>NW_015505329.1:2410859-2417469 GCF_001515645.1 Sinocyclocheilus grahami
GTGTGTGTGTGTGTGTGTTAGTGTGTGTGTGTGTGTGTGTGTATATATATATATATATATATATATATATATATATATTAGAGTATGTTTTACAAGAAAATACTTATATTTCAGTTTTTATACTTCAAAATGTAATGTTTAATTGAATGTGCTACTTGCCATTTTATGTAATTAATTGTGAAATGTACTAGCAAATCTTTTTTTTTACTAAAATAGTTTTTGCACCAAACTTTTTCATAAATTGAACTATGGCGTTATTTTAATGACAGATGTTGAGAGCGCATTATTGTAGAGCGAAAGCACATAAATATAATGCTCGAGCGTGAATCTCTCCACTCTCGCACTAAATCGGAATCTTAAAACGTGTGTCTGCTCTTGCTTAAACTGTGTCCTGTGCACTCACAAATCTCTCTATGCTCATGGGCTAGATATGAATTCTTTTCGCACCTGAATTAAACGTTGTCAAAAGTTATCAGATTTCAAAGATGGATCTGTAATTTCTTTACAATTTAATACTACTTGGCTACTTAGTCATAATAATCAAATATTAGAAATCAGTCGGGAGCTTGGAAGATTTGGAAATAACCTAGTTTAACAGTTTGGTAAAACCTCTCTGAACGATTTATCTAAACACAAACAAAGAAGCATATGAAGTTCTTGTTGTCATATATGTATTATGGTGTACTTGGATTGATACACAATACTTAAGATAGCCTACTTAATACACTATAATGAATTTCTCATATATTTGTCATCCATTATATTCTATTCTATGTGTTTAATGCATTTACAGTCAATGTAATTACATGTAAGTGTCATATAACTGTATATTCACTGTTTTAGAGGAGAGTTCCATTGAATGTGTAGCTAATATGAAGTAGGGTTTTCACACACACACACAAAAAAAATCTAACTAAAATCAGAACTGAAAACAAACACTGGATAAAAAAACTAAAAAAAAACTCCCAATAAATGTCCAAACAGCGATGCTATCAGAACATTTATTGTGAACATATCTTGGATCATTTACATCAATTTTTGCAGTTGATGTTGATTGTTACTTATTATTGCCATCATACCAACTGAGAATTTATTGCAATGATTTTAAATTCAGTTGAGGTAGCTGACATATTATGACATAACATCAATCTTTTATATGACGTCTTTAGAGCCATAGACTATAATATGTTGTTTTTAGATAAATTGCTCAGAGACCAACCAGGACAGAGTTTATAAATCATCCAAGCACCCAATTCCTAGCCATTTCTAATATAGACTGCATTGCTAAATATTATTAAACTGGAAAGAAATTAAAGATCCATTTTTGATTGTCAAAAGAATTCCAGTTTCACTTCCCTCCCAGCCAATTAGATTTCACGCACTTTCATCGTTCAGTCGTGGAGGTCTGATTGGTTAAGGCTTTATTTATATAGCACCTTTTAACAGTCTTTACAAAGTACGTTACAGAGAGATGCATATATGCATTCACAGAAAATAATGAATAGAGCATGAGCATAGAGAGATTTGTGAGTGCACAGGACACAGTTTGAGCGAGAGGAGAGACACGTTTTAAGTGCGCGCACTCTCTCTGGGCGAGAGCACAGTGTATCTGAGAGCACGAGTCCAGTTTAGTGCGAGAGCAAAGGAAATCCGTTATATTTATGTGCTTTCGCGCTACAGTAATGCACTCTCGACATTTGTCATTAAAATAACGCCATACTAAACATATAAAAATAAAATCTAAAATAAAAATAACAATATTAAATTCAATAATATTACATTTATATAAACACACACACCCATGTATAGATATTGGTATATACAATTTTTTGTAGCATGTAGCATGCTTTTCCAAGTAAGTATCAGAATAAAAAAAGATTGATCAACGGCTGGTCACGGCCCTGCTCTTCTATCTTGTCACAACATCCTGAGTATTGACTAGATATTGCTCCACCAAGGTTAGACTCATTCAACACTTGGGTTCCCCGGTCTAAAAACAGAAGCTCTGCCGTCTCATACAGTTGACTGTAGTAACTTCCCTCCTGTTCGGGTCACATGACCAGCTCACAGCTCTTTGGTAAATAATGCAAGAGTCAAGTATGAAACACACTGGCTCTTTTGTCGGGACTTGCTCGGATGACACAAAAGCAAGGCCAGAGATGACTGAACAGGATGAAACTAGATTCGTCCCTCTCTTGATTCTTTAATGACAGTGGGCAGGATGCATATGTGGAGGTCAAAATGCAGTCATCGCTGTGCAGCTTCCTTGCATGTGTATCTGGGTGTAACGTAAAAAGAGAGAGGGAGGAGGGGTGGATAACTGTTTAGCTAAAAACAACCTCAGCTGACCCAGTTTGTCTACAGAACGCTCATTATGTCCCCTGAACGGTGCACCGTGGGCCACATGCAGCGCCATGTGTCACTGAAACGGCTGTGGGAAAATGCCGGCACTGCATCGACTAAACCTCTCAACAACAGGGCAGAAATGATTGACTGATTTCCATTAAGCTCCATTGTGATCGTCAGTGGAGAGCATTCACACGGTCACGGTGTGATTTCGATTGGCAGAGAAAGAGGAAAAGTTGGTCGATGCGGTAATAGATGAGAACACAACAAGAGAGATAAAAGAGAGTGAGACGAGGTATTCATGGAGAACACAGAAACAATAGGTCTCTGTAAATAGCTCCCCTGTGATGTATTTACGATGCATTTCAGTGAGAACGCAGCCGGCAGGGACATATAAGGTTTTTTAATGTTTGCGAGGCAGCTGTATTGCAGGGGAGAACAGTGTGACGCTTTTCTCCATTTTCCTTAATAACTCACAGACTACTCTAAATATACCTGCCATCTTTTGGTATAAGAAACTTAAATACATAAGAAACTTAAATACACTACTGTTCAAAAGTTAGGGGTCAATAAGATTGTTTATTTATTTATTTTTTGAAAGAAGTCTAGAAGTCTCTTACTAAAACCATAAAAAAATATACTTGGAAAAATAATAAATAAATAAAATATTGAATATTGAAAATAATAAAATAAAATATAGAACCTAATTTATTTCAGCTAGCTGCCGATGCAACATTTCTCAATTTCATTAAGTTGAAATAACTGTAATAAAAAATAAAACAAAAACTTAAACTAAGTTTACTATATAGACAAATAAAAATTACAAAATACACAACAAAATTACTAAAACTTCAACTAAGTTTAAAACAAATAATATAAAAATAAAATCTAATTCAAAGCTACTCCAGTCTTCACTGTCACATGATCCTTCAGAAATCATTATTTTCAGCTCAAGAAACGTTTCTTATTATCATCAAAGTTGATGTGTTGTGCTGCTTAATATTTTTGTGGAAACCATGATACATTAAAAAAAAATTTTAATAGAAAACTTTTGTAACATTATACATGTCTTTCCCAATTTTGACCAACGTAATGCATCCTTGCTAAATAAAAAAAAAATATTGAAAAATATTGTAAAAAAGGATTGGAATATAAAGATTGTATATGTATATATATATATATGTATCTCACAAAAGGACCTCTAGAGGATTCGACCTCCGGAGGGTGCAGCCTTCTAAATGAGACACAGCTTCTAGAAATGAAACTTACAGCCATTATTGTCAAAATAGCTAGCAACAAAAGTGAATACACCCTAAGTGATAACAGCTGTATGTCATTTAACCATGCAAAGCCACATGTCCTATTCATCATGTTCATGTTTTTGTCTGCTTGACAGGACCATACAAATTTGTGTATCTTGTATTAGAGCAGTTAAAATTTGGTGCTTTGAGTACAATTCTCTCATACTGACCACTGGATGTTCAACATGGCACCTCATGGCAAAGAACTCTCTGAGGATTTGAGAATTAGAATTGTTGCTCTCCACAAAGATGGCCTAGGCTATAAGAAGATCTGTAACACCCTTAAACTGAGTTGAAATATTGACACTTTGGACACAGTTTTGACATTCACTTAGGGTGTACTCACTTTTGTTGCCAGTTATTTAGACAACAATGGCTGTATGTTGAGTTATTTTTAGAGGACAGTAAATCTGTATTGCTATACAAACTGCACATTGACTAGTCTAAAGTATATCCAATTTTCATTTCTATAGTATTGTCCCTTGACAACATATGTGAGGGGTGTACTCACTTTTGGCAGATACTGTATATATGCAAATCTGTATGGTTGGACTCAACACAAAAAGTATATAAACTAAACTAACAATATAAATCTCAAATAACAGTCATTATA
Organism: Sinocyclocheilus grahami; assembly: GCF_001515645.1. NCBI lineage: Eukaryota > Metazoa > Chordata > Actinopteri > Cypriniformes > Cyprinidae > Sinocyclocheilus > Sinocyclocheilus grahami. The sequence goes on from NW_015505329.1 coordinate 2,415,120, forward strand.
ATTAAAATGACAGAATAATAACGCCAATTAACAATAATTATAATATTATTGCTTTAAAATAATTAATATTCATGAATGTTTTTGTCCTCTACATGGTACTCATTCTTTAAGTTTCAGGAATAAAATGTGTTTGAAGCCCTTTAAAGTCCTTAAGCAGCACCAACATTATAAGTATTTGAAAGCTAAATAACGAAAATAATCTGACCAGCTCATAAATTCAATATTTTAATGAAATATTTGTTGCATATTGTAAAGAATCAAAAGTCGCATAATACTTGTGTTGCCCTGTGTTTTATTAGCAGGCATTTGTCCCGACAGGCATTACTGTTTAAAGAAGATCTCTTTTAAGATTGACCATAAAATGTTGGCTGTTTACATACAGTACAAAGTCGTTGAGCAGTAGATTTGATCAGAAAGTTGCCATTCTTGAATTCTGAAGACAATACAATCATGTAATAAACATAATTGCCCCTGACATCTCAGCAAAGATAAAATCCTGTATTCATATATTAATCCTGATCATATTCTGAGTGTCATCATCCTAGCCTGTTTGTGACTGAAAAATATTGTTTGTTTACAATGGCCTTGTGTTACAATTGCCCCCAGGCTCCCCTACTAAGAGGCAGAGAAGATAGTAAACACACAGAGCAGCTGATATTGTCTTGGGGAATTCTATAGAGGTTTTCTTGTTCCCTACCCCCAAGGCTAACGCTAGTGAATACAGCGGCTCAAAGCGTTTGACTGAGTGAGTAAGAGCGTGTGGAGGGAGGAAGGACAGCATGACATGACAGCATGTCCTGTTTCCTGTGTTTGTCCACACTTATTATGCACTTCCTGCTGGCCGAGAAAAGCCATGGAAACTCACAGCTGGTTTAATCTAAAGGTAAAATTCAAAGTTTCCAAACGTACCCAAGAGTGTGAATTTCGCAACATGATATTAACAGCTTCTGTAAAAGTGTCTGTGTTAATGAGCTGGTAAGGTTAATTCCGGATCTGACTCAGAGAGGATTGGCAAATGGTATGGAAATCAAGGAGTTTTACACCATGTGTTACATAAATCAAAACAATTGTTACATTTATTCCATTTAACAACTGTATAGCAATACAATAAAAACACACCAAACTCTCAACATAGTAAAAAAAAAATCAGAACACTCAGAAACTGTTCAGAAAAGCAACCACATAGCAAAACAGTTTAAAACACCCGAGAAAAACTGCATAGCAACATCTTGGCAACCAGCCAGAATGCTTAGCAATCCACATAACAACATGCTCAAAACCACGTAGTACACTCTAGCAACTGCAACGCACTATTTAAAACACACAAGAAACTGCATAGCAACATCTTGGTAACCACCCAGAATGCATAACATTCTAGAAACCACTCAGAACACTCTAGCAACTGCATAGGAACACCTTGGCAACCACCCAGAATGCATAGCATTCTGCATAGCAACATGCTAGAAACCAATCAGAATGCTTAGCAACAGATTAAAACACATGGAAACTACATAGCAACACTTTGGCCTATATGCATTCGGAGTGGTTGCCAAGGTGTTGCTATGCTACAACCCAGAAACCACCCAGACTGCATAGCAATCTATATCGCAACTTGCTCAAATCCTTTTGCAACACACTATCAACTGCTTAGCAACACATTAAAACTATTTAAAACACTCTACAAACTGCATAGCAACACCTGGGCAACATGCTAGAAACCACTCATAACACTCTAGCAACTGCTTAGCAACAGGCTAAAATGGTTTAAACACATGGAAATTTCCAAGTAAAAACCGCCAAATAACTTTTACACGTAGTTACGTTACGATAAGTAATCAGAGGGTGGGGAGACGGGGGGATTCCCCCGGTCTATATCTCTCTGCATCTGCTAAATGATTTTTTTATTCCCAGTGATAGGAGTTAAAACTCCCACCTGGGTGACACTACTCCAATAACAGACCATGCAAAATACCCCAAAATATTTAAAATATTGCAAAGTAACGTTGCAACCTTGCAAACAATAATAAAATCAGAGAAGGACATTAACTGTAAATGGCACGAGCATACGCAAAACAAAGGGAACAATATGATGTTTGTTATTATAACATTTTTAGCCCACGTTTTTATAAACATTTTTGTTTGATTTACCGCTTAGGCAATAACGTTGACAATAACGTATATCTTCAACATACGTTGTCTATGACCAAAAATGTAAGAAGATATGTTTTCAGTGGACTTTTAAAATTTGCTTTGGTTGAGAAAACAAAAATATACAGTTACATAGTTTTTTCTTTTGGTTTAGTTGAGTTGGTTTTGCATCAAACACAATGTGATTTTCGGCAGTCGAGAT
>NW_015505329.1:2417667-2418970 GCF_001515645.1 Sinocyclocheilus grahami
CCTTATTTGTAAATGAAATTCATCTCCAATCCTTCTATCGTTTCAGGTTTATCCATTAATCGAATGCAAGAAAAATATAGCTGGTTTTCCAAGTAAAAACCGCCAAATAACTTTTACACGTAGTTACGTTACGATAAGTAATTAGAGGGTGGGGAGACGGGGGGATTCCCCCGGACAGCTTACCTCATGCATCAAATCTGCCGCAGGCCAGCAAATCACTGAGAACGTGCTACAATCCTGACGAGTCGTAGCAACAAAGCGGAGATGAGAAAGCTGCGGAAAATCCGCTCGCCCGGAAGCAACCGTAACTGATGTAGATTTACAGAAAATGACTGCCGTTTGGCAAATAAATCATTGTACGTACTTATTCCTAACACTTTAAGCTACATTTCAAATGACAAGGGATCAACTTATAATCATGTTTATATGAATTATCCCGTAAACTTATTCTCTCAAATGGCCTGGGAATGCGGAGCATTCGCAGCTTATATTGAACGGAACACCACTGCAATACAATACAACACAAGAAAAGATAAGAAAAGATTCCCCAGTAGGAAAGACAGATCTCAAGGAATTTTTTTGTCGAGTTCAGTTTCAATGTAACTTTATGTCTGTGGTTCTGTGGCAGCGGCTCACAGAGTCCGCTATTTTTACTTTCTAAAACATGGAACTTGGTTGTTTCATTATACATAAAAAAACACAACACTATAGCAAATAGGATGTAATCAGCGAGGTTAACACTCATCTCTCTCAGGACTGCATGAAGTGTAACCAAAACCCAACACCTGCACAGCATGTCACCATCTTTGTGTCAATATGTGCTTTTGGTCAAGTATCCTTTTTAGATAAACAGGTGTTGCCCTGTGTTTTATTAGCAGGCATTTGTCATGTCGTGCATTGCTTTTTAAAGAAGATCTCTTTTAAGATCGACTATAAAATGATGGTTGTTTTATATGAAGACCTGTTGAGCAGTAGATTTGATGGGAAGGCTGCCATTCTTGAAATCTGAAGCCATAACATTCATGTGTATTTATTTACTCCCGTTTCATTCATTGCATTAAACTTCACCAAACAGGTTTAGCAGCATTAGTCTACACATGTAAGGCTTATGAGAAACCTGTCGAAATCAAAATAAAAACTGTACATAAAGAAAATGCAGCCTATTTTTGGGACCATTAAGATTTTTTTGCATTGACATTATTTACATGACAAAATAGGACAATATGTTGTATAAAAGTAATATTACACACACACACACACACACACACACACACACACACACACACACACACATATATATATA
>NW_015505329.1:2419131-2419655 GCF_001515645.1 Sinocyclocheilus grahami
TATATATATATATATATATATATATATATATATATATATATAAATATTTTGACATATATTATAATATTAAAATATTTAAAATATTTTCCCCCAAAATTAAAATGCATTAAAAAGGAAGCCTATTTTTTAATCACTATTTTCATGACAAATATTGACATTACATTAAATAAATTATACATATACAAATTTTAATAGTATCATATTTTTATTTACATATTTTTGAAAAACGTTTTATATTTTTCCAACCATATTTTCCCCAAAATGAAAATAAGAACCTATATGTGAATAAAGAAAAGTAAACATATTTTAGGTTTTAAAGTTTATTTATTTATTTATTTTTCATGACAAATAAGGACATTACAAAAATAATATTATATTGCATTTTATTGATATACGGTTGTATAAAAATATATTTTTCAGTCATATTTTTAAAGTCTTAAAATAACAACTAATTTTTACATAAAGAAAATGTACGCTATTTTTAGGATTTTGCATTGACATATATATATATATATATATATATA
>NW_015505329.1:2419922-2420245 GCF_001515645.1 Sinocyclocheilus grahami
ATATGGGTAGATAGATAGATTTTTTAATGGTTGAGCTTTTTTTTTTAGCTTGACTATATCTACTTTTGTTTTTCATATGACAAATAATATGATATAATGTAAAAATAGACTTTAGTTAAATTTCTTTAGGTTTTGTGAGATTCAGCCATAAATGAATGGAGGAAGAGAGATTGTGTGTGAGTCCGTAACAGGAGTGCCCTTGTGACGTATGCATGTATGTGTATGTGTATGTGTGTGTGTGTGTGTGTGTGTGTGTGTGTGTGTGTGTGTGTGTGTGTGTGTGTGTGTGTGTGTGTGTGTGTGTGTGTGTGTGTGGGGGGGGT
>NW_015505329.1:2422577-2431484 GCF_001515645.1 Sinocyclocheilus grahami
TGTGTGTGTGTGTGTGTGTGAGTGTGTGTAGGGGGTTGGCCTAGCGACAAGCTCAGGTGTGTTTGCACGGCTCCATAACAGAGAGAGTGAGACTTGAGCGGGGAAGAAAGACAGACTAAGAATCTTGCTGAATGAAATCAACACCCCTCTGTAAGCAGCAGCAAGAAAAATAGATTAAATCGAACAGATGAAAAGGCCTGAAGGAGATGGAGTTCTCCGGCAATCTATAAGGATTTCCAGGAAGTTGGTAGATCTCTGCCTGTCTGGACTCGCTGAGTTGAAGGTAGTGTTTTTTCCTTGAGTAGTTTTTCGATTTGTGGCAAACACAACAATGAATGATTTTAAGCAAGTGATCTGCAACTGAGATAATGAATGAATGTTTTGGTTTGCTTAGGGTTATGGCTTTTCTCAAGACTTATATTATAAAGTATCTTGTGTGCTTTGAAACAATTTAGCATTTCATGCTCAGGCAAAGTAGCAGGTTTTGAAGTAAATATCTCAAATTTGTGTTCAAATTTGAACATTGATCTTAGTAAGTGATTGATGTGGGCCGGAAAGCATGTGGACGTTTCAGACAGTTACTCATAACCGTGTCACTGGGTTTGTTTTTGGCCTGTTGTCTCATGCATTTTTAATGTCGGAAAATCTATGTCAAATGTGTTGAGTAAATTTCACTCCTACATTAAGTTTTTGTTGGAGATAACATGTAAATGTGATGCCTTTTCAGAGAGTTTAGGGTTTAAATGTCAAATCCGACACAACTGCCATTGTGCAATCTTACCTTGCTTTAAATGCAGCCATTGTGAGGATAGAAAGTCAAGATTTAGCTATAGCTAATAGCAAAGTTTAATAATTGAGCTGATATTTAGCCATTTGAGATAAGGGTCAAGGTTAGAGTTCCCAATTGAAGTGCAGCTCAACCAATAGCGTGAGCTTGAACATTTGAACGGTAGTATAAAGTATGTCTGTGCAATAATGATTATTTATTACTTTTGGATGGACTGAAAATCAAAGTCTACACACATTTCTACTAATTTTGTCTGTGTTTTGCGAACTGACAATGTGCATTTATTTAAATGAGTTTTTCCACACAAGTCTTAACTTATTGCATGTACAATTATATAAAAGGGTAAAAACTAACACTTTCATGTTAGTGAAGTGGGCGGGCCAAAATAAACTAAAGCAGACGTTATGCCTTTAATCAAGAGTTTGGCTATACGAGACAAATGATTCCCACAGAGATCGAGCAATGACTTTAATTATTGTGACCAGAAGCAAGGCCCTTTACCTGAAGAGCTTGTAATAAGTGTACTGGAAGGCGCTTTTGGGGACATGGGGTAATGTCCTGAAAAGTCACCTTCTCCTTGTAATACCTATGTCATACCTTTGTCATTATACAAATGTATGTCCTCATTTGTCACAAAAACGCGCACACACACACACATATATATATATATATATGTGTGTGTGTGTGTGTGTGTGTGTGTGTGTGTGTTTTAGATTTACATTCAAAATATATTTTAAAATATACCAACAATTGTCTTTTAAAAATTGTCTAATAAACAGAAACAGAATTCTGTTAATAAACAGAAATAAAATACATTACAAGTACAGGATAATAATAATGTTGTTAATATTTTATTTGCCTATTATTCTTATTGGCTATTATTAAGTAGTGTACATTTGTTTTATATATAATACTATGCGATACTAACTTACATTACAGTAAATTAACCCCTAATTTCCAATTGAACTATTTTCTAGGTTGGGAAATCCTCCTGGGGAGAGCAAAAGTAACACTCGTCAGATGTTCAACAAGTATGTACTACTATAGATATACATCAAGCTATAAATAGAAGTTATTAATAGCCTGTTTTTTCTGTTAAACTGCATTGTGGAGTGTTTATTCACACTTGCTGTGTTCAGGGCGGTGTGCATGGTGTTCAGCACATGGCTGAGTGACTATCCTGAGGATTTCCGCTCTCTGAACGATCCCGCCTGCCTGCTGCGCTTGGCCGCCCTCCTTCCCACAGACACCTCGGGTGCTGAAATCAAAGGCCGACTGCTGAGGATCGCCGAGGAGTTAAGTGAGAAAGCCCTGCTGTCCGGCTCGCTCTCAGGTCAGGATATTTGTCATCATTTGATCATTTTGATATTTGATCATTTTCATATTCAGGCTTCCCACACTCACGAAATACCTGGAAATCATGGGATTTTAAAATCGCTATTGAAAAGTCAAGGAAATTAGTACAATCTTAAAAAGTCAGGGGAAAATTCTGTAGTCAATATCAGTCTAATATTTTTCAGTGGCTAGAAATTGCTCCAGAAAATTATTTTTTAAAAACTTTATCCCTTACTCATGAAGGACAGGAAAACGCATTGTAATTCACTGGACTGTACACTGCAATTTTAAACAATGCATTATGTTGTAAGCCCAAAAACAGTTGCCATAAACTCAGTTTTATCTAAACTAGTGTTCAAAATTTTGGGGTCTGCAAGATTTCTTAATGTTTTTGGAAAAAGTCTCATATGTGACCCTGGACCACAAAAACAGTCATAAGGGTTAATTTTTTTGAAATTGAGATTTATACATCATCTGAAAAAAGCTGAAGGAATGAGCTTTCCATTGGTTTGTTAGGATAGGACAATATTTGGTCAAGATACAACTATTTGAAAATCTGGAATCTGAGGGTGCAAAAAAATCAAAATACTGAGAAAATTGCCTTTAAAGTTGTCCAAATGAAGTTCTTAGCAATGAATATTACTAATCAAAAATTAAGTTTGATATATTTACGGTAGGAAATTTACAAAATATCTTCATGGAACATGATCTTTACTTAATATCCTAATGATTTTTGGCATAAAAGAAAAATCAATCATTTTGACCCATACAATGTTTTTTTGGGCTATTGCTACAAATATACCCCAGCGACTTAAGACTGCTTTTGTGCTCCAGGGTCACATATTCTCTCCCAAGGCTGCATTTAATCAAAAATACAGGGGAAAAAACCCTGTAATATTGTGAAATATTATTACAATTTAAAAGAGCTGCTTTCTATATGACTATTTAAAAATATATATTTATTCCTGTGATGCAACGCTGAATTTTCAGCATCATTCCTCCAGTCTTCAGTGTCACATGATCCTTCAGAAATCATTCTAATGTGTTGATTTGCTGCTCAAGAAACATTTTATATGATTAGCAATGTTGAAACGGCTTAATATTTTTGTGAAAACAGTGCTATATTATTTTCAGGATGAACAGAAAGTTCAAATAAACAGCATTTATTTGAAACCGAAATCTTTTGTAACAACATAAAAGCCTTTACTGTGACTTTTGATCAATTTAACACATCTTTGCAGAATAAAAGTATTAATTTCTTAAAACAAAAAAAATCCTACTGACCCCAGATGATTTCATTTATAAACACATTTGCCTCTTAGCAAGCATTCATTTTGAAATCTGGTTCCAGATTAGATAGACATAGCGGTACTTATTGTCCATTTTTCCATACTGATGTATTGATTTCCTACAGATCCTACCAGAGGTGTGACATCTCCTCCTGATCCCTCAGAGTTTGATGCCACTAGCATCCTGGGATTTCCATCCAGTGTGATCGCAGAGCAGCTGACCAGGATCGAGACTGTGAGTTTGATCATACTGCTCACAAATGCTTCCTTTACATCTGTGGAAAAGACCAGCGATTAGTCTGAAACTAAAAGTAAAATGTGTCTCAGTTTGCTTCACTCTTTAAAGTCTGTGAACATCTCAGACCTGTCGGTAAGGCCCTTAAATGAAATGCTTTTGTTTTGCCTTAAGGATCTGTTTCTGAAGCTGGTGCCCTATCACTGTCTGGGGTCTCTGTGGTCTCAGAGAGATAAGAAGGGCCGGGAAGGAGCGTGCTGGTCGGTCAGAGCCACTATCAAGCAGTTTAATCGCTTAACGAACGCCGTCACAGCCTCGTGCTTGTGGAACACGGCTCTGAAGAGCCAACAGAGGGCAAGACTGCTGGAGAAATGGATCAGCGTCGCAGAGGTCAGAGCAGTTTCACTGTAAATGTTGTCATCCATCAGGATGAAGGACTCACGTGAGTGTGTGGTTTGTTTCCCAAACAGGCCTGCAGAAGCAGGAAGAACTTCTCCTCACTGTACGCCATTCTATCAGCACTGCAGAGTAATCCCATCCACAGACTGAGAAAGACCTGGCAGGAGACAGACAGGTCTGGGTTTACTTAGAAAACTGCTTGTCGATGCGTTAAAGGAATATCATTTAAGTCAATATTTATTTGTGGTGCAGATATTTTCATGTTTTAAATCTATTTTAAAAAATGGTTTAAAAATATATATTGCTAATATATATTTTACGTAATATATTGAAAATTAATATATTAATGCTAAATATACATCTAAATTATTTTTCTTATATTTATAAATTAGCATATTAATAATCATAAAGATACAGATATATTCAGATATACGTTTGAAATATATTTTAAAATTTGATATATGAGAGATTTTTTTTAAACAAGTCTATTAATTTATACAATTGAATTATAGGCCTTTAATTCAAATTATTAACACTGCAGTCATCGATGAAAATTAAGAGCAGCTTTATTTCGTGCACAGATTTTCAAAAACAACCCGTTTAATGCGAAATACGTTTCTTTTCATGTTTTTCACTACAGGGGCCACAAGAGAAATATTAAGGGAATAATTTAAGACAGTTATATACCATCATCAGCCTATATTGAAGTAATTTTGTCTCTTGTTTCAGAGAATATGCGCCGTTAATGCAGCGTTAGAAAGCTCCGTCAGTTTTTTACTTTCAATTTCTCTATGTCTTATATGATATTAATATAAGACAAAATTTGTCTTATAAAGTTTCATTTATATAAGATAAGTTTAATTTATATTATTTCATTTAATATATTTCTTATGTTTACTTCAATATATGTTCTATCTAATCTAAATATATTGATATTGTGCAAAATATAATTACAAATTTGCACAAAAATGCATTTTAGAATGAAATTTATTTTTCTTGCCCCTTTTGCACAGTATATTTTAAAAATTATTTTAGCTTTTGAAGATTTAAACAATAGATTTTCAATTTGAATATCTGTATATTTGAAATTTAATTAGGTCACATTATTATATATATATCTTTTGGCTGTATAAGATTGTAAAATGATCCCAATACTTTTACAATCTTATAAACTTTTATTGATTGATTGATTTTTCAAATAATTTTCTATAATAATATTTTAGTTGTATTTAATTTGGAACATTCCTTACCGTTATATTTCCAATTTGCATTGAAATGTAAAAAAATATTCATGTTAAATGAAAATGTAACGTCATTTTTAACAGTAGCAGTGCAGAATAGCCTAAAGTCCTTTTCTCTACTCTGATAGAGAAGCTGTGAAGAGATACGAGGAACTTTCTGACATCTTCTCAGAGAAAGACAACTACTCCCAGAGCCGCGAGCTACTCAAAGAGGTCTGTCACACAATGACACAAAGCAGCCAATTCAAACGGTTCACTAATGTTATTAGAGAGCATGGCGATGCATTGATGGGAAAGTATCAGGCCAATCGATGTTCTCTGGTTCTCTGTGTCAAATTCTCATTGGATGTGCTTCATCACTGTAGAGCACTGCATCAGTTCAGCACGGCCTGAGGGTAGCAACTAATGACATGAATAGAATGAGTAATATCAGATTCAGCCATGCACAAACACAGCCTCACACTATAAACTTCATTATCTATTGCTGTTTGAGAAATAGTTCACATAAAAATGAAAAATCTGTCATTATTTACTCATCCTCATGTCATTATGCTGTTATTTTCTCTGTGGAACGCAAAGGGAGAAATTAAGCTTTAACCGATCAGTGATTACTATTGTGAAGGTCCAAAAATGACAAAAAAACAACAACCATAAAATCATAATAAAAGTACTCTCCACTGAAGCTCTGAAATCACATTAGGATTCCACAACATGACAGATTTAAATGCATCATACAGAGACATTTTGCGAACACAGGAACTGAACTATTTTCCTTTGAATTGAATTTTGAAATTTGAAGTTTCCTGTAATACAAGCATTTTCATTTTACAGGAGGGGACTTCAAAATATTCAAACCTTGACACTAAAATAAACAACAGGAGATTTACAGGGGTAAGCATCCTTTAATAAATATATATTAAATATATTTTAAAATATATTTATAGAATATAGAATTTATATATTTTAATATAGAAATATAAATATGATTATAAATAATAATAATATATACTACTGTTTAAAAGTTTGGGATCAGTACGATTTTTTATGTTTTTTTAAAGAAATATCTTTAAAAATACAGTAAAAACAGTAATATTGTGGAAATAAGTACATTTTAAATTTTACTATCACTTTTTTGTAACAATTTAATCATTGCTGAATGAAAGTATTCATTTAAAAAGAAAAAGAAAAAAAACTAACCCTAAACTGTATTTTGTTACAAAAGATTTCTATTTTGAATAAATGCTGTTATTTTTTACTTTTTATTCATCAAAGAATCCTGAAACAAAGTATCACAGGTTCCCAAAAAAATATCAAGCAGCAAAAATTTTTAAATAAATCATGATTTGCATATGATTTCTGAAGGATCATGTGACACTGAAAACTGGAGTAATGATGCTGAAAATTCAGCTTTGCATCTCAGGAATAAATTACATTTGAACAGATATTCAAATAGAAAACAGTTATTTTAAATTGCAATAATATTAACATTTTATTGTACTTTTGATCAAATAAATGCAGCCTCGGTGAGCATGAGAGACTTCTTTCAAAAACATAAAAAATTCTTACCCCAAACTTGGTAGTAAGTGTGTATATCAAAAACTATGCATATATTTATGACAGTGTGATAGTGTTTATAATCTTTGATGCATTTGAATGCTGTATTTCTTTTGTAGTCGTGCGCTCAAGGCACTGTGCCGTACCTGGGCATCTTCCTCCGAGATCTCACCATGCTGGACACTGCAGTCAAAGACAGATTAGAGGTGATGTACGGTTCACAGCCCGCCATGAAACACGACTAACACAACTAAGAAAAAAAGAGAGAGAGACAAAACAGACAGTATCAGCTCATCAAGCTGTGAAGTATAAAAAAGCAGTGGTTTCACAATGTTTGTCAAAGCTCATCTGACAGAATCAAGATGTGTCAAACAAAACTATAAGTCAACATTGCATTGGCCAAAGCAGGTTGTAATGTAAAACTAAATGTAATGTCTCTTACAGAATGGCTTCATCAACTTCGATAAAAGACGACGGGTGAGTTTATGGTGATTATATACTTGATTGTCATTCTTTTAAGTTGTTTAAAAAAGTATTAACATCACATTCTCTTGATTTCAGGAGTTTGAAGTCATTGCTCAAATTCGCCTCCTTCAGTCCTCGTGTAAAAACAGCATTTTCAGAACCGATGAGACGTTTGTTCAGTGGTATCACAGCGCACCTTCTCTGCGTGAAGAGGAAAGGTCTGTGACATTTCTGTAACTCTATTCTGAACATCTCAGATACACCCTGATTAAGTTTCAAGATGTCTTTGTGTTTTTTTAATAGCTATAAGCTGTCCAATCAGATTGAGGCACCGGGCGAGCCGAGTCCTGGCCGTGGCCTGAATCCTACAGTGATCATCACACAGTGTCCAGAGTAAGACATAACTGAAAACTGAAATAAAAATAAATGAAACCTAATTAGCAATATTTATAATTTTAGAAAATATAGGCAATGTCCACATGAACACGGGTATTTTTATAAACTGAATTTTTCCTTCTTCCGTTTAAAAAAAAATGTCCATCCACATGAAAACGAGCACTACTGGCCAATGAATTGGCGTGATGGTATAAGGGCTTCAGACATTCGTCACACCGGAGGTGTTCCCATAGCGATGACGCCATCGCAGCATTGAAGTGAACCTATGAAAGGGAACGCAAACGCATGCTATGAAGCACTGTCAAGAGCATGCCAAACCAACAGGTGGCGATATAATCTCAGCCGTAAAACCATGTTGGCCAATCAGAAGTAGTAGGCGGAGATAACAGCGCAGGCTCCGACGTCAAAAGCCAAAAACTCCTTCGCGGTCTACACACGATAACACTGCAACCAGAGTTTTTGAAAATCTTCACCCTGGCAGGCGTTTTCAAAAATGTTTGGTTTCAGTGACCTGAGGCAAGTTCAAGCTCAAACCGGTATGCACCGTTTTGCTACGGTTTCCGGTTTTAACGACATGTTTCCTGGAAACGGTGTGCAACGGGATTTGAGATGTGTTTTCTCTTGTTTGGTGGGTGTGTTAAACATGTCAGCCCAATCAGCAGCAACATGTGTATAAACCACGCGGTATTAAAGAGACAGCTCGCACAATGTAATTAACATCCAAATAAACTCACAAGAGCAAGTATATTGTTTACACATGTTTATTTACATTAAAGGCAAAATAACTGAAATAATAAGGGCACAAGTATAGATCTGTAACTTCTTTAAGGCTGTCTAAATATAATTTAGTAATTGCAATGTCTTCTGGTCCATATCCTTTCCTTAGGAAGGTGTGCTAAATACTGATTAATGTAACATAAAAATACTATACATATTTATATATTTTGCTATTGTATTATGGAGTGACACTTTCATAAACTTTTCTATACCCCTCTGATTATATAATGGTAAATATTACAATATCATAGCACAACAACAGTGATCAGCAATAATGATAAGCCTAATACTCACAATAAAAGTAATAAGGCCATATAAATCATAACACAGTCTTGGAGGTAAGAAGAGGATTACCCTTCACCTGAAATGTTTGTCTTTTCATCCTGAAATGCGAGGCAAATGTTGGATCACAATAATTAGGAACCACAG
>NW_015505329.1:2436237-2446522 GCF_001515645.1 Sinocyclocheilus grahami
TATATTAAATATATTTTAAAATATATTTATAGAATATAGAATTTATATATTTTAATATAGAAATATAAATATGATTATAAATAATAATAATATATACTACTGTTTAAAAGTTTGGGATCAGTACGATTTTTTATGTTTTTTTAAAGAAATATCTTTAAAAATACAGTAAAAACAGTAATATTGTGGAAATAAGTACATTTTAAATTTTACTATCACTTTTTTGTAACAATTTAATCATTGCTGAATGAAAGTATTCATTTAAAAAGAAAAAGAAAAAAAACTAACCCTAAACTGTATTTTGTTACAAAAGATTTCTATTTTGAATAAATGCTGTTATTTTTTACTTTTTATTCATCAAAGAATCCTGAAACAAAGTATCACAGGTTCCCAAAAAAATATCAAGCAGCAAAAATTTTTAAATAAATCATGATTTGCATATGATTTCTGAAGGATCATGTGACACTGAAAACTGGAGTAATGATGCTGAAAATTCAGCTTTGCATCTCAGGAATAAATTACATTTGAACAGATATTCAAATAGAAAACAGTTATTTTAAATTGCAATAATATTAACATTTTATTGTACTTTTGATCAAATAAATGCAGCCTCGGTGAGCATGAGAGACTTCTTTCAAAAACATAAAAAATTCTTACCCCAAACTTGGTAGTAAGTGTGTATATCAAAAACTATGCATATATTTATGACAGTGTGATAGTGTTTATAATCTTTGATGCATTTGAATGCTGTATTTCTTTTGTAGTCGTGCGCTCAAGGCACTGTGCCGTACCTGGGCATCTTCCTCCGAGATCTCACCATGCTGGACACTGCAGTCAAAGACAGATTAGAGGTGATGTACGGTTCACAGCCCGCCATGAAACACGACTAACACAACTAAGAAAAAAAGAGAGAGAGACAAAACAGACAGTATCAGCTCATCAAGCTGTGAAGTATAAAAAAGCAGTGGTTTCACAATGTTTGTCAAAGCTCATCTGACAGAATCAAGATGTGTCAAACAAAACTATAAGTCAACATTGCATTGGCCAAAGCAGGTTGTAATGTAAAACTAAATGTAATGTCTCTTACAGAATGGCTTCATCAACTTCGATAAAAGACGACGGGTGAGTTTATGGTGATTATATACTTGATTGTCATTCTTTTAAGTTGTTTAAAAAAGTATTAACATCACATTCTCTTGATTTCAGGAGTTTGAAGTCATTGCTCAAATTCGCCTCCTTCAGTCCTCGTGTAAAAACAGCATTTTCAGAACCGATGAGACGTTTGTTCAGTGGTATCACAGCGCACCTTCTCTGCGTGAAGAGGAAAGGTCTGTGACATTTCTGTAACTCTATTCTGAACATCTCAGATACACCCTGATTAAGTTTCAAGATGTCTTTGTGTTTTTTTAATAGCTATAAGCTGTCCAATCAGATTGAGGCACCGGGCGAGCCGAGTCCTGGCCGTGGCCTGAACCCTACAGTGATCATCACACAGTGTCCAGAGTAAGACATAACTGAAAACTGAAATAAAAATAAATGAAACCTAATTAGCAATATTTATAATTTTAGAAAATATAGGCAATGTCCACATGAACACGGGTATTTTTATAAACTGAATTTTTCCTTCTTCCGTTTAAAAAAAAATGTCCATCCACATGAAAACGAGCGCTATTGGCCAATGAATTGGCGTGATGGTATAAGGGCTTCAGACATTGTTTGTTCAGTGGTATCACAGCGCACCTTCTCTGCGTGAAGAGGAAAGGTCTGTGACATTTCTGTAACTCTATTCTGAACATCTCAGATACACCCTGATTAAGTTTCAAGATGTCTTTGTGTTTTTTTAATAGCTATAAGCTGTCCAATCAGATTGAGGCACCGGGCGAGCCGAGTCCTGGCCGTGGCCTGAACCCTACAGTGATCATCACACAGTGTCCAGAGTAAGACATAACTGAAAACTGAAATAAAAATAAATGAAACCTAATTAGCAATATTTATAATTTTAGAAAATATAGGCAATGTCCACATGAACACGGGTATTTTTATAAACTGAATTTTTCCTTCTTCCGTTTAAAAAAAAATGTCCATCCACATGAAAACGAGCACTACTGGCCAATGAATTGGCGTGATGGTATAAGGGCTTCAGACATTCGTCACACCGGAGGTGTTCCCATAGCGATGACGCCATCGCAGCATTGAAGTGAACCTATGAAAGGGAACGCAAACGCATGCTATGAAGCACTGTCAAGAGCATGCCAAACCAACAGGTGGCGATATAATCTCAGCCGTAAAACCATGTTGGCCAATCAGAAGTAGTAGGCGGAGATAACAGCGCAGGCTCCGACGTCAAAAGCCAAAAACTCCTTCGCGGTCTACACACGATAACACTGCAACCAGAGTTTTTGAAAATCTTCACCCTGGCAGGCGTTTTCAAAAATGTTTGGTTTCAGTGACCTGAGGCAAGTTCAAGCTCAAACCGGTATGCACCGTTTTGCTACGGTTTCCGGTTTTAACGACATGTTTCCTGGAAACGGTGTGCAACGGGATTTGAGATGTGTTTTCTCTTGTTTGGTGGGTGTGTTAAACATGTCAGCCCAATCAGCAGCAACATGTGTATAAACCACGCGGTATTAAAGAGACAGCTCGCACAATGTAATTAACATCCAAATAAACTCACAAGAGCAAGTATATTGTTTACACATGTTTATTTACATTAAAGGCAAAATAACTGAAATAATAAGGGCACAAGTATAGATCTGTAACTTCTTTAAGGCTGTCTAAATATAATTTAGTAATTGCAATGTCTTCTGGTCCATATCCTTTCCTTAGGAAGGTGTGCTAAATACTGATTAATGTAACATAAAAATACTATACATATTTATATATTTTGCTATTGTATTATGGAGTGACACTTTCATAAACTTTTCTATACCCCTCTGATTATATAATGGTAAATATTACAATATCATAGCACAACAACAGTGATCAGCAATAATGATAAGCCTAATACTCACAATAAAAGTAATAAGGCCATATAAATCATAACACAGTCTTGGAGGTAAGAAGAGGATTACCCTTCACCTGAAATGTTTGTCTTTTCATCCTGAAATGCGAGGCAAATGTTGGATCACAATAATTAGGAACCACAGATTCCACAAATCCCTTCATTTGATTGGGATGTTCTCTTTTATTCTGGAGGGCAAGGGCAGTGACTGTAACATTGAGCGTATTTTGCAGTATTAAACACGTATTTATACCGATTTCATCAGGCTCTGAAAATTCTTCAAAAAGAACACAAAGAATGGCCTTCTCAGCTGCCATAGTTGCAACTCTTGCGTCATCAGAACAGGGTGTTCAACGCATCACCGTTTCCGTTTAAAAAAACGTTTCGCACCGTTTTTGTCGGGGCTGAACGCAGCCCAGGTGTAGAAAAAGCTGCGGTTTAAAAAAATAATCGCGTTCGTGTGGACAGGGCCTAAGATAAACTTTAAAAAAATGCATATCAAATTGTACAAAACACTATTTTATTTGTTTCCTAAAGTACTTCACAATCGACAACACATCATATTCTGAAGCTGTGATTTAGCATCAGGGAAAACAAATCCTGGTAATCCATAGTAATGAATCCATAGTAACCCATTCATTTCCTATGGGGACAACAAACCTGTCCGTGTTAGGATCTATGTAATATGGCCAGCTTTTAACAAGTGACAGATGAATTAGTACCATTTGAATTCAGTAGCGTTTGACTAGATGCACAGACATTGCCAAAGAAACAGGAAGAATTTCATGTGCTATACACTATTATGTTATTATTATTTGCATTCAGCATTGTTTTTTCTCTACTGAACTGATTTGCAACACATTTTTGGGTCACAACCCACCAGCTGAGAACACTACTATATAGTATGATATGCATTGCTCTTATTTTGTGATTCCTGGGCTCAATTTTTCAACGATTCAAATGACAGTCTTCCTGTTGGCTATTCTGAGGATCAGGCTCAGTCCTTGACATGCACACACAGATGTTTCTTTCATGAGCTCTTAAGCACCATAATGCTGCTTGAGCTAAATTAAATTAAGTTTTAAAACAGGACAAAGACACAATTATCATCTGCAGTTAGCGTGTGACTTCAAAGCTACTGCTGCTGTGGGTTTGGACTGGAGTTTTGTATTTATACTCTGGGTTTCAGTCTATTCAGAAAAAAACTGTCATAAGCAGCACATGGCAATGAGCCTCCAGTTTGTGACATGATCGCTCTGTTCTTGCGTTACAGTGCTCTCTCAACCGTGGCAAATACAACCATGGATGCTGATGGGATATTTGACTTCCCGTCTCCTGTCAATCACCTGCTGTCCAAGTTTTACAAGGTTAGGGTGAATAAAGAGCTTTATTTTGATTGCATTGCAGTAATGGCTCTTCAAGAGCCCGGCTTTTATCAGCAACTTATTTATTATTTGAGAGCTCACTGAGGATCTTTATAGCAAAGCAAGTTGCTTTTTCGAATTGAACCATGCCACGTTTTTATTATGCAACACATTTTTTTCTTACATGAAAATTCGCACTGCCAGATAAAAGTTTTCTCACATGAAAATTCAAACTACCAGATAAACGTTTGGACACATTTGACTGAATTTATGTTTCTCATGATCCAAAAACCTTTTAATCTGAAGGCTTGTGTTTAAATGCTTGAAATTAGTTTTATAGAAAATTATTTTATAGAAAACAAGTCTACTTATGATTTTTTTTTTTTACCAAAAATTTTAGAAATGTATTATTTTTTTTAATGGATGAGCTAACATCCGTGGTGGAAAATTGATCCCATATTGTTCACCTAAAAATAAAATTCATCATTTACTCACCCTCGTGTTGCTCCAAACATGTATGTCATTCTTTCTTCTGTGGAACAGAAAAGCAGATGTTTCGCAGAATGTCTGAGCTTTAAGAATACATGTGAGCAAACAGATTAAATAACCCATAGACTTAAACTGAATGAGGAACCAGAGTATAACAGATTTGAAACAGGGCTATTTTGATTTAAAACTTTGCAACACCCTACTTTGTTTGTTCTTTTTGGTATTTGACAGGTTGTGGTCAATTTATGTTTCCAATGTATGGAAAAGATCATTATTTTTGCGAAATATTATATTTGGAAGGACATAACAGTGAGCAAATGATGATATCATTTTTATTTTTTGTTCAACTATTCCTAAGAATATTGTCATAATTAACTATTTCAGCATGTGAAATCCCCATCTGTTTCCTGTCTGGATGTTGATTCGTCACCGCCACCCAATGATGCCACACCCTCCGTCCTGACCACACCCACTACAGCCGTCAAATCACATCGGCGGTCTGTCTCCTGCGGCAATAACCCCACCAATAACAAACGAGAGGCGGGGCCTGATATGAGAATCGCCAGGATACGGATGGATTTACACGACGGCAACTTATACAGAAGCATTCTGGTAGTCTAGCAAATACACATTTTTAAATGAGTTTAAAAAACAACAACAATGTGCTAGAATTTGTGGCTTTGAAACGGCTGTATTTCACAGTGCCAGTCCAGTGTTACATCAGACAATCTTTGGCATTTCATGGCAGCTTCTGTTTAATATGGATGCAGTCGCTCTTTGTTCTAATGTATACTTTCTTTTCTGTGCTGCCTCAGGTCACCAGTAATGATAAAACACCCACTGTAATCAGTTCTGCATTAGACAAGCACAACCAGAATGCTCAAGAAGCCTCCAAATATGAGCTGATCCAACTGCTGCCGGAGGGGAAAGGTGATGTCACATTTTTCATGTCATACAGTGCTGTGCATTTTTTTTTAAAACACAGCATAAAATGCAAAAACCTTATTATTGGCATACTGATTGGACATAGTGACATTATAAACTTATGATAAAAAAATATATATATACTGTATATAAATGAATATGAACACTACTGTTCACATGTGTTTTTTAAGAGATTAATATTTTTATTCAGCATGGACACATTAAATTGATCAAAAGTGACAGTAAAGACATTTATGTTACAAAAGATTCCTATTTTTAATAAATGCTGTTCTTTTGAACGTTCTATTCATCAAAGACTTTTTTCAACATTGATGATAATAATAATACATGTTTCTTGGTCATCTAATCAGCATATTAAAATTAATTCCGAAGGATCATGTGACACTGAAGACTGGAGTAATGATGCTGAAAATTCAGCTTTGCATCACAGGAATAAATTACATTTTTAAATATATTCAAAAAGACAACAGTTATAATGTTACTGTTTTTTACTGTAATTTTTTAAAGTTTAATTTAATTTAGCATTTTTTTATTTAAAAACTGCAGCCTTGTGAGCATAATAGACTTTTTCCCAAAAAATCTTATTGAGCCCAAACTTTTGAACAGTAGTGTATTTATACAGTATATAAATACATATTAAACATATTTAATTATATTTTAATTTAATCCAAATTATTTATAGAAATATATTTTCCAAAAAAATGAAACATTGTAACAAAATTATTTAAACTGATTACAGAAAAAGCACATCACTTTTTACTTGTTTTTTATGGTTTTCTGAGTATTTCTTTGTCTTTCATTTCTCCCTCTGCAGAGTTAATAATACCTCCCACAGGAAACGTCTTCTATGCCATGTCTTCAGCTAGCGTAGACTTCCTGTTAAGGAGAAGAGGAGGAAATACACCAACAGGGTCTCCGAATCTTGGCAACGAAACCAGCGCAACCTTTCCACGAATCAAAGCCAAGGGCAAAAGACTAGTCCGGACACTATTTTAACATAAAAACAGGATATTCACGTCCAAGTACTTTCAAAAGAAAAGACACAAAATATTTCATTCAGAGCTCTTTGACGTAACTGTAGAATTTACTCAAATAAGTCATTTTCATAAGTCCTAATATTAGTAATTTGAGTGAAAGCTTGGTTAAAATGGCTAAAAAGGCTTGGTAACTAAGATGTTAGTTACTGCTAAACGTTGCACTGTTTTTGCATTTCATAAATCCATGAATTTCAAGACAGAATCACGTACCTTTTGCTGATGCCAGCATTTCCAGTGCTTCCCCTGTCTACCTCTAAAGTTAGCAGTCCATTGGTTAAAGACTGTTGTTCAAAATCCTGCATTATTAATGAACATCAAATGGAGATAGAGCAGCTAAAAGATCCCAGCATAATTAAATAAACACTTACAGAAGGTACTTACACCTGTCTAACATTTCAAAACACTGAACTGTTCTGCGTCGGCAAAAAGCGGGCAAAAAGCTACTGAAAAAAACCCCACCTACCTGAAGATGAGTTGCAAAAACCATTGCAGCTCTAGAATGTCCTCACCAAGTATGCAGCTGATAGTTGCTTACTATGCGCTTTCTCTTTAAATATTAATTATGGCTATGGTATATGGTTATGGTGACTCTGTTCCAAAAACAGAGTAAAAAAAAAGTTTGTGTAAAACAATCCAAGGCAACAAATTCATAAGTGACCAATTTGAAACACCCTTCATTGGCAGGCCGAACAAGGGAGACTTTACAATTGATTTCAGTTGTTTGTTTCTATGGTGACAGCACAATAATCTAGTAAGAATAATAATCCACTACTTTTCAAAAGTTTGGGGTCAGTAAAATTTTTCGAAAGAAATTAATACTTTTATTCAGCAAGGTTATTATAGTTAACTAAAACTAAAATTAGAACCATAAAAACATTTTCATTAAAATGTTAACAAATAATTTTTTATATATATATATATATACATATATATACACACACACACAGCTAACTGAAAGGCAACATTTATAATTTTAATAAAAATGTATACAAATTGTATAGACATGTATAAACAACTACTAAAATGACCTACTACATTTGCCAAAAGTTTTTTTATTTTTCTAAGATGATAACTGGTCGCCACATGCAATGTGAAGAGGCCATGTGACAACAAATGTAGGATACTACAGTTCTGAAAGCTTATCTTGGAAAAAAGGCAACTGTTTCAATTACTCTTTAATGAAAATAGTAGATACATTGAGCAAGTAGTAAGTTAGTATTCCATTCCGATCATGGTCTTTGTTTTTGGTCGTTGGTTTGTTAAGTGCCTTATTCTCAGGTGCTCTTGTGTGATTGTTGTTCCGGTGTGTTGCGCAGTGAAAAGCATGTTGCAGCTTCAGTCCTGTACCGTCAGATCTGTATTCTGTATCTGACACCTTTATGCACTACATACCTCCTATTCTTGTAATAAACTTTAATTTTGATACAACTCACAGCTTTCAGACCCAATTCTTGCTTTCAAGATCTCATTATTTACCTGCCACAACCAACTACTGTTTAAACTAGATGTCACATGTAGGTACTGCACTCACAACAAGCAGAAATAGAAACATTTATACCGACAAAAAAAATGTCAGATTTTTTTTTTTGTTAATTCTATTAATTTCCATGACACTTCATGGCTTTTATGTATTTATCATTCTACTGTTGCTGGACATATTAATAAGAACATATTGACTAATAGACTAACTAAAAGGTACCACAGTAATATAGTTTTCTGTACATAAACCATGGCCCGTTTAGGTTGGCATCAGAGAGAGAGAAAGCATTGTGTGTGTGTGTGTGTGTGTGTGTTTGCAGTCAAATGAAATGATCACTCTCTGATTGCTTAAGCACTTGTATCCCTCCTACACCAATGATAACACCTAAGTGCTGATTATGAGCAGCTGCGTTTGGGTAGAAGAGAGCTTTACAAAGCTCCTGGGATGATGGGGTTCTCAGTGTTGGCCAGTACACAGTTGTGGCTAGCTGTTTGATTAGTGTCCTGCTCATTTTGTCTTCTCTGCAGCTATAAAATAAAAATAAATCATTTATTTATTTAAATAAATTATATAATTATTACACTGTTAAAATATTGTTTTCTTTTTTTAAGTTGTGAACATTATTCCCTAAGTGCTGATTATGAGCAGCTGCGTTTGGGTAGAAGAGAGCTTTACAAAGCTCCTGGGATGATGGGGTTCTCAGTGTTGGCCAGTACACAGTTGTGGCTAGCTGTTTGATTAGTGTCCTGCTCATTTTGTCTTCTCTGCAGCTATAAAATAAAAATAAATAATTTATTTATTTAAATAAATTATATAATTATTACACTGTTAAAATATTGTTTTCTTTTTTAAGTTGTGAACATTATTCTAATTTATTTGTAAAGAAGTTGTAAGATTATTGGGGTATATTTTACAAGAAAAGTGAAAAGTGTTACATGTTTATTTGTAATTTCTAGTTTTTTTAATAAAATATTTTTTTATAATATGAAAAACATGGGTGTATATATTATATATTTCATAAAATATTTTACGTTTTATTTATAAAGAATTGCAAAAATTGCAAAGAAACAACACTGCATTTAATGTGAATTAGTCTGAAATAGTACTGAATTTAATGTGAAATATATATATATATATATATATATATATATATATTCAGCTTAGGCATGACAGGACAACTTTTGAGTATATTTTACTGTATTTTTGATCAATTAAAAAAAAGAAAAAAACTTTTAAATGGTAATGTATACTATACATATTACTATTATTATTATTTACACTAATCTCCCATTTTCTTTGTTTTAATGTACTGAAGTTACAGTATATTTATTCATTTAGGCCTCTTTTTGAGCTCACTAGTGGATGCTTTAGTCACCCTGAGTTATTCAGTATATTTGCAGTAGCCCTGAATTTGTGAATACCTAAAGCAGAAAAACAAATGTAATTACAGACACATGAAGTGCTTTTATTTTCCTCAATGTAATACAGCAGACAAAAGCTGAAGGATTAAACACATCTTTACTATACACATCCCAGCCTTATTCCCATAATGCACTTCTGGCTTCTTGAGGTTCGAGCTAATGTGTGGAGTTCCGATGCCACTCAAGACACCTAATTGCAACACTGTCTCAAGTTTGAGGTTTGGCTACCCGTTTGTTTAAACAACAGTTTAAAATTTGATTCAAAATAGACATTATTTTGCCTTATAGTTTAATCCTGCAGAAATTACACTCTCACCTTCTAACACTTATTTAAAAAAAAAAAGTGATCATAGCACAAGCAAATATTCATATACACAGATTTAAAAAAACAAAGCTGTACCATATTAAAATCAAATTTATAGCCAGTTTTGCTGACGTTATTATACATGAGATGAATTTAAGATTGCAATCATAAATGTACACTCCTGTTGCTTTTGCATTTAAATCAATTACCTTATTATTGCCCTAAAATTGCTATATATATATATATA
>NW_015505329.1:2446551-2461653 GCF_001515645.1 Sinocyclocheilus grahami
ATATATATATATATATATATATATATATATATATATACCTGATTTTGAATTCTTTATTCTGTGTCCGCTTCAGCGATACCGTGCGGCTTTATCACACGTCTGCACTTCTCCACCACAGGTCTCACACTGCAGGGCGGCCGAGCGATAGGCCTTCCACACCGCAGCATCCTGACGGCACACTGTACCTCCACCTCTCCTTTCCTCCGCCTCGTCACGGTTGATATCTCCTACGCAGACCCAGCCGCTAGACGTCCCACTTCCAGCACTGCCACCCATACTGACGGCCCACTTCGAATGGTCCCCTGTAGCCTTAAACGTAACTCTCTGGCCTGGGGAAATGAGATCTATGTTGAGGACCTTCCAGCTTGGAGAGCAGTCTGAGGGAAGGATGCCCGTGGAGCGACGCCAGAACTGAACCAGCAGGTCGGACTGAAGTGTAGGTGCCACCCAAGAGTGATACAGATCTGATTATGAAAGAAACAGAGAAAAAGTGAGTATTACTTCTTATTTTTTATAAAATGCATAGACTGTAAAACACAATTTTTCGAAGTTGTAAATAAAACAAAGATTATTGGAGTATTTTACCAGAAAATACTATTTCAGTCTTTCTACTTAAAAAATTCACATTAAATATAATGTGTTACACTGCAGTTTCTTTGTAATTATTTGTGAAATTTACCAGCAATTTCTGAGTTAAAACTGTTTTTAGTAAATCTTACATCTATTTTTTTTTTATTTTAGTGAATTAGGCATGTTTTTTTTATGACTAAAATTAATGTGACCATTAAAATGGAGTCCAGAAAAATAAACCCCCAAAATAAATCCAAATACCAGTCAAAATTATGAAAATATGTTAAATAAATAAAATGTAATATTTTAATTATATACCATTATAAAATATACCATATACCATTTTTAATAAATAAAATAAAAAAACGAATAAATAAATAAATAAAATGGAAAACTTAAGCAGATATCATAGGGCTCTAGGTGTGTATATAAGCTGAACTTCTCTTAACTTGGCAAGTGTTTCATGGAATAAAATAACAGCAAGATGCATCAGAACTGTCAAATATGTCAATCTAGTAGTGCTGGGCGGTATGACCAAAAATTTATATCACTGTATTTTTCAAAATTATACCGGTTTCACGGTAAATGGCGGTATTTTTTTTTTGATGCATGACCGGGTGTTAACCATATTTTCTACTGATTGAGAGGAAATACTGCAACATATCGACTTAGAATGCCCTATTTTACGGTCATGATGAGTGAATATTGTCAAAAAATACCACACTAAATAGCGACTAAACACGACCCCTTTTAATACATGTTAACCAGGAGTCACTCATTTATAATCGCGGCATCGTCTGATAAAATCAACATGCATATACACTAAGGAATTAGTGGGATTACTATGCAGTTGTTTTGGCTCTATTACTTTTTTGTCTCATGCAGCGCACTGCCTGCGTCTGAGTAACAAACTAAAAAAACCAACAACAAACAAAAAAGTGCATGTGATATTAACAGAAGAACTACGCTCATATTTATAATTCCAAAAACAATCAGTAAGCGACAGGTGCTAGGAAATGCTGTTTTGTACTCATTTATTGACGAGTCTGTTGCGGTGCTGCCAACTGAAAGCGCTGCTTCTCTGCCGCTCACGGCACAAAACAGACACCGAGAGAGGTGACACTTCTCCAGGAAAGTCAGACCTTGCGTTCGCGGGACAGCACTGGCGAAATCTTCCAACTGAACCATAGCTAAGGTTTATCCAAAAAAGTCGCTAGGTTTGTCAGTATGAATATTCTATGGGAAAAAAGCCACTAAATGGGTCTGAAAGTTGCTAAATCTAGTGCTAAAGTCGCACTCGTGCCTCGTGTGTGTGTGTGAGACGCGGGAGCTGATGCTAGGGGGCGGTGGATATTTGTGGCGGTCAATGTGGATATTGTGGATGAGTTCTTCTGTGTCATCACGTTCTATTAGTTCTACAGCTTCAGTTTCTGAACTTTCACGCTTAGTAACACATACAGCTGTTCCCTCACCACAGTGCAACAGTGAAACGGGACCCCTTTCAAACAGTGTCGCGTTCAGAACGGTGTTTAAGCGACATACCGGTATTGCTGTATTTTAAAAATTCATATAATAACAAAAATTAACACCGGTATTCGGTATGAACCGGTATACCGCCCAGCACTACAATCTAGTACATATTTACATAGAAAAATTATTTTAAAAACAGTGCAACAGATGAAAGAATCCATCCTCAACATGACCAGAACATATCTGTTTAACAAAAATAGCTAAATGTTTAAATCTTGATTAAATGGGTCTGAAAGTTGCTAAATCTAGTGCTAAAGTCGCACTCGTGCCTCGTGTGTGTGTGTGAGACGCGGGAGCTGATGGCAGGGGGCGGTGGATATTTGTGGCGGTCAATGTGGATATTGTGGATGAGTTCTTCTGTGTCATCACGTTCTATTAGTTCTACAGCTTCAGTTTCTGAACTTTCACGCTTAGTAACACATACAGCTGTTCCCTCACCACAGTGCAACAGTGAAACGGGACCCCTTTCAAACAGTGTCGCGTTCAGAACGGTGTTTAAGCGACATACCGGTATTGCTGTATTTTAAAAATTCATATAATAACAAAAATTAACACCGGTATTCGGTATGAACCGGTATACCGCCCAGCACTACAATCTAGTACATATTTACATAGAAAAATGATTTTAAAAACAGTGCAAACGGATGAAAGAATCCATCCTCAACATGACCAGAACATATCTGTTTAACAAAAAGAGCTAAATGTTTAAATCTTGATCGTTTAACTCATTTGGCTGCCGTTAAAGTGTCACTTTCACCATTACATCAGTATTAAAAATGAGTCTTACCATTGGCAAATGATGCACCTTTTGCAAAGTTAATGAACTCTGTCCCAGCCAGTGAGAGGAGTGAGACACTGCGATTGGATGGCGAGGAGGAAGTGTTGTCCCATCTGCCCAGTGTGTGTTTACAGAGCTGAGCCATAGCAGGTACAGCAGCGGCCAAAGAAGCAGGGATGCTGCAGTCATATATGTGAGGCTGATTGATTTTCAACTGCTCACCTGTGGAAAACATATATCACAGAAATAAAATGCATTACAAGATATAGATATATACACACACACACAAACATATTACTGAGAAATAATTACATTCCATAAAAATATATTACAGGGAAATAAATTACATTATATAAAATTATATTCTATTAACATAAGATAGACAAACAACAAAATAACAAAATAAATCAAATTAAATTAAACTACAATATTAATAATAATGGCAATAATAATTAGTATTTTTATAATTGTTGTTGTTTTTATAATTATTATTATTGTTAATATTCTTATTATTATTTTACAACAACAACAACGATAATAATAAGGAAATATATTACAGAGAAATAAATGACATAATATGAAAATCTATTACATTACCATAAGACAAACCATAGAAAATAAAATAAATAAAATAAACAACAATAATAATAATAATAATAATTATTATTATTATTATTGTTGTTGTTGTCTAACTGTAGGCTGGTTATGGTATCCAAGCTAATACTAATAATTAAAAATGTTTTGTTAAAAGTTTTGTTGTTAATTACCATATTACTCACTGTTTTACAGAATAAATAAGCCGCTTGAAACCATGTAAAGGGGGTTTTAGGCACTTCTGAAACATACAGCCTTGACTCGTACAACCTTTCCCAACCCTGTTCCTGGTAATAAACATGACTGTATGAGACAATGGATCAGATGCCTTGTGACAAAGCATTATGAAATATGTATGTGCACCTAAAGCCATACATTTGAGTTTCAGTTTGATCTTGCTGCATGTGTGTAAACAGAAAAAACTTGTTTGGTAAATGTGATTCTAAATCTCAATAGATTTGACAAAGATTTATAATTAAACCTTGCAATGGAGACGCAAACTCTGTTTTTATACTTCTGCAAAACTGGCAAAATGTGCAGACTACAGAACAGGATAAGCAGAGTAACTTCTCTAAAATCAGCCAGAAAATGACTGATAATGAAAGAACAGAAAATGGTTTAAGCAAATCTGAACGTTTCATTTTTTTAATTTAGATAATTTATGTAAAGAGTGTGACCTGTACCTCATATAAAGGCCCTACTGTTCTACCAACAGCACTTTGACTGTCATTAACTAAAGTCTTCCCATCCATCCATCCCTCACTCTCTCCATCCATGAAAAGATACTTCAGCCCCTCCTGCACAGGCTCATGATGCAGGTGTGGGAGTTTGTACAAGTAAAACCTGGTAAGGAGAGACAGAAATAAGGGAAATATGACCCTTCACATCGATGATTACATTTTACATCGATTATATTTATGTATTAACCCACACTGTAAAAGATTTAATTCTTCTTGTAAATAAAACAAATATTATAGAAATATGTGTTACAAGAAAATACACCATTTCAGTTTTTCTACTTCAAACTTTCATGTTAAATTCAATGTTACTTATGGTTTCTGTGTAGTTATTTGTGAACTTTACTAGCAATTTCTGCGTGAAAACGTTCAAAGTGAATCCTACACCAAACATAACAAAATATCTATCTACTGTAAATTAAGAGAGAAAATAATTAACCTATAATAAATTATATTACATTTGTTCTATAAAAATATTAATACAAATACTATTAGGCTTGGATCTTGTCAGTCCACCAGAGAGCGAAACTCATGTTGTCAACTGTAGCAGGTCCATTAGTTTCACATGCGGATATAGAATTGTTTAGTGGATAGAATGGCATTTAGCCCCTAATCGTAATGGGAGGGGCTTGGTGACTGAGCGTTTGTTTTCTTTGTGGGTCGGGTAATAATTATTTTCTTATTTGAACTTTCCACTGTGCATTTTCAATTCAATGCTATTAAAGTTTTTCAGTGTCATTATTCGTGTATTTAATATTATTCACAGCGCTGGTAAAACAGTACGAAGGAGACTTTGTCACGAGGTAACTGTTACTTTTCTCAGCGCCAATCAGGACGAACCAATCACAGTCGATTATGGTGAGTTGATCAGGTATTTTTTTATTTATTTATTTTTTTAGCGATTGCTGGGGCGGATTTCCATTTGCATGCCAGATAGCAATCCTTGGAATTTATGTATTTAAAATATGCAAACGTTTTACTGTTCAGTTGTCTCTAATTAAGCACTAAAATATCCTGAGTTTTGAATGGAGTCAATGGAGTGCTCGGCATCCTGAGCGCCAGTGCGCCTCCTGAAGGAAGACAATTTTTTTTATTTACTGCCATACTGATAAGTGCAGCACGAGTGAAATAACCGCATCTGAACATTTCGTTTGTGAATATTAATTCGGATACTTTTGGTTACAAACAAAGTACAGCCCTTCTGGAAGTGCGATTTGATCTAATTAATATTCATAAGCACGGGGAATCTACACGCAAAACAACACGAAACGTCTATCAGAACAATTATTATAAGAACTATTATTGTCCTTTTAGTAGGTTTTATTTTTGTAACTTTAAGAAATGCTTCAACATCACTCGTAATAAAATAAAATCGATTCTGTGCTTCTGTCTGAAACTTCGTATTAAAGGGGTCATATGATGCTTTTTTTAAAGATCATTATTTTGTGTATTTGGTGTAACAGAATATGCTGACATGCTTTAATGTTCAAAAAACACATTATTTTTCAAATACTGTACATTATTGTAGGTCCTCTATGCCCCGCCTCTCTCAAACGCTTTGTTTTCTACAAAGTCCCTCCTTCCGACAAGCGCAGTCTGCTCTGATTGGCCAGCTGACCCAGTGCATTGTGATTGGCCGAACACCGCAAGCACTCATCGGAAATGTAACGCCCCTTACCATAATTGGAAATGCTTCATCTTTCAAAATAAATGTACAAAATAAATGTAAAGACAGAGCCCGAAAGGGGAACAGAGTCACGTGACAGACACAGAGATGAAACCTCCTCTCCTAGGTTCACGAAATGGTCGTCCATAAAATGCATTGCTGTTCTGTTGTAAGTAATCTTAAAGATTCCTAAATGCATCTACTTTCGGAAGGCCAAATAAAGTGCTTTTGCTTTCGCCTAGAAACACACAGCGTCTCCCTGACATTCTGCTTCAACACTAACTGCGGTTACTGAAACCACGCCTTCTTTCTTTGCGTGCACATTTGGGCGGCATTATGCAAATATCTCCACATAGTGAGGTAGATATGTGGGGGCGTGTTAGAACGAGCCGTTTTAGGGGGGCGTGGCAGAGTCTTAACTTTGATAAAGAATATCTCTTTGGTTTTGAGACTTTAGTCTTTGCAACTTCAGGGATCTTATCTATGCACAATCAGCTTGTATCACTCCAAAGAGTAAGGAAAACTTGAAATCGCATCATATGACCCCTTTAATGCTGATGGCAGTTTGAAGCCAAGCTTGATCTGCTTATTAAGCAGTTAATTTAGCAAAGTAAGAATTTCTTTATTAATTTCCTTCTTCTGAACTTCCCTTCTAGGATTAGTTTTTGTCATCAGAAAAGTATAGTGCGGCATAATTTAGAAACGTCTGTTTTGCCAATTTCCATATTATATTACGAATCACGTTGCTTTTAGACTCTGTATTTTCTGCAATTACAGTTTAAGACTAAGACATTGTAAACATATAGGCCTAAATTTGAATAGTCGTGCATATTAGTTGATGTAAGCAGACAAAATATATATGAGTGTCCCATCTGACAGATTTAAAGTCACACTCATTATGTTTTCATTTAACGAATGTTTC
Source organism: Sinocyclocheilus grahami (assembly GCF_001515645.1). Lineage (NCBI taxonomy): Eukaryota > Metazoa > Chordata > Actinopteri > Cypriniformes > Cyprinidae > Sinocyclocheilus > Sinocyclocheilus grahami. The sequence goes on from NW_015505329.1 coordinate 2,453,349, forward strand.
TCTTTAAGAAATTGTATTTGATTATTTATTTTTTATTTTTTTTACCACAAGAGGTCACTGCGGTGTTTTAAAAACATAATCTTATTATCTTCACACCACGGTGAGGCTGTAATCGTAGTTACATTGATGAATTCACAACCATGAGCACACTATAGCCAAATAGATTTTCCTTTAGGAGGGTTACTATGCCTTCACAACAAATACTACAGTACAACTCTTGTTCCTGTAATAAAACCATAGTTTATTTCTATAAAAGGTAGTTTTACTTCAAAAGATCCCACAGTTAAACATGTTTATGTAGTCAGATCTGAGCAGATTTCAATAAAAACAGTTCAGTATTTTTTACAGTAGTAAAAGGGAGTTTTACTTGTGGTTTCAGCTATTTAAGTAACACAGTTAAACTCTTGTTCCTGTAGTAAAACCATAGATCATTTTAGTTAAGTATTGTGGTTACTGGTTTTAGTGTGAATACATAAGTTACTCTATGATTGCTGTGGTAAACCCATGGTTCATTTTCATAAAAAAATATCTGGTTACTTTTTTTTTTGAATTCTCTTGACACCTCCAAAACAGATTCTTTGAAGTCATGCTAATAATTAATCATTGTAAGCACAAAAACGATACGTTCCCTGTCATAAAATTGTAAACAACTTTCTGAAAAATGGCAGGGCTAAGAAACCATTTCTAGCCTTTAACATAAGAAAAGATTGATTTTTTTAATTAAGGAAGGCGGCAACGTGAATGTGTTTTAAAAGACATGTTTCCTGCTGCCTCGTTTCCTTTTAACATGTTTTGTGTGTGAACAGGAGGGATGTGGATTATTGCCCTGTGCACCTTGCTGAAGGTGGCGTAGAGTTTCACTGGAGACAGAGACAGAGACAGAGTTTAGAGGCTCAGAGAGACGGGAGGTGAGACAGTGGGATGGCCAGCCTGTCACCACCCTTCAACTTCTGCTTTCTCTGGCTCAGCGTCCCACACTGTGCGTCTGGTGCCATTCAGCTCCCTCTTCAACACATGTGCGGGTCCATGCGTCCACAGACGGCTGTCAGCACTTGCTGAAGAACATCAGAAACAGGTAGTGTTACATCAAAACCAGGTAGGCTACTAATTTCATGATTATTCTTGAAGTTACTTACAGTCTTTCTTGTTTTTACACACAAACAGGGCTGAGATGTGGGTGCACATAATTGTGACCTCTGTACTTCTTCTGTCAGGTAATTTTGGACAGGTATCTTGTGTTTTTATACAGATAAATGGATGCATTTTGCAGCTACTCTGACTCTATTCTGTGCTCTTATGTTACCTGAGTGTCCTTGGTGCACAGGTTATTTATAATGTATCGATCTGTGTTTTTTCCTGGGGTTTTTTTTTTCCACTGGAGTCAACAGCGCACACCTTACTAAGGTCAATACCCGGCCTCTGATTACTCTTCTGTTGCTTTATAGGAGTCGGGGCAAGTAAATGGCTGGTGTATTTCTCCAGGACGGACATCTGCGTTTGGGCCGGGACCACGGTAACGCTGCCGTGCCGCTATGATTACCCCTCGCACTACAGCTCCACACGGGTCACATGGTTTCACATCTCTGCAGAAGGCAGACGGGAAATCGCCTACCATACTGATGGGAATCTGTTGAGCCCCTCGTACAGGGACAGGATCAAATACATGGGGGGCCACAAAAGATGCAGCTTGCAGATCACGAACGCGAAGCTGAGCGATGCAGGAACGTACCATTTCAGATTCGAGACCGACAACCAGCAGGGCCGATGGACCTCTCCTGATGCCATCACACTGTCCGTCACAGGTGAGGCTATATTTTAAAGGTTATTTTTTATGTTAAATAATATAAAAACCAGTTTAATATGCAGATGCAACTATAGACTACTGTTCAAACGTTTGGGGTCAGTACAGTTTACAATACTTTTATTCATTAAATTGATCAAAAGTGACAGTAAAGACATTTGTAATGTTACACAAAAACTCAAATAAAATAAATCAAATCAATGTTCAAATAAATGTGAAAAAAAATCACGTCACAATTATTTTCAATGTTAATAATAAAAAGACATGCTTGAGAAGCAAATCAGAATATTAGAATGATTTTCTGAAGGATCATGTGACACTAAAGACTGGAGTAATTATGCTGAAAATTCAGCTTTGCATCACAGGAATAAATTACATCTGAAAATATATTCAAATACAAAATAGTTATTTGAAATTGTAATAAAATGTCACAATACTCCCGTTTTGAATTATTATTATTTTTTAATTTTTTTCCAAATAAGCATAAGAGGCCTCTTTTAAAAACATTTTTAAAAAATCTTACTGACCCCAAACTTTTCAGTGGAGTGGTAGCTTAAGTAAGCCAGTGTTTTTTGGTGGGCGGGGCTACCTGATTTTTCGACCAATGGTGGAAAGAGTGTGATTTACACAACCACCTAGAAACGCACTAGTAACCACAAATCAACAGCCTGGCAACATCTTCTAATTGTAGCAAAAGTTTTGCACACATTTTCTGTAGAAAATCTAGCAATTACAGAGAAATTTAAAACTTTTTTTCTTTTGTTGTTTATTTGCATATAATTGTGGAGAAAACCCACTTTCCTGTTCCTAAAATAATTTAGCATGTTGCATGGACCTAATGTAGTGAAATATTGTCCTGGTTCCAGAGCTTCAGGTTCATGTACATCCACCGAGAATAGGCAACATGTTTGCTGCTGGTGAGACGGTCTTTCTGAGCTGTGTGGCGCGAGGCTGTGCCGCCCCTGGCAGGAACTTTGCCCTTTATCAGAATGGGATCAATTTGGGTCAGTCCAACAAGCTGTCAGCCATCTACAACTTTGACAGTCAGCATGCAGGTACCTACACCTGCCGTCCAATACCACCTCAAAACGTTCAGTCACCGGGAGTCACCCTGGCTCTTGGATGTGAGTATTGTGCATGGATATAGACAATAGTTCTGTATGTGTAGTAAAAAAAAAATATATATATAAAATGTCATCATCATCATATTAGTATTATTTCTGAAGGATCATGTGACACTGAACATGGTAGTAACGGCAAAACGCAGCTTTGTCACAGCAGGAATAAATTGCATTTTAAAATATATTGAAATAAAAAATAGTTATTTTAAAGTGTAAAATATTTCACAATATTACTGTTTAACTGCATTTTTGATCAAATAAGTGCAGCCTTGGTGAGCATAAGAAAAAAGAAATAAATGTTCAACAAAACATTATTGAATAGTACATACTGCATATGGTAACATCTAAATTAGCTGATTTTATACATGTATTATTCAATATCAAGTAAAAAAAGCTATTCAAGGAATCAGCTGTGCATTAAATATTGTGTATTAAATACATAAAACTGTAAATACAGTAAATTCTACTGTCAGCCGCGCTCTCCCATTAGAAATTGCATTTCACCTCTCTCTTTCTCTGTGTCTCAGATGCTCCTCGCTACACCACGATACAGATCACCCCCCGAGAGGCAGTCAGAGAGGGCGATTCGGTGACTTTGACCTGCAGTAGTGATGGAGCTCCGCCAGCAGAAAGTTTTGCCTGGTTTAAAGAAGGAGAGAGTGGCAGTGTGCCAGACAGCTTTAGACCTGAGCTGAGATTGTGGAGTTTGGACTACAGGGACCATGGAGAGTACTTCTGTGTGGCCCGTAACCCGCTCGGCACAGACCGGTCCAGACCGATTTTACTGAATGTTACCTGTAGGTTGTCTCTATTTTTATGTAGCCAGAAAAAAAATGATTTAAGCAGTGCAGGTCTGTTTGCATACACTTTAAAAAAATAAAGGTTCCAAAGGGGGGGTTGTGTGGCAATGCAATAGAAAAACATTTTGGGTTCCCCGAAGAACCTTTCAGTGAACAGTTAATAAAAGAACCATTTCTTAGTTTAAAGAATATAATATTCTAAAGAACCTTTCAGCATGCATCTCTAAATATTGAAGCTTTTTAGCTGCAGGATGTGCAGTTTATCAGTGAGTAGGATCATTTCCTGATTTCCTACTTTGGAAATGTCACCAGACATTTGAACTTTTAATTTCCCTAATCAGACATATGTTTCCACTGTTGCTGATCTGATGTCTTTGTGAGTGCAGAGATTTATTTCAGTCGCTGGTACTTGTGTAATAACTTTGATTTTGGCAGGACATTATGTCACATTGTCTGTCTCCCTCCAATAGATCAAAGTTCAAATCAAGTGTACAAATATAGGGCAAATCGGGAAACCACATGATGCACAGCCATGAAAGGAGTATTTACTTCCTGTTGTCACTTGTTAAGTCAAACATCACTAGTACTACTAGCACTGGTCATACTTAAGTCAAACATCACTAGTACTACTAGCATTGGTCATACTTAGGGTTAGGGGTGTGTTTAAATGATTCAGTATTAAACTTTGGTACGTGACTCATCCCACATTGTTTAGGCCATGGGCATGATTGATACCGCACATTGTCCAGTTTATGTAGGACACATATGCTACTTCTTTTCAAAATTTAAAAATTTCACCTTGTAAATGATTGAAAAAGGGAACCAAACCATATCTAAGTGGGTCATTTTGGAGTGAGCAATAAGCAATCATCTAAAATACACTAGCAACCACATAGCAACATGTTAAGAACTTCTCAGAACAAAAAATAAAAACATTCCAGAATTGCAAGATATGAATGTGCAATTACGAGAAAAAAAACAACTAAGAATTGTGAGATAAAAAGTCACAATTACCTTTTTTATTCATTGGCGGAAATAGGCTTCCACATTAAATTGATCAAAAGTGAAAGTAAAGATCTTTGTAATTTTATGAAATATTTCTATTTTAAATAAATGCTGTTCTTTCTATTCTATTCATCAAAGAATTCCGAGAAAATGCATCATGGTTTCCACAAAATATTAAGCAGCACAACTGTTGTCAACATTGATAATACATTTTTCTTGAAAATCTGATTTCTTTGTGCACTAATGTCAGTCTCTGTAGAATAAATATTTGAATTGGGACGCAATTCACATATTTATAACAGACTAAAAGTATGCGCGCTGGAAACAAGATATACTTTTCAGTATGTAGTAAGATACTATATCATAATGAAATAGTCTTTATACCACCGGGCATTATTATTATTAGCTTAATTTCCTATCTCAAAATTAATTATTACATAACTTTTAGGTTTATACTTTTAAAAAACTCAGCACCTTTGCTCAACAAAAAAGTCTCAGCCTCATCTTCTTCCATTGCACAAGTTATTAATAACAACATTAACCCAAAAACAATCATGGATGTGTTTCAAAAGTTTGAAAATCTATACCAGAAATAGTATTGCATGACAGGCACTAAATGCTAAAGTTGTATAATGATCTGTGATTTGTGATGCACTGATTGTAGTCTTGATATTAAATGGGACATCGGATGCCCAAATATGCGTAAATATGCTAATACGGGACAGTCCGTCGGCTGTCGTGGGCGGGACCTAAGCACTATGACGTCATACTGCTCAGAAAATCAAAACGGCTTGATAATTGAGTCTGTATCAGTTTTTTGGGAATTAAAAAAAGGAGTGAATGGATTTCTATCAATGTAGAGTGGTTGTGTCCACACAATGCTAAGACACATTTATATGCAAGCACCATGTACAGTAAAAGTGAATTTTGCATCCGATGTCCTCTTTGAGGATGGATAGTATATGAATTGAGTCATACTCTCCAAACTCATGAGTGTTTTATTTTGTGCCTGGTTCAGGAGGAGCCGGAGGAGATTTATGAAAGCAGCCAACCTTCCATCGTGCCCCTGAAAGAAGCTACTCAGAGCGCTGAGGAACAGGAAAAAATCAACTACATTACGGTGCATTATTCTCGCATGCCCAGGTTAAACACAATCACACAGTCCATGTGTGCTGGTTTGCGCCAGTCTTCTGTAATGTATTAAGGCCATAGATGTTGTGTTTGTCATCTTTATTTACAGTCGGGAACAGGCGAAGGTCACAAACATACCTCTAGATGGAGAGAAGAAGCTCAAAGATGGTCCTAATGCTGTTTATACTGTTCTTGCCAAGCAACCGAGAGAGGAGATGGAAGAGTCTAAAGTCTAAAGCGGTCAACTGATGGAAGAAATTGTGAAACCACAGGGATTTTTTTAAACTACATGTACTTACAGCGCATGAGTGGAACACTTGATGTAGGCTGAATGTCAGAGACTTGAAAATAGGCCACACAAGTGAAATCTCCACTGTTCTGTTCAATTGTGTCCAGCTGCAATTTGCTCTAATAAAATTCAGCTGCTCAAAACTAATTTTGGGGTCAGGAAGATTTTTTAATGTTTTTACAAGAAGTATCTTATGCTCACCAAGGCTGTATCTCTTTGATAAAAAATACAGTAAAAACAGGTATATTGTGAAATATTATTATAATTTATAATGACTGTTTTTGAATTACTTTTTAAAATGTAATTTTCCTCATCAATCCTCCAGTCTTCAGTGTCACATGATCCTTCAGAAATTCTAATATGCTGATTTGCTGCTCAGGAAACATTTCTTATTGTTACTGATGTTGAAAACAGTTGTGCTGTTGACATTTTTGTGGAAACAGTGATACATTCTTTTCAGGACTCTTTGATAAATAGAAAGTTCGAAATAACTTTTGAAATATACATTTGAAATAGACATTTTTGGAACATTATAAATGTTTTTACTGTCACTTTTGATCAATTCAATGCATCCTTGCTGAAAAAAATGTATTTCAAAAAAACTAATTTGACTGGCCCCAAACATTTGAACGGTAGTGTATCCGCTATATGTCCGAGTGTGATACGATTAAACCCATCATTTAAAAAATAAATCATCCCACTTAAATATTAATTAATAATTAATACGAATGGTAACATTACAATAAGGTTCCATTTATTAGCATTAGTTAACTGCATTAGTTAACATGAACTAACAATGAAAAAATCTTCTATATTAAATTTATTTAATGAATCTTAATATTAAACAAACAATATACTAGTAAATGATTAAAATGAAAAGTTGTATCTGTTATTATTATTTAACAGACCTGAGCTAACATGAACTAGCAATAAATAGCTGTATTTTTATTAACAAAGATTAATAAATACTGTAAAAAAATCTATTGCCCATTTTAGTTCATATTACTTAATGCATTAACAAATGTACTATATAAACTATATATATATATATATATATATATTGTATGGGTCAAAATTATAGCTTTTTCTTTTATGCCAAAAATCATTAGGATATTATGTAAAGATTGTGTTCCATGAAGATATTTTGTAAATTTCCTACTGTAAATATATTAAAACTTAATTTTTGATTAGTAATATGCATTGCTAAGAACTTCATTTGGACAACTTTAAAGGTGATTTTCTCAATATTTAGATTTTGCACTCTCAGATTCCTCAACTCAAATAGTTGTATCTCAGCCAAATATTGTCCTATTTATTCAGCTTTCAAATGGTGTATAAATCTCAATTTCGAAAGATTGACCCTTATGACTGGTTTTGTGGTCCAGGGTCATATATATATATATATATATAATTTATTATTTATTTATTTATTTCAACCTGGAACTGTGTGAAGGTTCTTCATAGATTCAAGGGTGAGTAAATAGCAACAGATGGATAGTAATTTTTTAGGGTGAACTATTCCTTCAATGAATATTGCTTTATCTTTAGGAAGTGAGGTGTTATAAACACTACCAAGTGCTTTTATGATTAAAATTATCTGCAGAAGAGGGCAGTGGTGGAAAGAGTACTGAAAAAATATACTCAAGTACCATTACCTTCCAAAAAATGTAGTGTGAGTAGAGTAAAAGTACTTGTCCAAAAAACTACTTGAGTAAGAGTAAAAGAGTAGCCTATTTAAAAGTACTCATGAGTAGATATATTTTAAAAACGTTGTACATTCTGTAATTCACATTATCTTGTTGAAGAATATCTTTCATCCAGCAGTTTTAATTTTGACTGCCAACTCTTTAAAATACATTAAAAAAGCACGGAAACAGTATTTAAAATGAGTGCCCATTTCTCTCCAAAACGGTGGCAGTTTTAGCGTTTTGCAATAAAGAAATAAAAATAACTAAACTTGATCATTTATGTTACAATTTTAACATAAATGCACATTGTTCTAGAAGGATGGCAAATTGTTATGCTTTTAATACAATTTGTAAGGGAAAATGCATTAAATAGCGAGTTATTTCTGAGGAAACTTTTTCAAAGGAAAACACACACGCGCGCGGTCTCAGTGAATCAGCTGCATCCACAACTGAACGGAACAAAACGTGTT
>NW_015505329.1:2467670-2509627 GCF_001515645.1 Sinocyclocheilus grahami
GGGAATTTACCGAACGTGGCACTTGCGGGAGTTAACACTGTATGCAATACCCGCAACCTCACACCAAATTTCAGGCCGTGTAGATAGGCAAGCATATATACAAATCATGTAGTAAGCAGAAATCCGAAATTTACCTTAACATATTAAGTTAGAGGAAGATGCGACTGAACTGATGCTTGAAAAATGCACTTCCAGCAGCCATGATAAACAGTTGGCGGTTAAAGTTTTCTATGCACAATTTGATTTGACGAAAGTCACGAGACCTATTCCTCTCTATCTAATCACGTTGATGGATAAACATGAAATTAAAATAAGCATGTAACGACCACAAACGGAGGAAAATAGCGGAGTAAAAGTACCGATACATCACTTAAAATGTACTCAAGTAAAAGTAAAAGTACACAATTTTTAAACTACTCAAAAAAGTGCAGTTACTGATAAAAACTACTTAATTACTGTAACGTGAGTATTTGTAATTCGTTACTTCACACCCCTGGAAGAGGTTATAGAACGAGATGTGATTTTCTATGATTTACAATGTAAGAATCCACAATATCTGTACATAACCATTATTTTCTCTTTTTACAGACTGCTGAGGGCAGTGTCTTCACCCTGACATGCAGCGGCAGTGACATGCAAAAAGTAAGATACGATATGATATACAATAGACTACAAAAAGTGAAATATGACTTCAAAAAGTGAAATATGAGAATGAAACATGCCGTTTGATGAGCAGAAAGTAATATAAATGGATAAATAATAGACTCTGTAATGGATGCAAAAATGCATAAAATGAATGTAAAAGTAGCACACAAACAGAAAAAAAGCAGAACTATTGGTTTACATTTCTGTTTTGATCACAGTCACAAGTTATTTTTTCATCCTCTGTGGTAATAGCTTGTTTAAAGTGATCTTGACCTCCCTCCCCTGAAAAACAATGCCATATTCCATTAGTTTCTAAGATCAGAAATGATGCCAGACAAGACATCTATTGAGTAAATGCTTTGCTTACCGTGACTTGCGTCTGATGAGTACCACAATGCCTGCTATTATGATAACCATGATAATAACTCCAAGCACAATGCCAGTAGTGGATGAAGATGCACTTCTTGCTGTGAAGAATTTGAGACAATCAAATGCTTTCAGGTATTGATATTATATCTTATATTATTTTACATATCATTTAGAAAGACAATAACAAGCTAGCTTACAATCGCATGACTTCCTCGCTACCTTTAGCGCTGGCAAGTTATACCACAGTATTCACACATTTTAAAATGTCAGTAATGTGGCTGAAAAATGTGTTTATCTGTGCTAAATAATGTCATGTAAACTGGTCACAGTTTTTGAAATGAATCTCCCACTGTCAAGGTCATGAAAGCTAGACAGGTTTCTCTGAGGAAGTGCCTCAACTTTGTGGAAACGTCTTCGTGCGAAGAGCTGACATTTGCTGTGGACTAAAAAAGGAAGTTTTGCTTTTACTATATGAGTTGAACAATAGAAAACAGACAAAAGATATTGCCCATTTTTTCTTGTCGCACACATGTTTATGTCAACCGTCAAGATGCTTAATGTTAGATATGATTTGGATTTTTAAACAATTATATTTCATTGTTGTGGGGGGTTTTAGTAAATGAAATGCTAAACACATTTTAATTATTTTATAATACAGAGGAATAACCTGGTTAATAATTCATATGAATGGTAACATTATAATAAGGTTCCATTTATTAACATTAGTTAACTGCATGAACTAACAAAGAAAAAAGCTTTCAGGTATTGATATTATATCTTATATTATTTTACATATCATTTAGAAAGACAATAACAAGCTAGCTTATGATCGCGTGATTTCCTCGCCACCTTTAGCACTGGCAAGTTATACCACAGAATTCACACATTTTAAAGTGTCAGTAATGTGGCTGAAAAATGTGTTTATATGTGCTAAATAATGTCATGTAAACTGGTCACAGTTTTTGAAATGAATCTCCCACAGTCAAGGTCATGAAAGCTAGACAGGTTTCTCTGAGGAAGTGCCTCAACTTTGTGGAAACGTCTTCTTGCGAAGAGCTGACATTTGCTGTGGACTAAAAAAGGAAGTTTTGCTTTTACTATATGAGTTGAACAATAGAAAACAGACAAAAGATATTGCCCATTTTTTCTTGTCGCACACATGTTTATGTCAACCGTCAAGATGCTTAATGTTAGATATGATTTGGATTTTTAAACAATTATATTTCATTGTTGTGGGGGGTTTTAGTAAATGAAATGCTAAACACATTTTAATTATTTTATAATACAGAGGAATAACCTGGTTAATAATTCATATGAATGGTAACATTATAATAAGGTTCCATTTATTAACATTAGTTAACTGCATGAACTAACAAAGAAAAAATATTTTATATTAAATTAATTAAATTAATCTTAATATTAAACAAGGAATCTACTAATAGATTATTAAAATGAAAAGTTGTATATGTTATTATTATTTAATAGACCTGAGCTAACATGAACTAGCAATACATAGTTTTTATACTATTTCTAATAGTTTTTTATACTATTGCACATTTTTAGTAGTCATAGTGATATTATTCAATATAAAAGAGTTATATTTTATGTGATTTATAAATTCATAAAGAGATATGACGACGTAAGGGGAATCTAAAGGGATCTTATACATTTTGAAAATATCAGAACATTTTACAATTGTGATTTCCAGGCCTAGAATGAAAATTTTTATTAGACGTTTGGGTCTGAAATATTTAATTTAATTGTATTTATCCTCATCCTAAAATGATTTTAAACCATACACTGACAAATGTCTGAAAACGTTGGAAATTCATTGATCAAACTGAGCAACTTAAATTGTTAATTTTTGTTTTTTTTGTTTGATTTTTAAATAGTACAATGAAGAACCTTTAACATCCATGGAATCTCTCCAATGCACAAAAAGTTCATTACACTAAGAAAAAATGGTTCTTTTAAGGATTTAAGGTTCTTTTTTTATTATTATGCAAAATCCTCCTTTTGGAACATTTCCTTTTTGTGCAATATGAGATGAAATATTGCATATCCAGAGCATAAGAGACTGTTCTTACTTTCTATCTGATGTGTGACCTGTAGATTCACTCCTCTCTGTCCTGGTAGCTTGGCCTTCAGATTGTTGGTGATGAACCGGAACACGTACACGCCGCTGTCTTCTGACCTCAGATCAGATATCATCAGAGAGCAGTTTTTGCTCCCTGTCTGCCCCAAGTACTTGACTCGGCCCTGGTATGAGGGCTCAGGAAATATCCCTGCACTGTGGTACACGTATCTGGGTGTAATGCAGCGGCTTTCATTCAGACACCACATCTCTGTCAGCACTTTGCGCAGTATTCCCTGGTCGGACTCCTCAGGGTAGTCATAGGTGCACTCCAAAACTACAGAAGAACCAGGAGGAGCATAGACTGGATCCATAGGAACACGCACTGTCCAGTCAGCAGCAAGAGCGCCTGAAATGGAAGCATATGAGTAATTCTGAAGGAATCTAACCAGAAACAGCTGGTTCTATAGTGTAAACAGCATTCCTATCTGTGCTTTCTCAAGCAAATTATATACTCAGCAGTAGAAGCAAAACTTCTGATGTATCGTTGTGCAGTAAGTCTTACCCGACAGAATCAAAGACGTCAGGGTCCATATGGCTGCAAGGAGATTCGTCATCATGTTGCAGCCTCAAGTGTTTCCTTACTGTGCAGATGTGAAAACATCACCCTTGTCTGGTTTTAGTTCCTCCTCCTCCGTTTTCATCAGTTATGTCATTATTTCCTGCATCTTGCCAGTTCTTACTACATAATTCTCATGCTATGTTATTTTATGAAAAACAACAATCTATTACTAATAATTTTTAACATTAAAATTAATTTTACTTAATATTTAATGTTAAGTATTTAAAAAAAATATTGTAACGTTATGTAAATAATAATAGCTGTGATTATTATTATTAATATAATTATTATTATCGTCGTAAAATACTGAATTGGGCATAAAGCATACATGTTTATGGTATTCATAGTCATAAGAACTAAAGAGCATAATAATAATAATATTAATTACTGACATTATATTATTCAATTATGTTCCCAGTTACATGGTTTTTCCCATGTCTCATGATTAAAAAAAAAAAATGTGTTACTACATAATTCCCAAAGTTATGTTACTTTATGAACAATAACAATTTATAACTAAATATTTTAACATTAAAATTAACATTACTTAATATTATATTTTATTATTCTAATACTATATCAAATAGTCAATATTATATTAAATAATCAAAGCTGTGATTATTATTATTTTGTATTATTATTATAAGTATAAAAAATTAATGATATTGCCAGGGCGTAGAATTTAATAGGGACGGACATGTCCCTACCAATATCCAGCGACTACTAAATTGTCCCTAGCAATAATTTTTATCAAACAATTAAATATATGTGTATGTAACCATTGCTGTTGCAATTTTGGCCGCATCTGAAATGTCATACCATTGATATTACCTGAGAAGTAAATATACTTGAAATAAAGTAAATATGCTAGAAAACCGCACGCTTTTTAATACATGGGCGGAGTAAGAACATACAGTATAAGGTAGCCGAAGTCTTTAAAACATACGTGCACAGTTCAGTTGAATGATAGAGTTTCCCTTTCGAACAGTCTCTCCTGTTGCATCGCTGATGCTTTTGGGGAAACTGTGACTGCAACTACAATGACTGCAGAGTAGAACTGTACCAGTGTACCAGTTCGCCGCAGCTGGCGAAGGAAGTACAGCCTCTGCTGGGCCTTCTTGACAATGTGGAACTGGTCCTGAGAGATGGTGGTGCCCAGGAACTTGAATGACTCCTGCACAGTTGTTTCAATGCTGTCCATGATGGTGAGTGAGAGGAGAGCAGAGGGGTTTCTCCTGAAGTCCACTATCATCTCCACTGTTTTGAGCGTGTTCAGCTCCAGGTTGTTTTAACAGCACCAGACAGCCAGCTCTTTAACCTAGGCCTGACACGATAACAACTTTTTGTTGTGCGCTATATTGCCCCAGAAATAATTGCGATAAGCAATATTATTGTCATTTTAAAGATAATTTTATGCCACTGAATATATAATCATAATTCCTTGAAATAAAGAATGCAAAATAAGTGTTGCACAGGGTATAGGGTTCTTGTCTCGGTGCTCTTTGGGTGCAAGGGATGATTCAACTCGTAAGAATAATAGTAGTCCAAGGCACTCGAATCTTATTTAAAAAGTTTTAAAAAGCCTTTATTTCATAATGGCTATAAGTTTTAAAAACAGGTGACAAGTGCACACCTACGCGTTGCGGCTATTTTGCCTTCGTCAGGGAGTGAGTAACAAACACAATCTGAGTTCATTTTGAGCAGCAATTAATTAGTCAAATAACAATCACCTGGTCGAGAAGAGAGGAAGTTCGAAGATTACATATCAAATTAAATCAAACACAATATAATCATATATAAAGGAGAGGGAAAAAAGAAGACAATTACATAAACTTAAATATATAAATCAGACTCCACAAATCAATGTACAGTATGTATATACATAGTATACATTTCTTTAAAAAACAAAACAAAACAAAAACATACAAAACAAGATCAACAATATAATACTTACAGATCTGAATTCTTATTACAAAAAAGGTACAAGGTCTAATTCCCCATTTAAGCCTGGAAGTTTAGTTGCTTTCAGTATATAGATCCAAAAAGACTCTCTCTGTAAAAGCTTAATGACCCTATCATCTCCTCTTATTGACCTGGGGACATGTTCTATTCAGATTATATTCAATGTACTTGGGCTACCATGATTTTTCGCTTTATAATGAAGGTCCATAGGATACAAAGGGTTACAAACTCGAATGGCATTCTTATGTTCTGCTAATCTGATCTTTAATTTCCTTGTATCATACCATTGTATCAAACAACCACATGGACACTTTAACCGATACATTACAAATGAGGTATTGCAATTAATAAATTATTTAACTTTAAATTCAATGTGTGAAGTTACATCTTTAAACATCTTTGTCTTGACCATATTGTCACAGTGATTGCAATTGCAACATCTGTAATTTCTTGTAATAGGCTTTTACAGAGAGAGTCTTTTTGGATCTATATACTGAAAGCAACTAAACTTCCAGGCTTAAATGGGGAATTAGACCTTGTACCTTTTTTGTAATAAGAATTCAGATCTGGAAGTATTATATTGTTGATCTTGTTTTGTATGTTTTTGTTTTGTTTTGTTTTTTTAAAGAAATTTATACTATGTACATACATTCATTGATTTGTGGAGTCTGATTTATATATTTAAGTTTATGTAATTTTCTTCTTCTTTTTTTTCCCTCTCCTTTATATATGATTATATTGTGTTTGATTTAATTTGATATGTAATCGTCGAACTTCCTCTCTTCTGTTTGTTCTGTGTAGAACGACCAGGTGATTGTTATTTGATTATTTAATTGATGCTCAAAATGAACGAAGGCAAAATAGCCGCAATGTGTAGGTGTGCACTGGTCACCTGTTTTTACAACTTATAGCCATGATGAAATAAAGGCTTTTTAAAACTTTCTGAATAAGATTTGAGTGCCTTGGTCTACTATTATTCTTACAAAAATAATCGTAATGTAACAGCATAATAATGCAAGAAGGCCTACACACTTCCAAATGGCAACAAACTTTTAATGTTTAAGAATATTTCGATCATGGAAATTAAGTATCAAAATATTAGATACCTTAAAAACCTAAATAAATAGTAAATAAGCATTTTCTAACAAAAAGTGCAAAGTAGAAAAAAAGAAAAATGCACAAAGAACTTGTATGGAGATTTTTCCATCGACAGATTTTTCCCTGACCTTCTTTTCTCTGTAAATTAAGGGTGCACACTATTGCTGAAAAACACAATCACTACTTAGCAGTCAGATGTCAGTATGCACAAAGGCACAGATCCCTAAACAAGACCATATCTGCAGATGAAACTTTTTTTGTAGAAGCATTTTTTAAATTTGAACTAGCACCTCATGACTACACCACGTTATGTACGAGAAGCTGCAAAAGACACAGGCACAAGTGGAATGTACAAAACATGGTGACATTAATTTTTAAGTAAATATAATGGGCGATATATTGCATGACCAAAAATTATTGAGGTCATGTACATATATTGCGCGATAAGTCGATATGTTGATTATTGTGACAGGCCTACTTTAACCCCCTTCATTTAATCCTGTAATTTTGGGTTTCTTTGGGATGGGATGATGGTGGAGCATTTGAAGCATGAAGGGACTTTGCACAGCTTCAGTGATCTGTTGAAGATCTGTATGAAGAAGGGGGCCAGCTGGTCAGCAGAGATTTTTAGACAGGCTGATGTAACACCATCTGGGCATGGTGCTTTCTTTCTCTTCTGTTTCCAGAAGACTCGACACACATCTTTTTCACAGACCTGAAGTGCAGGAGCGGGGGAGAGGGGGGTTGCAGGAGGTGTTAATAGATCCATGGAGAGAAGGTGAGAATGGGTGTGGGGTGTGAGATAGGGTTTTTCAAACTTGCAATAAAACAAACCTGCAATAGTTGGTGATGTCTTTCAGTCCTTTCCACACTGATGCAGGGTCATTGGCAGAAAACTAATTTCTCTGCTTTTCAGAGTAGTTCCTCTGATCTCCTTCGTCAGTGTGTTTTTGGCCTGTTTATACAAGTCTCTGTCCCCACTCCTGTAGGCATCTTCTTTGGCCTGACCGAGCTGTCTGAGTTTTGCAGTGAACCACGGTTTGCCATAGTTGTAAGTTAAACGAGTCCTGGTAGGGATGCACATATTCTCACAGAAATTGATGTATGATGTTACAGAATCCGTGAGCTGGTCCAGATCAGTGGCAGCAGCTTCAAAAACACTCCAATCAGTGCAGTCAAAGCAGGCTTGTAAATCACACTCTGCTTCATTAGTCCATCTTTTTACAGTCCTTAATACAGGTTTAGCTGATTTCAGTTTTGGTCGGTATAAGATGAACCAGACAGTGATCAGAGAGCCCCAAAGCTGCCCATGGGACATAGCGATTCCACCACCACATGATTTCCCTCTGTATTCTGAGTCACGATTCACTCTGAACAGCTGGAAGCCCGGTGCCGAATTCTGCACCTCCGGCAGATTATGCACCCTCTAGTATTGGTAGGTTTAGGAGTAGGTGTGGGGGAGGGATTAGGATTAGGGGTGGGGTTAGGATAAAGCAATCCTAAAGGGGATGCATAATCTGGCAGGGGTGCAGAATACCAGCTCGCTTCCCACGCTCGCTTAAAACACCAGCTACAATGTTCAGCAAAACGTCTGAGTAATCAAAAACCGGTAGAAGATTGTGTGGTGTGTACTGCCGAATGTTCAGCAGTTCATCCCTGAAAAACAGCAGACAGGAAAAATTAAACAAAATCATTAAAACAACTAGAGAGCTCCTCACTGAGGCAGCCAGAGGCAGATTTTAATAATTTGTGGTTGATTTTAATTTGTGGTTAGCATGGTTTATCTACAGTAGTAACCATGTTTTTTCCACCTTAAGAGGACACATAGGATGAATATAGAGATGCAGTTTTCACTGCTTTAGGATTAACAGAACGTTGGTTAGTTTTAATAAACTTGTCTAGATTAACTTTGAAAAAAGACAAGAGAGGTTTAGAGCCAGATTTTTGTTTATGTATGTGAAATTTAGCTAGCAGGAAATTAAGTTATCTTTTCCTATATTCTCTTGCGAGCAGTCAAACAATCCAAAGAAGACATCTTCAAAACAGAAAGAAAAGTCACTTACAAAATGAGATTAGGAACATTAAAAAAAACAAAAAACAAACGGACCAAAATTTCTCTGTGTGGGTACAGACACATTGCCAAACAAGTGAATGACATCTTCTTCAGAAGAGTGACAAAAAACAGCTATACTCACTTCAATGTCTGACTATTATAATTATGGCCATAAACTGTTTGTGAAATTTGGAGTAATGTATTAATCTGTTGTTTGACCTCTAGTCTCCACCAATGACAAAATCAAACATACACCCTTGATATTATGAATAGAACTATTAATTTTCTGTTTGATGTTTTATATGAATAAACATTATTATTATTATTGGTCAATTTCAATTATTCGTCTTGTATTTGAAAATCTATATCAGACTCATCAGATGAGTTGCGCATACACAGATTCATCTGTCCAGCGCGTGCGCACCTTCACACACACCTGCGCTCTCCTGAGACTTGCTACTGACCGAAAGAGGGAGGTTTCTATCCAGTGCACAGTGCAGAAAGAGCAGAGAGAGTGAGGAGTAGCGCTGCCCTGCCTGTCAGAGAATAGCTTCATTTAACACACAATAAAAGAGCGAAGGACTCCGGGGAAAGTGAAATGTCAGCGCGAATATCTTGAAGAAACCACTGATTTACTTCTTCATCTCTTTGGTTCCTATTCAAGAGTTTATCCAAGAACCTGAAGTGGAGAGGTAAAGGTGAGAACTTAGGTTTTTACTATTAAGAGCATTAATGAAACTGGAAGTAAACGAATGAGACATTAAGCTGTTATATCTTCCCATTATGATCATTTATATACAATAATAAAACTAACAATTACTTATGAGGTCAGTTGTTTTTCCTCCCTATGTAACTGACTATCAGGTCAGGACAGAATTCGTTATATTTGATTTTTCATTCATTTAGAACTTTTAACTTAACATTTAATTAAAAATAAATAAAGAAAATAAATGTTAGGGTAATATTTGGAAACATTAGAGACAAAAAGTGAATATGTAGCTGAACACAAGTTACACAACACTAAACACCTTTCAGTCCTCTAAAAGTGTTTAATTTGAAACAAAATGTTAAGTTATAAATCATTCAATAACTAATTATAAAAATAATTACAATTATTAAATTATTACGCTTCATCCAGTTTGAATTGAATTATTAATGAAGAAACTTTTAGGAGTTAGTAGTAAGGACATACATGAGTGCACAAGTTAAATTCAGGGCAACAAAGTTTGTTTTTTTATTATTATGTTGAAATTTTTTTTACAGTGATTGTTAATAACAGCACTGACTGTAACTCTCGGAATAATTTCTCAGTTTGCCCTTTGGTTTATTTAACTTACTTAACCGATCTTTGTCCATGACAGAGGTCGGATTACTTTTTATAAGCGTTTTCCGTGACATTTTCAGGTTTGAAGAAGCAACAAATCAAGGTTTTGAGGAGGAATCATTGGAATCTGTTTCCAAGTGTATTTTCCAGTTTTCTGTTTTGGATAAAAATGCCAGAGAAGAAGATCGGTGAGTACTGAACTATTTCTCTCCTTTTTGACATCAGACAAGTGCTGTGTTAAAGATTAACAGTGATGGGTCATGTACTCAATTTGTTTTGGTCAGTCTTGATCTGTGTATTACTTTGACAAAAGGCCAAAAGGTGTCAAGACATGATGTGATGTGCCCATACAGCTGTTTACCTGCACAGAAAAACTAAATTCTTCTTCTAAAGTTTTTCTTAGACTAGATTATGAAAAAAAAAATCATTACTTGTTAAGATTTTTTGCTCTGATTTCAGACCTTTAAGGCCTAATTTTATGGATTATATACAGAATAACATACTTTTTTCCCATAACTTGCTGCTTGCTTGATGTAGATTAGCCGTTTAGCATTTTCAAAGAATGTTCTGGACCAAAACAGTCCTTTATAGTGGATGCATTTCATTGTAGAGGCCAGACTTGAACATTTCAGAGCCGATATACATTAGCTAAAGGCCATTGTGATGTTTTAATTTGGCTGCAAAACTCGAATCATCCAGGTATGACCATCTTGAGCAAGAAAGAGAGAGAGAGAGTGAGGGAGAGAGAGCAGTGTACCATGAATAAGCTCTGTCTCATACAAACCCCCACTCAGACAAAAGTACTACTTGTTCTCTGGTCACATGGGTCATGGCAGGTGCTGTAGAAACGTTCTGAGGCAGTTGGGAAATCCTCAGGAATGAAACGAGAGAGAGAGAGAGAGCAAACAGGAAAACATCACACTGTTTCAGTTTTGTTCTGACCTCTAATGTAACTGTTCAAAGCTGGGTCAGTTGAGAGTCAAGGTAAGATATGGATGGTCTCATTTTCACTTGATACTCTGATGTTTCAAGCGCATTGTTTAGCAGCTTGCATCAATGACCAAGACATTTCACAACTAGAACTGCAACCGATGCTGTGTTTTAATCCAACATCTGATCTAGATTTAAAATTAGTTGTGTTATTAGATGCCCTCTGGAAAGCCGCTTAATGGCATAATTCACGCAGACAAATGATTTTCTGCATTATACACCTTAGGTAGGGTAAATGACGTGATGTAGGACCTTTATAGAGTGCGTGCCATAGATTGTAAGTCTCGTTTTCATGTACATTTAATATGCTGTCTAATCTGACTAAGGTCTATTACCGGTAATTAAAAGTTTGAGGTCGGTATGATTTTTTCATGAAAGTAGTCTCTTATGCTCAACAATGCTGCGTTTATTTGATCAAATCAGTGTTGAAAATAGCTGTGCAGCTTTATATTTTGTGGAAACCCTGATATTTTTTATTTATTTGAAATAGAAATCTTTTGTAACATTGTAAATGTCTTTACTTCACTTTTGATCAATTGAATGCATGAACTTGCTGAGTAAAAGTATTAATTTCTGACCCAAGACCGCTGAATGCTAGCGTAGTTTGCTGTCTATTTATTTGCAAATACTGCAATAAAACAATTGCAACTTCTTAAATCATTTTTTGAGAAACCATTTGTGTAAAGAATGGGAGAATAGCCATTACTGCTGAATACATTTCGTTCCCTTCATGTTAAGGGGATGACCATGTTGGGTTTTAATTTGCTATAACAACCGTGTGAGCGTACAATATTTCTTACATACTGTAGTGTATGTAAGAAATAACGTTAGTGACTTTAGGGTACTTATCTCAGCTCTTGGTGTTTGAAATTAAGTTCAATGAAATTAAAAACAGAAGCCCACCACCATTTTTCTCATCATGTGAGAAACATCAGTCTAACATCCCTTTCCTTCTGTTATATATCCGTGACCATGACCTGTGATTCCCTCAGAAATGCTGAGAGTATGGTTCATCAAGCTCCAGCATGAACGAATTTCCCAGCAAACACATCACACATTGTTCTCAAAAAGATAGTCCACCCAGAAATGAAGATTATATAATAATTTACCCATTTCAAACCTGTATGCTTTTCTTTCTTCTGTGGAATACAGAAGGCAATATTTTTTAATAAAGTTGGTAATCAAACAGTTTTGCGTCCCATTAACTACTATAGTATTTTTGTCCATACTTTGGAAGTCAATGGAACCCAAAATGCTTGGTTACTAACGTTATTCAAATATATTCTTTTGTGTCCCACAGAAGAAAGAATGATGACAGAATTTTAATTTTTGGGTAAACCATTTTTTAATAAAGTTGGTAATCAAACAGTTTTGCGTCCCATTAACTACTATAGTATTTTTGTCCATACTTTGGAAGTCAATGGAACCCAAAATGCTTGGTTACTAACGTTATTCAAAATATATTCTTTTGTGTCCCACAGAAGAAAGAATGATGACAGAATTTTAATTTTTGGGTAAACAAAGTGATTTTACACCTTCAGGGAATTACAGATTTTATACATTTTTTGTGCTTGTTTAATTCATGAGGATCATAATACTGTAAAGAGTTGTTTCTACGTGATATGTCCATATGACCCAAAGGCTTGTCAGTTCAGTCCTGATGCAGACCTGCAGCAACCTGTTTTGTGTGTTTGTTTGCTCTGGGCTTATCAGACAGCACAGTCTCTGCTGTAGTCTGATGTCGCATGTTAATCATCACACCAGAGCTTCTGCACAAGCTCTTCACAGTCAGAAAAACACATGTTTTGTGATGGTCCACATTGCAGCTGCATGTGCAGAACACCCTGTGCATTTTAGCAGAATCTGAAGCCTATCAATCACAAAATCCTACACGTCTCATCTCCTACATGTTTGTTTGCTAAATATGATTAAAAAGTCCATATAAAGTTAATTCTGGTTATCCCTGCTCATTCTTGTCATTGAATGTAGTTTAGTTGGAGCCTTGGCTCATTGGTACGGTAATGTATGTGTTTGCAATGTAGGGGATGCAGGTTTGAGGCTGGCGTGTATATTTCCTACTACTCCCAAAGGAAGATTTATTGCTCAGAGGTTACCCCTTTTATAGCTCACGAGACTTAAACTTGTATATTATTTTCTTAAAAATATAATTTTTGACAGAAACAGCATTTTACACATTTACCACCAGGCACATGCAGGAAATCCACCTATCATGCTTTTTCTCCTTATATTGTCATATCATTAGCTTTAAATAAAAGTAAAAACAAAATGTAAACTTAAGAATGAAAGGAAGATGCATTTATGATATCAGTATAATTATATATACATATACAAAATACAAATAATATAATACAAAAAAACAGTGGTTTTAAATAAAATAAATAGATAATCAACAAATTGAATGGTTGTTTAATAAAAAAAAAAAAATATATATATATATATATATATATATATATATATATATATAATTTTTATATTATTCAATAAATTAAATTTAAATTAAAATAATTTCCTTTATTTTTACTGTCATTTGATTCACTCATTAAAAAATATTCAATGAAAATAATAAATCATATTTTTATATCTTATATAAAATATTATATGTAACATTTTACAATATAAAAATAAATTATATTATATATTACATACATAATATATATTGAATATACCTAAATAATTTTGATTTGTATAATTTATAAAGAGATAAAGGTAAAAAATAAAGATTCATAATTCATTATTTTTCCCCTTCATTTTTACTGATTCACTTTCATCAAGAAAAGAAAAATTAATTAGGAGAAACAAAAGTTGTTTATACACACACACACACACACACACATATATATATACACAGCTGTTTATATATAGTTTTAAACTGAATTTTGTGAATATGTTTGAGGTCATACTGAAATAATTTGATTCCAGACTTTGGTATCTTGGCAAATCTGAACAGAGTTCCCTTTATGACATTGTTAAGATTTTTTTTTAAACTAAGCATTTTATAGGAAAGTCTTGTGAGATTATTGGGGTCTTTTCATTTCAGGATAAACATCTAAGAAGCAGGATGCATATGTCATTTGTATATCGTAAAAAGTAATATTTATATGTGGATGTGTTTTATCTGGGATGGTAATGGTTATGAATGAGCAATACTGGTCCTAGGAGAATAAAGGTCTTTAGCTGTGGTGAATGCTCAGTGCATGCAGGAATGGATATGACTGTCTTGTGGCATTGGTCACTTAACACTGACTTGGTTACATCTAGGAATATGCTGACACTGGTCTGTGTGTGTGTGTGTGGAGAGCGAGAGCTGATCATGACACTGAGATGATGTCCCACGTTTACTTTAGCAGTGAGGAATTGATGACTTTGGACTATTGATCTCATTCATGGTCGTTCATTTCATCAGCTCTGTCATGCTTTATGTGTTTGTGCACAGGCATGAATTTTAACGTTCACAAAATCTTAAACTACTGCTTTAAATATATGCTTTGTCCTGTACTGAAAGTGTTGGTTTCTGTCCTACAGGAAGTCCAGGGATGAGCATCTTCAGCCGGTGTCGGGTGGCCGCTGCAGTAGCTCTGATCTTGATCATACTGGGAGGGCTGGGAGCCGCCGTCTGGGCCCTTGGTGAGACTTTCTACTTGCTGATTTAATGGAATACTGCAGTCACTCCAGAGACACTTTACACTTGATTTCTTTGTTTGTTTTTTCAGTCACGTATCTCAGAACAACAGAAGATACTGGATTATTTGATGGTAAGCATTGTTCATTTGTACTCATATTTAAATAAGATATATTTAATATGTATTATATTTAATATACATTATATATATATATATATATATATATAAATATATAATAAATATATTTAAATTAAGATATACAGTATACAGTATGTTGCTTAGGTTTTTTTAAAGAAGGCTGCATTTATTCTGAAATACAATAAAAAACAGTGATGTTAAAATAAATATATATATACAGTGGTTATAGAAAAGAATCGCCCCCCTTTTAAAATATATTTTTTAGATTTTGTTGTTTTGCAGCCTGAAATGAAGACAGACACAGTTTTTGTTTTAGCCAGCTGTATTTACTCAACTTATAACATCCAAGTGAAATATATAACACCAACATGTCAGAAAGAAAAAAAAACAATAAAAAAAAAAAATCACTGATTTGGAAAAAGGATCACCTCCTTGTGTCAGTATTTTGTTGAACCACCTTTTGCTTTAATTACAGACTTTAGTCTGTTGGGATTTGTCTCTACTAACTTTGCACATCTAGACTGCCAGGGGCGTGTCTACGTGGTGGCCAGTGGTGGCACCGGCCCCCCATGAAATTTGGCTGGCCACCCCAGGTGCCCCCCCCCAGATGTCTTGCCATAGGCTTGTTTTTAGTAAATTTCTCATTTTAGGCGGTTTCTATAGTGTGATCTTAATGACAATGTCGAGAGTGCATAATGTTACACGATCCATGTGCGCGAGGACGAAACTCTCCACTTCACTCTTTTCCTTCACTCACACAAAACTGGCCATGTGCTTTTAACATACATAGTTCCGCAAACACAACCCCCCCACCCGGCCACCCTCTTTTGAGCTGGGGGGCCAGTCCCCCCCAACCACCCTCTTTTGAGCCGGGGGGCCAGTCCCCCCCAACCACCCTCTTTTGAGCCAGTGCCCCCGACTGGCCCCCCTCATTTAAAATGCTCTAGACACGCCCCTGTAGACTGCAATATTTGCCCACTCTTCTTTGCAGAACTGCTCAAGTTCAGTTAAATTTGATGGTGAGCGTTTGTGGACTGCAGTCTTCAAGTCATTCCACAGATTTTCAATGGGGTTTAATTCTGGGCTCTGACGGCCATGCAAGGACATTCACCTTTTTCTTCTTCAACCACTGTGTGCTCAGGTTTGCCATGTGCTTTGGGTCATTGTCATGTTGCAAGGTAAACCTTCTTCCCATTGACAACTTTCTGGCAGAGGGCAGCAGATTTTCCTCAAGAATTTGATGGTATTTTGCTGCAGAGAAACACCCCATTACAGAATATTACCTCCTCCATGCTTTACTGGAGGAATGCTGTTATTTGGATGGCGAGCTGTATTGTATTTCCGCCAGACATATCGTTTGGTGTTGAGGCCAAATAATTCAATTTTAGTCTCATCTGCCTCAGAATCTTCAAGGTGAGTTTTGGCAACACTCAGTCGTGACTGTGTGTGGCCTTTCTTGAGGAGTGGCCTTTTCCTTGCAACCCTTCCATACGAGCCACATTTGTGGAGAATTGTGTGATATTGCTGTCACATGCATACAATGACCACTCTTTGTCATAAATTCCTGCAACTGCTTCAGAGTTGCTGTAGGCCTCTTGGTCGCCTCTCTGACCAGTTTCCTCTTGGCTCTTTCATCCAGTTTGGAGTGACATCCTGATCCAGGGAGGGTCTGTGTTGTACCAAATACCTTCCACAATAGACTTCACTGTGCTTCTAGGCATAGATAAAACCTCTGAAATTTTTTTGTATCCATCTCCTAAATTGTGCCTGTCCACAACTTTATCCCAGAATAATTTTGACAGTGCCTTGCCACCCATAGTTGATTGATTGTTTGCTTCAGTTGTGGGAGTGACATCCTGATCCAGGGAGGGTCTGTGTTGTACCAAATACCTTCCACAATAGACTTCACTGTGCTTCTAGGCATAGATAAAACCTCTGAAATTTTTTTGTATCCATCTCCTAAATTGTGCCTGTCCACAACTTTATCCCAGAATAATTTTGACAGTGCCTTGCCACCCATATTGCCACATGTTGTATTTTTCACTTGGAATTAAAAATCAGCTGGATAAAACAAATAATGCAAAGCAAAGCAACAAAATTGTGTATATATATATATACTGTTGTGACCAGTTACATAAACTGCTTAGATTAGTCTTATAAGTCATATAATTTCAATAAAACTGGTCATAACCTTTTTTTAAACATTTACATAAAACATAAATGGCCTAATTTTAATCCGAAAAGTAAGACCCCCTGCCTAACTGCTACTTGGTCAGACTACTTCTTAAGGCACAACATAGTAGCTTTATTTATGCAACTTCTGTGATTTCATCACAATTCAGTTGTAGAAAATCACAGCTACTTATAAATGGCCATCAAGGCCATCAGAATATTATATATGGTTTCTTAAGGATCATGTGACACTGAAGACTGGAGTAATGGTTGCTTAAAATTCAGTTTTGCATCACAAAAATAAATTACATTTTAAAATATATTAAAATAGAATTGAAATTGTAATAATATTTCACAATATTGCTGTTGTTACTGTAATTTTGATCAAATAAATGCTGCCTTGATGAGCATAAGAGTCCTTGAAATGAACAGCCCAGTCAACATATCACAGTCTTGTTTGGTTTTACTAGTGGTGAAGAAATGACACACTCATTCTTTAATAGTGTATCAGATTGAACTTTAATCTGGCAAACAAAAAATAAACAATAACTAAAGGCTAAAAACCGGTAAGCTCTCTAAAACATTCTTCATGTTTCATTTCTGTTTCAGTAAATGTGACAAAGGTCAGATAATTGAGGTGATTTGTCAGGGTAAGTGCTACAACACAAGCATATTTGTAGCATATTGAATATTTGCACTGCAAATGGTTTGTGATTTGTACGCTCTCCATCGCTGTAGACTGTGGTCGTCGTATGCTGCCTGAAGAGCGGATCGTGGGGGGAGTGGATGCTCGTCAGGGTTCGTGGCCATGGCAGGTCAGCTTACAATATGATGGAGTTCATCAGTGTGGTGGATCCATCATTTCAGATCGCTGGATCATCAGTGCTGCTCACTGCTTTCCTGAGTGAGTGACATACACTTTTTACTTCTATATTTACTAAAACATGCTAGCAACCATAGGCGGAGGGTGAACCAACTCCAGGGTAAGGCTAAAAGCAGCCAAATGTATTAAACATCATAAACCCGCCTTTTTAGGCAAGAACCAGACACGGGTGTCATGTAGGCTAAACTATTTTTTTAATGGGACTAAATTTGTATTTAGCGTGATTACAATTTAATAAAAACGTTGGAAATTGATAATTATATAACGTTTCCTTTCCACGGTTATTCAAACAGCGAAGCAATTATTTATAGAAAGTGACATTATCACTAACACTGATCTATTGCGAGTTTAAGCACTCTCAAAAAAACAAAACTATCGTTATAATCACTGAAGCTGTATACACTGTGAAACGAATCTCTTACTTACATTGTACGTACATCTGCGCTTTGTTGTTTATGATGAGAGAATTCGCAAGAGTCCGGAATTCAGTCAGCGAACACGCGCGCACTTAACAAAACTGATGTTTCAATGATGACTCACCTGAATGCCTCTGATTGGCCATTGCATTCCTAAGCTCAACAGAATTGTGTGTGATTGGTTCAAATGCGCAACACTGTAAAAACGCCTAATATGAAATACGGTGCAACATGAGCAGATCTTAATTTAATGCCGCAATCGACACGGTCTATTCATATTCACTTTGTTAGCAACAGACTAACATGATAACGTGATGCACTTATGTTGGAGCTTTAATTACGCAATGGAGGGGGAGGGGCTATCAAACTCTGATATTGGATGACAGAATAACTTTATATAATTAATACACTAGACGGTGGAGTACATAGTTCATAATGCAATATATGCTGCATCATTTGGGACACAACTAACATGTTAAATCATGTTAACAATGTGCTAAAACATACTAGCAGTTTCTTAAAATATGCTAGAAAGTGTGCTAAAACATGATAGAAACATATTAGCAATGTTTTTAAAATATGCAAGAAACATGCTAGCAATGTGATAAAACTTGCTATCAGAATGTTAAACCGTGCTAGAAATGTGTTAAACATGCAACACGCTAAATTATGTTAGCAAATATGCTAAAATGTAAGACATTATGTTAATAACTAGAATCAAGCTAAAACATACTAGCTTCATGCTAAAAAATGGTAGCAATATCTATCTTACAGATTGCATGGCTTATACCTGGAAACTTCATGTTTTTTTAATTACTTTAATCTTAAAAATATTTAAAACATTAAACTTCACTGTTTTTAAACTACTTCACACTTTCTGGCTAGGCTTTCTCAAGCCAACATCAAAATTTGTCTATTTCATCCAAATTTGGTGCCTGTATCCTCAGGAGGTATCGTCATGTTTCACGCTGGCGGGTTCTGATGGGAACCATCTACAACACTCCCATCAGTAAGAATGTTGTGATCGCTGAGGTGAAGACGGTTGTCTACCACAGCAGCTACCTGCCCTTCGTAGACGCCAACATTGATGACAACAGTCGTGACATAGCAGTCCTGGCACTGACAAAACCTCTGCAGTTAACTGGCGAGTTTTTACATTTAGTTACATTGAGTTTTACAGTCAGTTTTACAAAATTCATTGGCCAAAATCCAGCTCCGTATAGATGCATATTAAACTAGGGTGACCATGTCCTTTTTCCCTGACACGTCCTGGCCAGGATTTCTATATTGCCTAAAATATCCAGGTTTTGGCTTTGTTTGCGCTGCACAATAATAATAATAATAATAATAATAATAATAATAATTAATAAATTATTAATAATTCATTACATTTATATAGCCCTTTTCTAGGCACTTAAAGCACTTTACATTGTGAGGGGGGATCTCCTCATCCACCACCAGTGTGCAGCATCCTCCTGGATGATGCAACGGCAGGCATAGTGCACCAGAACGCCCACCACACACCAGCTTATTGGTGGAGAGGAGACAAAGTGATGAAGCCAATCAGCAGATATGGGGATGGTTAGGAGGCCATGATGGTCAGAGGCCAATGGGCAAATTTGGCCAGGATGCTGAGGTCTCACCTCTACTCTTTTCAAAAGACATCCTGGGATTTTTAATGACCACAGAGAGTCAGGACCTCAGTTTAACGTCTCATCCGAAGGACGGTGCTTGTTGACAGTATAGTGTCCCCGTCACTATACTGGGGCGTTAAGACCCACTCAGACCACAGGGTGAGCACCCCCTGCTGGCCTCACTAACATCTCTTCCAACAGCAACCTAGTTTTCCCAGGAGGTCTCCCATCCAGGTACTGACCAGGCTCAGCCCTGCTTAGCTTCAATGGGTAACCAGTCTTGGGCTGCCGGCACAGACCGAATAGTGTATGACATCAAAGTACCGTGAGAGCTATAGAGAGCAGACGGCTACTTATGCTTTCAAATCGCTCTCACAATACTTTGAATCGCTTCAAGTTGAACACACCTAATATGTGTGCGCATTTGCATCGCTTTGAGAGATCCCACCTTCTCACGCACCATGATTGGTCGATTATGTACAATGCCTGCATGTTATTGGACAAACTACTTTTCGATCATTACCTTCAGCAAGTATGAAATATTTTAGGCAGTATAGAAATCCTGGCCAGGACTTGTCCGGGAAAAACAGCATGTATGGCCACTAATTAAACATCACATATGTTCTGACTGGCTGTGACTATGCATATTTGCATTCAGTTTGGACTGAAAAATGACTTTTGCTTTTACCTCTCTGATTAAAAGTATCTTTTAAATGTTGCTGTAAATTTCAATACAAAAGTATTTTCATAAAAGAATTCGTTCATAAAAGAAATGGCTCTGTACAAGGACAAATCTTTACTGGCAGCAGTTTAATCAGAGTCTGTTTTGGGGTGTTTTTCATTAAGTACTGGTATGTTACAAGTCTGACTAAACAGCAGTATTATAGTAAAACCTCGCCCCGGTCTCAGGTTGCTCGTCCTGAGAACAAAGCTCCTCTATTTCCAAGGGACCTTGAGTTGAAACAGAAGACAATACGGGCAGAATTTTCTAGAAGGACAAAGCTTTTCCTCATCTCCACAGTTTTCTGTAACCATTAACTAGAATGTTGAAGGGAATATGTTGGATTTGATTCTGAAAATGTATCTTTTCCCAATGTGAATCGAAGGAAATTGAGTATTAGCAGCTAAAAATTGCTCATCGTTCCCTCTACACTCTTAAAAATAAAGGTGCTTCAAAAGGTTCTTCACAGCGATGCCATAGAAGAACCATTTTTGGTT
Organism: Sinocyclocheilus grahami; assembly: GCF_001515645.1. Lineage (NCBI taxonomy): Eukaryota > Metazoa > Chordata > Actinopteri > Cypriniformes > Cyprinidae > Sinocyclocheilus > Sinocyclocheilus grahami. Next base: position 2,488,910 of record NW_015505329.1, read on the forward strand.
CCACAAAGAACCATTCAGTCAAAGGTTCTTTAAAGAACCATCTCTTTCTTATCTTACTCCTTTTGTGAAACGTAAAGGTTCTTCAGATGTTAAAGGTTCTTTATGGAACCATTTAGACAAAAAGGTTCTTCTATGGCATCGTGAAGCACCTTTATTTTTAAGAGTGTAGTGTCCTTTTATAGTATTGTGTTTGACCGTGAAACGGTTTTCTTCTCAGTTGACATCATTTGTTTTGGTGTTTTAGATTATATCCAGCCAGTGTGTCTTCCTACCTACGGCCACCGTTTGGCAGATGGGCAGATGGGTACAGTAACCGGCTGGGGTAACATGGAGTATTATGGTTAGTAATCTCATGCTGTGTTTTTGAAGTGCTGTATTCCACTGTTTATCATTGTTTACCTGAAAATGGAGATCTGTTGTCTGTCTGTCTATCAGTCTGTCTGTCTGGCTTTGACCTTTGTGTCAGTGACCTGTGATGGTGTTGCTGTGCTCGAATGAACCGTATGCGTCACCAGCTAGCGATTATCAGTCAATACACTTACTTGTGATAGAAGCCTAACAGGCTTTATCACATCATTCCAGTGTTGTTATCACTTGTGAAAAAGAAGTGTGCTTAATCGTATTAAATGCGCACTTGTAGTGTACTTATCTTAGTGTACAAATCTTTAAGAATATTTTATTTAAAAAAGGTAAATTTTAAACGCTACTTAAGTGTATTTAAAGAAAGTACATATTCATGATTGTTTCTTAGCGCACTTTAAAAAAGTGCACTTTATAATGATGTCAAATTAAAAGTTTTAATTTAAAGTTCATTTTAAATAATCTTTCGTCAAGCTGTAAAGAAGTACACTTGATGTGTTGACTAACATACTAAAGCAACGTTTGTTTATAAATGTAACTGTTCAATATTACAAATAAAATGCAATATATTTTAAATGTTCCAATTGCAACTTCATTAGAAATGTATATATTTACAAATATATTTAAAAACATGACATACAGGTTTCAATTAAAATTACAAGTATATTAGAAAGTACACAAAGACAAGAAGTAATTATAAAATTACATATAAAGAAGACCTACTTAAGTGGTTTAAAGAAGCACCCTTAAGTTCAGTTAATTGCATTTAATATAAATGTAAACTATAATTTGAATCAATTGTAAATAACATGCAATTAAGGGTCTGAAAACATTACATTTGATTCACACGTAAGTATTTTCTTTTAAAGTATAGGCCTGTTATTCCATAAGTACTATTTTATAAAGTATGCTAAAGTGCACTTCATCACAAGATTAACTAGAACTTTGCTAAATAAAATAATACAATAAGTAAAATATACTGTAAACATTAGATGAAAAAAAAATATATAGATTAAATCTAAACAGAATTAAAAAAATTTAAATAAAAGCCTATTCAAAATATGAATAAGTATTACGATAGTATATAATACTAAATAGCACTTTTCATTATCATTCTAGCATGTTTCAGTTACGATGGTTATACTTTTAGGAAATTGTACAAAATATAGTTATATAGAAAGTTGCGTTATGAGAAAGGAGGAACCGACTCCTGCCAGGTATCTGCCACTCAGCTATGACATCATCAGTCCAGATGGACAGAGCAGCTCGTGTCCACCAGAGGGCGACATTCATAACTAATGTGCATGATGTGGCTGTGTGGAATTGTGAAGTGATATGAGATGTGATACTATCTCTCATATGATGTCAGGGGGACAGCGGTGGTCCTTTTGTAGCATCAGATGTCCTGTCTAAGACCAGCCGCTATCGTTTGCTGGGGGTGGTGAGCTGGGGCACAGGCTGTGCCATGGCCAAAAAGCCCGGCGTCTACACCCGTGTGTCACGCTTTCTGCCGTGGATATCCACAGCCATCAGGGTGAGTGATGCAGGATGATGCCACACTTTCAACAGATCATAAAAACAAACTTTCTCTCACTTTTATCTCCATAGATGTATGAAAACTCCCCAGGGGTGCACAAAATGGCACGGGCGGTTACACCATAGCCATTCAGAGTGGAAAAATGCTTAAAATGAGACTGAAATGTGGCCCGTTGAGGTCAGATGTGTTGCTCGGATCAGTCTGAGATCAGACGTCTGGTGCTGATCAGATGTTCTGTGATGATCAACCTGTCTCAAGGATAATATCTGACTCTCGGAGGCCAAGAACAATTTCTGATGCTGTACTTTGGGGTTTAATATGCTTATGAACATAGCATGTTTCATTAACATAAAACATGCTATTTTTCTCTGAAAATCTGTCACCAAAATACAGTAAAATATGATATATAAGGTAATCAAATTAGCAATTTTGACTGATCCCAAAACCACTCATAATATGTGTGTGTATATATATATATATATATATATATATATATATATATATATATATATATATATATATATATATAAACTTTTTTTTTCACACACAAAAACAATTAATAATTTTAGAATATAGGGTATTTTTATCCGACTTTATTGCAGGTTTGTACAGAATGTATGGTAGCAAAACAAATTAAATCCATGTTCATGTTCAGCTCTAGTTCATTTACTTGTAAAAAATATATCTATATATTTTTCTATTAATTTAAATAATATAATGCTATACAAACAGACATAACATGGACTCCAGACAGCAACACACACACATACAATTTTATCACAATTCTAAATCTGACAAGGACTCTCAACTTTATATCAATCTACAGTATTTATATCAAATTTGTTTACTAGTGGCACACGTCCAGTCAAAATCTGTAGTACATGCACTTGTAAGAAGCATTTTGCCGAATAATACAGGCCTCTGTGAAATGTGCCATGATTAAATGTGTACTTACATAGGTTTTATAAATTGAAATGGCCAGAATGGTGACATTTGAAAATGTTTCATGAAAACTACACATTTGATGTATTTTACATGTATTATATTTTATTTTCTCTTCTTTTTTTCTTAAAGATGGGTTAAGCATTGAAGAGACAAGCACTAAATATAAAGATACAAACCAAAGACTGGTTTAGAAAGCAGTATGAATAAACTCAGCACTGTGGTAGTCAGTATTGTTGCTTATATTTTTGTACATAATAGCTTCCTTACTATGCAATGCACTGTTTAATTCAAGTCTATGTCTAATTTTATGTTAAGCTGCTATATTGTTATCCAGATTTTGTACCATAACCTTCTGAGTAACATTTTGTAGTAATTTGGTAGCTCTTTAGGCCTTTTGAATATGACAACAATAAAACTCAAACAGCTTTTAGCTTTTATTCTATAAATATGCTTATTTTTCTGTTTTCATTTTCGTGAAACTAACTGATATGAATATATGTACACAATACAGAAATTCTGACCTTTGACATACAGTAATCTCACTACTTCTTCTTTTCAGTTCTTTTTAACCAAATATAAATGTTGCATCCATAATATGACTTTTAAATGCTGAAATAAAGACTTAATTTTTTGGGGGGTTATTTTTGTTTGTGCTTTAGAAACTTGACATAAAATCATCTAAGCATTTAATCATTTTTATATATAAATCATACTTAGCTGTGTGTTAATAATGTACTGTATATGTCTAATGTATATATGTATCTAATACACACACACTATATGCTTACATTTTTGTTAATGAAACAGATGAATATATGTACAATATAGAAATTCTGACCTTTGACATACAGTAATCTTTTCAGTTCTTTCCAACCAAATATAAATTTTGCACCCATAATACATGACTTTAAATACTGAAATAAAGTAATTAATTTTATTTTTAATAAAAAAACAAATGTGGTTATTTTTATTTGTGCTTAAAAATTGACAAAAACATCTAAGCATTTAATTATCTATATAAATGTGTAAATGTTAAAATTTTCTTCTTAGCTGTGTATTAATTCCAACATGTATATACACAAAAATGATTTGTATTATTATTATTATTATTATCATTATATGCCTATATTATATTGTGTATTGTAGTCAGTCCAGTACAGTCTCAATCCTGGTAACAGCTCTAATTTTCACCATTTTCTGATGGCATTATAGGTTTGTACAAATGAATGCAACACATTTCAAATCTGAATGCTTACAAGATAACTCTTTCATTCATAAAAACTACTTGGCATCCATGGAACCATTGCTGGGTGGAAAAAATGTGTCTTTCTGGCTGATGTAAATTTTAGTTTTGGCAGTAAAATGCCTTTTACTCAAATGGCAGTTCAGTAATGCTAGGAGGAAGGGAAAACATAAAGAAATCAGTGCTAAGCACACAAGGAAGTGTAAAGAGAGCGACACTCGTGGCTGTAAATGTTGGAATAGGCTATGTCCCAGCCCAGCCTCAAAATTTCTTGGAAGAGGTCCTTGCAAATGAGCATCCTCCATCCGACGGTATTTTTCAGCGCAGTTTCTACTGAGAAAGAGTACTGCTCTCATCTGCTCTGCTACTGAGCCATCGCTCGAGGGACTGGACCAGCAGAAAGGGCTTTCCGTGGCCCTGTGACAACTTATGAAATGAGAAGAATGAAGACTCAAACCGCTGTTTCTCTGATGTGGCTTCTGATTTTAATGCTGCAGTTTGCTTCGCTTACCAAAGGTGTGTTTTCCGGTTTCATTTTAATGCTTACGGTTAAAGAAAATGGCATTTTTGTGATAGATTTGGATAGTTCATGTTCCTCGACTTTTAAACTTCCGTTGAATAAGCTGTTGTGTTTAATAGGGCAATACAAATAGCTGTTGGTAAAGTGGGATTTTTCAAACTTTATATTTTTAATTGTCTCAAAATGAGAAGATTTGAACATTTCTTTATTTATATTTAGACTTTATTGGCTAGTTTGTGTACAGGTGTGGTTATTAGAATAGTCAAGTTCATAATTTCTTAGTCAAATGAGTGAAACCCTCCTCATGCTGTTGCTTCTCTCCTGTGCTTTAGGCCTGAATCACTTTATAGTTCCTCAGAATTTGACCTCGGAGACCGGAAAAACTGTCACCTTTGAATGTGGTGTCAGTGGATTGAGTGGGCAACAAATCAGGTTTTACATTATGGGTTCAAAGGTCAATGATTCTATGGCTTGTCCAGGAGACAAAACCAAATACTTACCCGCTCAGGTGACTTCTCCTTAAACTATTGTGGTGCACACACTGTACACTAGCAGTCGAGTTTGGACACACCTATCATTATGACTCTCTTTAACATGTCAGAATCAACAACACAAATAGAGTGATTAACGATCAAAACCAGATGAAAAAATAGCAAGACTTTGCCTACACTCTTAAAAATAAAGGATTTCATAGCAGAGCAATAAAAGAATCTTTCAGTGATCAATTCTTAAAAGAACCTTTTTTTTCCGCTATAAAGAACATTTTGTGGAATGGAAAGGTTCCATGGATGTTTGTTTAAAGTTCTTCATGGAACAATCAATGCCAAAAAGAACCTTTAGATTGAAGAGTGTAGATTACAGTTCTTTTGTGAAGTCTAAATATTGTTTCTACATAATTTGCAGTTACTAATGAGAATGAATTGAACTCTCATAAGTTAAAGAAACCTTTTTCATTTTTCTACAATAACAGGTTTAAATGGATTAGCTTGACAAAAGCAGCCGACACAACAGTTTGTGTAAAACAAATAATAATTATTTACTCCACTATGCTGTAGAAAACTTCCAAATGATGTAATTTCATATGTGCTATATTAAATAATAATAATATTTATCAAATGATAGATAGATAGATAGATGTACTTAGATAGCAAGATAACATATGCTAAATAATATATATATATATATATATTTTTTTTTTAATATGAATTATTAAGAAATAGCGTATATTTAATTTCTCAGTTGCAAAATGATAGTGCCCTTAAATTTACCATAAATCTTTCTCTTTTCCCCAGTCAATGAAAGCGTACTGTTATAAAAAAGCTAGTGGAGACGTAGCTGCTTGGGAAGTCGCAGGAACATCAGAAGACGACAATGGCACTATTTTTTTGTGCAAGGTCAATGGTATAGATGACAAAATCGGACACCTTTATGTGTACGGTATGTTACTAGCCATTAAATGTGTGTGTGAATGTGAACAGGCACTTGCCTTAATGTCTCTCTCTCTCTCTCTGTTCCTTTTAGAGAATGATTCTTACTATGCTAAGCTCATTGGATACGTGATTGGAGGATTTTTAGCGGCCCTCATTACCATCGTTGTGGCTTATGTCCTGTTGAAAAGATCAGAGAAAGTACAGCATTGCTTCAGTAAGTTTCTCGTTACTCATATACTTGCACATGTACTGCACATTATATTCACTCAAATATATCTAATTTGCATGAAGAGATATTGAGTTACAGGCAGATAGTTTCTAAAGTTTGGTCTTGTTTCTAGGGTCGGTGGGTGGAATCCAAGATGACGTGCAATCGGCACAATCTAAGCAATATTGAAACCCCTCTCATGATCCTTATGAACAAATGTGGATCTGATAATGATCATTCTAATATAGCACACACACCATAAGATAATATATGTAATATACAGCATACACTTAGTTTCTATAGATTTGAAAGAAGGCTTAGTTATGTTTCTCAGGTTTCAGTCTTGTCCAGTAGAGGGCTTCTACACTTCTATGGTCACATCCATTAATGTTTTAGTTTCTAATGTACTTGGTTCACAATCCTTTTTTTGGTAATTAACTATCATAACTGTATTTCAATTTCTAACCCTAACTTAACACTAAAGTCAGAGGGATTTTGATCCAGGAATATGTTTTATTGGCTAATCCACTTTAATCATCAAGCAACTCCACCTTTTAATAATGTATATCTTACAAATACAAAGACTGGATTATTTAATCGAGGATCTGCTGTTTAATGAATAGTCAAGTACTCTTTGTCATTGTCATGCTGTTTACAATATACATTTAATTTAGTTTGTTATTTTCAATTTAATGTGAATTACGCACAACTTTGACTGATTTAATTTCATTTTATACTGCTTTAAGTGGCTAAATGACAACATTTACAGCACACAAACTGAGGCTTTTGGGTAGCGTTGAGTAGATCAACAGTAGATGGGTCAATATTGACACAGGTGGTTCGCTGCACCCTGGAACGGCCGTGTTTCTATTCTGCTATGCTTTTCATTGTAGATATCAGTCCATGAGCATTTCGTTTTAAAGTTTGGCTCGGAAAATGTGCGTTTAAGCCTGTTTTGAAGCTTTGACTATTTGCATATGTGCTCCAGCATTTGTAAACACTCAAGAGGTAACGTCACAGCACACAACAACCATCTGCTTTAGCTCACAGTCAGATTTAAGTTTAATGTTGTATGATATTTTCACCATACGCTCATATCAATTAAAAATGTCAACCTTATTGTAAACATCTGAAATGTAGATGAGAACATTTCAAATCAGATTAGACTGTCAAATCTAAAACATTTATTTTGTTATTTTTGTTTTTTTGCCTTTATTTTAATGCTTTGTTTTCTTTAGAGACTCCAATACCTGTATAAAAATAGTCAGAGTAATTGAATTAACCTATTATTTTAATTTCAAATTCGTAATATGTAATATGTTCCACTGACATTATCAAAACAGATATTATTGAGGCTTTTGCTCTCTGTCTTATCAGCATGTACTTTTCATAAAGGTGATTATCTTGTATAGAGACTTTTATTTGGGGTCAGTTTGACCCCAGTATAAATATATTTTAGAATAATACAATAAAACAAATAGAAATCAACCAGTGGCAGGTGTGTATTTCCACAGTGTGTACACCAATCAAAAATGGTGTTCAAGACATCAGCACAGCACATGTAATGATAAAAGCATCAGATAAGCTCCTGATTCATTTGCTGGAGATGTCCTAGAGAGCAGCTCCCTGACTGCCTGTGCAGGCTTAAATACTGCGGTTAGGGTATATCATTTCTTCTGGAATGGTGCAGTAGGGCAGATTTAGGTTCTCTATGTATATGACTGTAATCGGTACTGTTAAAAAAAATAACAATAAATATTCCTGGACTACAAAAGTAAATCATTTTACAAATTTTTTTTGCAGTGATTAGGATGATTCTTCAAGCACACACCCTAAAAAGTGACATTACTTTGCTTATAACCTCTGCTTTGGTTACTTGACTTGAAGCCTTTCTAGAGACTTTAGCCACACTTACATGATAATCCAGAGAGGCATAATTATTTTTTCAAACTGCCAAATATAAAATCAAAATGACTTAATATATGACTTTATATAAAATTTGAGACATTACTGTACATTCTCGTAGAAAGGCCCTATCAATATTTAAAAAAATGTACAATACATATAGTATATAATGCACCAGTATATATATATATATATATATATATATATATACACAATGATTGTCATTGTCATGATGCAATTTACATATTTATACATTGTAAAAAGTATTTATATTATAGATTAATAATATCATATAACGATCTACAGAAATGTACAAATCTCACAAAATATCTCGTCTCTTTCTTTTCACACACACACACACACACACGCGCGCGTGTATACATATGTATGTATATACAACATACATATATTGCAAAACATTTATACATTTTATAATGTATAATATTATAATATAATTTTTATATTATAATCATGATTTATATACATACATATCATGTAGAAAGATTTATATATGATATATAAATATGTATTTTATATATAAATATAGAAACTACATATTTTGTAACTATTATTATAATATTTTTTATATTCCTAAATTTTTCATGTTTTTTTTTATTTAAAGTTCCAATATATGGTTCAAATGGTTTTTAAAATGTTTCTAAACATGACTTTTGCTCCTACCTTATCAAGGTAACATTCTAATTCAGAAATAAAGTAGCAATGATGTATTTCTTTGTATAGGGTGAACCAAACATATGAGACAGTAATGCCTTGCACCCTTCAAAGTGTTCACATAAAGTGCTCTGTCCTTCAGAGTGATGCTCATAGTGTCACATTACTGGTGACTGTTAGGTAAAGGGCATTAGCTTTAATGCCTATAGTCAATGAAAGAACATTTAAAGGACACTGATTTGTAGGTGTACTCATGTTAACCTCCATCTTAAACAACTTTGAAGCTGTGTGTAATTCATCAACACGCAGGTTATGTTTTGGGCTAAACAGTGGTCATGGTGATATATAAATATGTATTTTATATATAAATATAGAAACTACATATTTTGTAACTATTATTATAATTTTTTTTATATTCCTACATTTTTCATGTTTTATAAGATAATATATGTAATATACAGCATACACTTAGTTTCTATAGATTTGAAAGAAGGCTTAGTTATGTTTCTCAGGTTTCAGTCTTGTCCAGTAGAGGGCTTCTACACTTCTATGGTCACATCCATTAATGTTTTAGTTTCTAATGTACTTGGTTCACAATCCTTTTTTTGGTAATTAACTATCATAACTGTATTTCAATTTCTAACCCTAACTTAACACTAAAGTCAGAGGGATTTTGATCCAGGAATATGTTTTATTGGCTAATCCACTTTAATCATCAAGCAACTCCACCTTTTAATAATGTATATCTTACAAATACAAAGACTGGATTATTTAATCGAGGATCTGCTGTTTAATGAATAGTCAAGTACTCTTTGTCATTGTCATGCTGTTTACAATATACATTTAATTTAGTTTGTTATTTTCAATTTAATGTGAATTACGCACAACTTTGACTGATTTAATTTCATTTTATACTGCTTTAAGTGGCTAAATGACAACATTTACAGCACACAAACTGAGGCTTTTGGGTAGCGTTGAGTAGATCAACAGTAGATGGGTCAATATTGACACAGGTGGTTCGCTGCACCCTGGAACGGCCGTGTTTCTATTCTGCTATGCTTTTCATTGTAGATATCAGTCCATGAGCATTTCGTTTTAAAGTTTGGCTCGGAAAATGTGCGTTTAAGCCTGTTTTGAAGCTTTGACTATTTGCATATGTGCTCCAGCATTTGTAAACACTCAAGAGGTAACGTCACAGCACACAACAACCATCTGCTTTAGCTCACAGTCAGATTTAAGTTTAATGTTGTATGATATTTTCACCATACGCTCATATCAATTAAAAATGTCAACCTTATTGTAAACATCTGAAATGTAGATGAGAACATTTCAAATCAGATTAGACTGTCAAATCTAAAACATTTATTTTGTTATTTTTGTTTTTTTGCCTTTATTTTAATGCTTTGTTTTCTTTAGAGACTCCAATACCTGTATAAAAATAGTCAGAGTAATTGAATTAACCTATTATTTTAATTTCAAATTCGTAATATGTAATATGTTCCACTGACATTATCAAAACAGATATTATTGAGGCTTTTGCTCTCTGTCTTATCAGCATGTACTTTTCATAAAGGTGATTATCTTGTATAGAGACTTTTATTTGGGGTCAGTTTGACCCCAGTATAAATATATTTTAGAATAATACAATAAAACAAATAGAAATCAACCAGTGGCAGGTGTGTATTTCCACAGTGTGTACACCAATCAAAAATGGTGTTCAAGACATCAGCACAGCACATGTAATGATAAAAGCATCAGATAAGCTCCTGATTCATTTGCTGGAGATGTCCTAGAGAGCAGCTCCCTGACTGCCTGTGCAGGCTTAAATACTGCGGTTAGGGTATATCATTTCTTCTGGAATGGTGCAGTAGGGCAGATTTAGGTTCTCTATGTATATGACTGTAATCGGTACTGTTAAAAAAAATAACAATAAATATTCCTGGACTACAAAAGTAAATCATTTTACAAATTTTTTTTGCAGTGATTAGGATGATTCTTCAAGCACACACCCTAAAAAGTGACATTACTTTGCTTATAACCTCTGCTTTGGTTACTTGACTTGAAGCCTTTCTAGAGACTTTAGCCACACTTACATGATAATCCAGAGAGGCATAATTATTTTTTCAAACTGCCAAATATAAAATCAAAATGACTTAATATATGACTTTATATAAAATTTGAGACATTACTGTACATTCTCGTAGAAAGGCCCTATCAATATTTAAAAAAATGTACAATACATATAGTATATAATGCACCAGTATATATATATATATATATATATATATATATACACAATGATTGTCATTGTCATGATGCAATTTACATATTTATACATTGTAAAAAGTATTTATATTATAGATTAATAATATCATATAACGATCTACAGAAATGTACAAATCTCACAAAATATCTCGTCTCTTTCTTTTCACACACACACACACACACACGCGCGCGTGTATACATATGTATGTATATACAACATACATATATTGCAAAACATTTATACATTTTATAATGTATAATATTATAATATAATTTTTATATTATAATCATGATTTATATACATACATATCATGTAGAAAGATTTATATATGATATATAAATATGTATTTTATATATAAATATAGAAACTACATATTTTGTAACTATTATTATAATATTTTTTATATTCCTAAATTTTTCATGTTTTTTTTTATTTAAAGTTCCAATATATGGTTCAAATGGTTTTTAAAATGTTTCTAAACATGACTTTTGCTCCTACCTTATCAAGGTAACATTCTAATTCAGAAATAAAGTAGCAATGATGTATTTCTTTGTATAGGGTGAACCAAACATATGAGACAGTAATGCCTTGCACCCTTCAAAGTGTTCACATAAAGTGCTCTGCCCTTCAGAGTGATGCTCATAGTGTCACATTACTGGTGACTGTTAGGTAAAGGACATTAGCTTTAATGCCTATAGTCAATGAAAGAACATTTAAAGGACACTGATTTGTAGGTGTACTCATGTTAACCTCCATCTTAAACAACTTTGAAGCTGTGTGTAATTCATCAACACGCAGGTTATGTTTTGGGCTAAACAGTGGTCATGATGACGTGATGATGCACACACCCAAAATGCATCGATCTGATATGCTGTGCTGTGTTTATGTGTATACAGTGAAGAGGAGTTTTCTTTAAAGGTTATAGAAAAGACAGAAAGGTCGTGAGATTAGCCTACCTGAGGAGCTTCATCCAACATCTACTGCTCAGAGAGCCATCAGTCCCTCTGCTAAGGTAAGATCAGGGTCTTTTTATATATACTGGATTGTACCAAATGTGACATGGGAATGATGCAATGAAGAACTACTTCCTTTAATAGTATTTACTTATCTTGCATGCCAGTGTGGATCTTTAGAAAATCTTCATTAATGTTTGATTCATTGCCATTTGTGATTTAATACATAATCCGAGCTCTGAGTTATTCATTTAAGTACAAATGAACAGTGATTAGATAAAGATTCTGTCTTAGAATCAGGTCGATAGATGAAGGTGATCCCACACCTGCCATACGTGGACCTTTCGAGAACTGTTTTACATGAAAGTCCTGTAAATATTCCCTAGAAAGTCTAACTTCAGAGGAAGCCTCGTTTAAAAGGATGGTTCATGCACAAATGAAAAATCTGTCATCGTTTACTCACCATCTCACCATCGTTGCTCCAAACCTATATGGGTTTTTTCTTCTGTTGAACACAAAAGAAGATATTTTTAAGAATGCTGATAACCAAACAGTTGCTGGTAGCCATTGACGTCTAGAGTATAGAACAAAAAAAAAATCTATGGAAGTCAATGGCTACCAGCAACTGTTGGGTTATCAACAATCTTCGAAATATGTTCTGTGTTCAACAGAAGAAAGAAACTCATACAGGTTTGGAACAACTTGAGTGTGAGAATGGTGTCAGAATTTTCATTCTTGTGTGAACTCTCTTTAAATCTCTTCAATCTATTCAGTCAGATAAAAGACACATTAATAGAACAAAAATGGCATCCAGACTTCAGGGCCCATGTGTGATCAGTGAGCTACAGATCCAAAGCGTTTCGAGATGATTCTATAACCAGAGGAGGTGGGAGGGCAAACTTTCCAAAACACCTCCAGGCATTCAAGGGTACACCAGCAGTGTCCTGGAACGTGCTGCGTCCCGACTGTGTCGACCCATCATTTTTATGTTTACTTTCAAAACACGAGTGCTGCTTTCTCTCAGCTGCACTTACAGCTGGAGTTTCTAAACAAACATTCCGCGTCTCACTGTTGACCTGTACATGAGAACAGAACATATTCCATCTAATTATACGTGCTGCAAGTAGCCGACACTGGCAATATGTTTATGTATACTGAAAAAGTATTTCAAAATAAATCTGTTTTATATGTTTAGTGAGTTTAAGAGAACTGAATCAGTCGGATTCAATAATTGTTGTGTGATCGGAATCAACTGACTCATTTAGGGTATTTTTTGTCATTTTGGAACCCCAATCATTTATTGTTATTATATTGGGTTTAAGACTATATTAGGGTGAATAAATGACAACATTTTAATTTTTTTGAGTGAATTATTACTGTAAGACAAAAAATATATAATGGCTCATTTAGTGTGTGTGTGTGTGTGTGTGTGTCCTTGATCAGGAGGGGTAAAAATGAGCCAGCTCACAGAACTAGTTCTCCTTACAGGTAAGTCATGACTATTTATGTACACAGTAAAGGTCACAGACTGATCTGTGCCCTTGGGACTGAAGGTCAAGTATTCAAAAAATACTTTCTGTCCACATTTACAGTATAGGACTTACTGACTTTAACTGTTTTTTTGTTTGTTTGTTTTTTTTTAGAAAATTATGGTTATAAAAACTAGTATCTTTTCTAAATTCAAAATTAAGTTCTCATTACAGTATATATACACAGTAGTTTATGACATACATACAGTAAATCATGAATTTGAACTTAAATTGCTTATTTATTTTACAGAACAAAATGTATATTTTTATTTTAAATCTTAAAAAGGAGTGCAATATTTTGAGAGTATTACCTTTCCCCCAAATGTCTTATACTTTATTTGTTTGTTAATGCCAGTAATTATTTTTTTCTTTGTGTATGTGTATGATTTTTCATAAATCTTTATTTTCATTTACAGTCTTCTTGGCACTCCTCAGTCGAGCTGAAGCGAGTAAGACAGAAAAGTTTGTTTGTTTCTAATATCACTATTCAGTGTTTAATCCTGTCTCATGCATTGACAACATTAAGATTTTTGGCAGCATTTTTGTCTGTTTTCAATGGCAGTCTAAGTTTTCTCCTCTTCTTTGCCTTTGCAGATCCTTTTGTTTACAGTAAGTACACTGAGGCAGATGCTCATGATATCCTTATAAATATACCTTATAATATATATAAAATGTATAAATATGAATATAAATGTATACATATGATAAAAATGAATGTATACAAATATATACAATTTTTAATCCTTTTTAAGCTAGATTAAAATGCTTCTGTTTTTAGACTATGAGGCGCTGAGGATCGGGGGGTTGGTTTTCACAGCCCTGCTTATAGCTGGAGGGGTTGGAGTTCTGTGTTGTTAGTAGCTCTGAATTTTTACACATGCATTTTCTACCTAAAGAAAACCTTATGTTTGACATTTTAGGCAAAAAGAGTAACAGATTGTTCTCTTCACAGGGGGGCAGTGCAAACCAAAAAGAAAGTAGGTCACCTGATCTCACTGTCATATTCACACTTTTACATCTAAATGAAATTATGTACATTTTGAAATCAAAACATATTATTTATGATAATAAGAGACACGAAAATGGTATAATTTAAAAAGTACCTCATCTCTTTGACATAGGGATGATGAAGACGCAAGCAAAATCTAAGGATCAGTGACTTCGTCTGCTGAAACTTTCTAATGGATTTGTAATTGAGTAGAAGACTGTTTTATTCTGTATATTTACTGATGGCTAACTAGCTCCACTTCTCATCTGTACTTTATTTTATTGTAGGGTTTCCATTGTTTCAACCCTTAATTTATACATTAATCACAGTCCCTGCCCAAAAACTGAGCTTTTGAATTTGTAAAATTATTCTATAAATTTGAGCAATCTCTCAAAGTGGCGCATTAATAAAGATTCTCAGTTATTGGCCTGCAAAATTGCATTTGTTGTCATGTTTTATGTCTGAATTTGGCTGGCCTTGTGCAAGATGAAAGCCAAATGTCTTTTTTGTAGTAGGAATCAAAGTAGAATCAAATGCTGAAATGTATTATTAAAACAAAGAGGGAATATTTTAAATAAATAGATAAATAAATAGATAGATAAATACATATATATATAAATAAATAAATAAAGTGGTTAATTTTTATATTTATTTGACCTGTTTCTCAATGTTGTATACATTGAAATCCATAATGTCCACATGATAATGTCCAGGCATAAAATTACCAGTAACTTTTCCGTTAAGTTTATGCACATTTCCTCCAACCCTAAAACAAAACACAATACAATGTGTAATTTAAAGTAAACACAATCAAAAATCGCCTGTGAAAAATACATTCTGAAAATTCCCTTATATTAAAGGGGTCATATGATGTTGCTAAAAAAAACATTATTATACATTTGTGTATTTGGTGTAATGAAATGTGTTTATGAGGTTTAAGGTTAAAAAAACACATTATTTTCCACATAGTGTACATTATTGTTTCTCCTCTGTGCCCCGCCTTTCTGAAACGCGTCGATTTTTACAAAGCTCATTGGTCTGAAAAGCAAGGTGTGCTCTGATTGGCCAGCTATCCAGTGCGTTGTGATTGGCCGAATACCTCAAGCGTGTGACGGAAATGTTATGCCCCTTACCATATTGTGATGTCGTGTCCCGGCCAGAGCGACGAGACAAAAACATTAAAACCCATCAAACTTGCGTTTGAATCATCAGTGGCAAATTCTTTATATATAAAAAAACGTACTTACAGTCTGTGAGTCAGAACAGCCGGCATTGTAGTCTACTCTACCAGGATCAGGAAACAGTCCTCCATAAAATGTGCTGCACACACCTGAATATTTGGGTTGAAGTGTTCTGGAACAGTGTTGTAAATACAATTTAACCACTGATTCGTGTGGTCTTTTGGAAGGCCAAACAAAGTAGTCTCGCTTTCACAACGAAACACAGCGTCACACACGGCGGGCTAGAGTGAGTGGCGGCCAGCAGATTTGACGAAGGAGCATCCGGCGGGCTTGCAGCAACCACATGTGATGACCCCGGGCTGGACTCCGCTTCGTCCACGGTGAAAGCCGATCCGGCGATCCACAGCGCGAAGTTGATGTATTCCCTCAGCGACCAGCACGGATCAGCTCCAGGCATAACGAAGCGGATATCATCCTCTTTTGGAAGGCCAAACAAAGTAGTTTCGCTTTCACAACGGAACACACGGCAACAACAATACTACAGCGAGAATCAAAGTTATGCCTTCTTTCTTTGCGTGAACATTTGGGCGGCGTTATGCAAATCTTCCCACATCGTGACGTAGATATGTGGGGGCGTGTTAGAACGAGCCGTTTTAGGTAGGCGTGGTTGACTCTTAACTTTTATAAAGAACATCTCTTTGAATTTGAGACTTTAGTCTTTGCAACTTTACAGATCTTCTTTATGCACCAAGAGCTTGTAACACTTCAAAGAGAAAGGAAAAATTTTAAATCGCATCATATGACCCCTTTAACACATTTATTTCAGACTTCTTAGAGAGTTCTATTCCTCTACTTTTGTTAGATCATCGTGTTCACTCACCAGCAGAATAAATTCAGCCCAAGCGTGCATGGCAAACTAAAAACTGTCAGAGTTGCTCTCCCAGAGAAAAGATCCTTCATTCAAAGCTCAACCCACTCAGGACTGAGCCAACCTGTTGAGCGGATGGTGGGTGTTGGTTTCAGTCTGTCTAGATCAGATCTTTACGGGTAGTTCCTTCACAACCACGTTTCAAACGTCAACATTTCACTTTCTTTATCTTTGAAAAGGGTGAGTAATCAGTTTTGATTCCATTTTAATGTTTATACAGTGAAACATATGTTACGGCTGATGGATAGTCAAGTTCATATATTCAAATATGATAATATGATATGATATAAGGTGTTTTGTGTTCATACTTTACGTGGTGTTTAATCTTTGTATCCTTTGAATCCTTTCAATTCCATGGAACATTTCAATTGCACAAAAAGTTCTTTACAGTGGAAAAAGGTTCTTCCAATTATTACAATTTTCTTTATCCTAAAAAATTTTTCTTTAATGAACTGTTCACTGAAAGGTTCTTTGAGGAACCCATAATGTGTTTCTTCTCTTGCATCACTGCAAAAACCCATTCTTGGAAGCTTCCTTTTTAAGAGTTTAAATCTTGGAGGCTTAATCATGAACTCGCTGTGTATAAAATGTGAATGAAATCCAGTCCTTCAATGAAATAAACACATCTAACATGGTGTTTAACGTTTGAGATGCACCATGACAGCCAGACGTTTGTCTCAAAGCGTGTTTTCATTGGAAACCTCTTAGCTTTCATAATCAGACTCCAGCACACTAGTTTTCCATGACAAAAAGAGGAAAACTGAAGTGTGAAAGAAAATTTATTTGTAATGGGTAAAGTTTTAAGGCTTATTGCATGATCTGCTCATGGAAACAGATGTTTGTTAGCTGAAGGGAGCACAAAGACAGCACTTCTTAAACTACTGGAAAGGGCGGGATTGTGGTTTTTGGAATGATGATTCATTTCAACAGGATGTCTTGTTCCTTCCTGCGTCACTCTGCGCACATGGGCAAGAAACAGCTTAAAAGTAAACTTCAGTGCTAATCTAGTTATATACTAAAGAGTTTTCTGGATAGGTGAATCTGTAAATACATTGCTGAACTAGATGGTTTTACTCCATTTTAAAGAGCCTGTGTTACTGAAGGGCATCTGTCAGTGTGTTTGTGCTGGAGTTTATAATCATACAATACTTCAAAGTTCACAGCCTGTTCTCAAGGGTGGAATTTTGTTCCTAATATAGCTGCAGTCTGGATTCCTGTGTACATGGCTTGCATCCTTTGTGTACCATGTGATTGTGTCAAGTTGTTTTATATGGAGTTGGGGTGTATGGAAAAAAGTACACTAC
Source organism: Sinocyclocheilus grahami (assembly GCF_001515645.1). Taxonomy (NCBI): domain Eukaryota; kingdom Metazoa; phylum Chordata; class Actinopteri; order Cypriniformes; family Cyprinidae; genus Sinocyclocheilus; species Sinocyclocheilus grahami. Next base: position 2,506,879 of record NW_015505329.1, read on the forward strand.
ACTGACACTACACTATACATATACACACACACACACACACATGTATATACATATATATATTAGTGTTGTCAATCAATTAAAAAAAATTAATTAATCACATTTTTCTGTAATTAATCATGATTAATCACATTGTCATAATTCCACATTGAATCTCCAAACAAATAGACACAACATAAAGGTATATTTTAAATAGATGTTTAAAGGCATCTTTTTACTAAGTAGCCTATTTTTAATGAGGACCAGTATAATTGATACCAATAGCCTGATGTCTCTATTAAAAGCATTTTTGCCTCAAATATAGCCATTAATTATAGCCATTCAACGTTACAGTATAATTGAAAACCATAATTTGTAACATTAAATAGGCTTTGAAAAGTATAACAACTTTTAATTTGAGTGAACCTAAAACAATCTTCACATAAACTATAAATTGAAAAAACGGATGCTGCGTTAATTGTATTTAAAAAAAAAAAAATGTACAGCCCAAAGGTGTTTTTTTTTCTCCAGCAGAACCATTTTTGATTCCCTTAAGAACCTTTCAGTGAACAGCTCTTAAAAGAATAATTTTTTTCTCCTATAGTGTAAAGAACATTCTAAATCTAAAAACCTTTTTATCCACTATAAAGAACGTTTTGTAGAATGGAAAGGTTCCATGGTGTTAAAGGTTCTTCATGGAACCGCTGATGCTAACAAAGAAACTTTTACTGACCTAAAATGTAAAATAATGGACGAGTCCACTTGAAACCCACCTGAGATGTGTTTCCCGTGCGTCCTCCCTGTGAAGCGATGAGTCCAGCGAGCTGCTGAGAGCGTTTCTCTGTCTCACGGTACACACGCCAGTACAACGCCACCATCACGCTCACCGGCAGGTAAAATGCAGCGATGGCCGTCCCGAATGTGATCACAGGCTGAGACAGGAACTGCACTGAACACTCTCCTTCTGGAACAGTCCGTTCACCCACTATATACTGCCAGAACAAAATAGCTGGAGCCCAAAGCACAAACGAGATGATCCATGCTAGAGTAATCAGCACCGCCGCTCTTCTGGGCGTTCTAGTGGCCCGATAGGTCAGAGGTCGCATGACAGAGAGGTAGCGGTCGACACTGATGGCCAGCAGGTTCATAACAGAGGCGTTGCTTGCCACATAATCCAAAGCCAGCCACACATCACAGGCGAGGTTTCCTAAAGTCCACTGGCCGATCAGGATGTAGGTAGTGTAGAGGTTCATCGAGACGGCGCCTAAAATGAAGTCGGCCACGGCCAAGCTCAGGAGGAAGTAGTTGCTCACTGTCCTCAGGAGCGGGTTGACCCGAAAAGAGATCATGACCAGGACATTGCCTATGATGGTGATGATGGAGAGTGGGACGGTTATGAAAGTGATCATGGCCATCCTCCAGGTGACGGGACCAGAGACCGCCACATCTGTCCCGTTGCTTAAACTGGAGAGATTCAGTGTGAATGAGGTGGCGTTCATCATGAACTGAAGATGGCAGGACAGATGAGATTATCTCTGTCCTTTAAAGATCCAGTGCATGCTTCAATTCGCATATTTTAGGGGAGTCCTGATTCCTGATCGGGGAGACATCATGCTGTAGGTTGTAAGAATATAGTGCATGTTTAATTCATACAAACTCTCAAAAAAAAAAGTTTTTAAAGTTTACACACAGAGGAAAAATAAGAAATAGTCATATTTGTTTTTTTAACAATACTTGTTAAATAATAAATATTATAAAATTTTTGGAAGTTGCACCACATGACATTTTACAACCTAAACTAACCTTTCTTTGTCACACAAAGTTTGATTTCAATGCGGAAAACATGGACAGAATCGCGGGAATCCAGTCATAAAAATGTAATTTACTGTATAACGCGTAATGATTTTGTCAAAATTTGGATGAATAAATCAAAAGTAGGTCAGTACACTTAAATCAAATGGAGATATGGACTGTGAATATTAAACTGTAAAAGAACTATTTAAATATGAATCCAGCATGTTCTGTGTGTCTCTGTGTGAGCGGTTTTGTTTACTACACACATAACACTTAAAAGCCTCTGCCACTCACTAAATGAGGACATGAACACATGAACAACATCTCCAGAGCTGCTCTGAGTCACTTCATGAGCATTTGAGCGTTTCATTTGAGAAAAACTATCACCATTTCACATACACACAGAAACTAAAGGTCTTCAAGGCAACCCGTCAAAATAAAAGCTTGGTTTAGCTTGAAGAAATTGTGACGAAAATTGTGACAGTAGAATGTACATAATGTAATAATAAAAAATAAAAAAAGAATAATAATGATAATAATAATAATACAATTATTATAAAAATGTTTTAAATGAATAATCATAATTTTTCTTCCATGTTTTACTTTTTACAGTAGGTTTGATTACCCTAAAAATTAAAATACAGAACACATCATTTCTGGAAAAAATAAAAAAAAATAAAAAAATATTTCACAGGGCCCTATTATTGTAAACAAATCAATCAATTAAGTTGTTTTTATGAATTCAACTAATTAGACATTGGTTTTGATTACAAATATTTAATTAATCCCTTAAAATGGAATCTAGAAAAATTTAAATGGAAAACACAGAATTTGTAAATAATAAAATGGAATTTGAGAAAAAATAAAACAGATTTCATAGGGCCCTAAACATGTCATTTTTGTTAAACTTTTAATACATTGCTGTTACATTGTATAAGTTTCATGATTTAAATGAATTACACATGCTTTTGAATTAATA
>NW_015505329.1:2510215-2530698 GCF_001515645.1 Sinocyclocheilus grahami
TAAATATATAAATATATATATATATATATATATATATATATATATATATATATATATATATATATATATATATATATATATATATATAGTCGCCTTGGAATTATAAGGTCAAAACTGGATGAAGGTAAGATCAGATCTTTGAGTGGAGCACTGACTGCTGTCAGACTGCTTGTGCATAAGGCCTTTCTGCTGAAAGGCCTAAAATCATTATTCCAATTAATGGCAAAAGAAATGTTTGGAAATGTAAACTGATATTTCTTACTGACACACTACAGCAAAAGAGAAATAACTGACTTAAAACCATTTTTGTTGGTGAAAATATTAATGGTATAAGACTTTTGCATTGTACTGTATATTTTTATATATGCAGGTACTTTAATATAACTCTCTCATCTCTTCAGCACAGAACAACAGGCTTTAAACCCGATCTTTACATCAGCAGTTGCTTGCAATAATTACTAGACTCATCAAATTAGTGCAGAGAAGGAGGCATGTCATAAAATGAAGACTGATCAGACCTCCAACCAATCAAATGCACAATTTGCTGCTTACACCAGTATTTATGAGGCAGATGAAAATGATTTAATCCTATAGTTAACTTGACAATTCAAAAGGTTTTTAAAGTTATTCAGTGTTTAGTTATCCAGTGTCTCAAAACATGTGCAATCCTATAAATAACTGCCTTTAGGTTGACTTTGGTCAAGAAACCAGTAGTAGACATGACCTAAAAATAAACACTTCAACTAGGAGAGAGAAGAGTAGGACTGATGCTAAGTGTCTGTTCAAAACCTTGAGGTTTGCTAGTGAACTATAATCCAGACAGAGATGTTTTTGCACCGTACAACTCACCACCTTGATGCTACGGTTGCCAAGATGTCACTATGTGGTTGCAAATGTGTTCTGAATTATATTTAGCAGGTTGTCATGTGGTTGCTAGGTGGTCTCTATGGTGTTCTGGGTAGTTGCTACACTCTAAAAAAGATGAATCATTGTTTTTGAATAACTCAGTTGAGAATGATTCAGTGGCTCGCTAATAATAGTCACTTTACAAATTACAGTCACTTGTCGTCACCTGCTGGTTTAATTATGCAACTTACAGAAACATTCACTATAATAAAAACACTGAAGGCCAAAACTGTTTGTCTCGAACGAGAAAATATGGAAGCGAAGTTCTGGTAGGCCAAACAGCGCAACTGCGAGCGTGACACACCACCAGTTCCCTGCATCAAATGATTGAATCAGCGTTTTTTAACGAATCGGCTGAAAATGATTTAATAGCTCATTACAATAAACAAAAGACTGTCACATGTCGCCATCTAGCTATTAAAGAAACCACATAACCTGCAGACACTAAACATCGCCACAAAAAGCTGACAGTTCATGATAACCACGTCTGCCAACTCCAAAAAGGAACAACATTTTGACATAAAAGTAGCAGGGCCACAATTTTGAACTATATCCAAAATGTGCATAGACATTAGGGCAGGTTGAAAATTCTTTAAAAATCCTCTATTTGTGTTACACAGACAAAATAACAGCATAAACATTTGGAACCATATTTGAGAATTAGTAAATTATGACAGAATTAGTGCGCTACTTCTTTAATAAACATGTGGCAGTGCCATCAGAGAAGCACCTGTTTGCAAATTTCATGTTCTGCATGCAGAATCTAATTTGACTTGATTTACATAAACAAACTGGTCAGGCTTACATGATTAATCAAATGAAGAAGGCCTACTTTATAAATAAATTCAATACATAAAAAGTTGTCCATGACACAAAAAATGTGGCATGCATGTTTACAGGAAGATGGAAATTAGATAATTCATAGTCAAGATAATAGGGTATTAAACAGACGCAGGGATTTATTAAACCTCTCTGAAAAGCTCTAGATTAAGCATTGCCTTGTTCACTGCTCACACTGACACAAACTGTTCTGCTGAAAGGCCTAAAATACTGGACTTTATTTTGTCTCAGCAGGTCTCTGGGGAACCCATTATTTTTCCCCTTCTTTGCCACCATGGCTGGAAGCTGAAAGTGGAGATTGTTACATCATCTTGTGCTGGTAGGGATGGGCACAGCATTCCTTCTGGTCTCTCAGAGACGAAATGGAAAATCCTAGCTAAGCTCAAATGGTGCTCCAGCATGTTTCCACAGTGCACTTTTAATTATGATGTAGACATAAGTCAGCATCTACATCTGTCAGGTCATGTAAACCTCCAGCACTTTGAGAATGTGCTCAAAGGTCATCTTTTATATGCAAGGGTTTAGTGTTTTGACACGTTTCCTGGCAGCTGTTTTGTTTGGTGTATGAATGTTTTGTTGCCGAGATGTTCCAGGCCTTTGCTGAAATTAGATCCAAGTCTGCTTTGTGTTCTCAGAGCTGATATTTGTTGCTCCAGTATGTTTAATCAGATCAGATGCATTGGCAGGGATTGTGATCATTTGATTTACCCCATTTTTGTTGATGTGAAGCTGGCAGAGGACAATAATTCAGACATTAAGGGGAATCATGTTATATTTAGAGCATAATGGATTAGAATGGATTGCAAAGCATAATGCGAATTAGCTCTCATGTACGCAACAGATACACAATCTTCTTTTCGATCCTAACAGTATTATTTTCCTTGTTTAAATGTGAAAATCTTAAACTCACATTAACAATCCATTTTACATTAGTCAATCTGACTTATGTCAGAGAGAAAAAAGGATATTCAGTGAGAACATTTTTTTGGGAGGGGCTTTTGAAAATGAATGGATCATAAAGTCCAGTGGCTGGAGTGGAGGAATTAAAAAATGAAGAGGGCTTTGTGACGTCAGCAAAAAGGAAAGTCGTTTGAGAGGTGGAAGAAATAATTCTCTTATAATCATAGTTTTTGATTAAAGCAACTGTAAAAGCCCCCTACAGTTAAGTGAGTGGAATTCACTGTCATAAATATAGCACTACCGAATTTGTTGCTGCCATAAAGCAGTCCGCCCTTTTTGCAGATTTTTGTACCAGCTAACCAAACTTCGTAACCTCGGTTCCCTGAGATAAGGGAACAAGTGTTGTGTTGACACGCTTATGGGGAAACTCCTGTTTACTCTGATACTGAAGCCACATTTGTGACCAATGGCACTACAACTTGCCAAAAAGGGAGGAGCTGACCTCCATATAAGTCGGCTCCTAGCACCATTTCGTCAGAATCTTTCAACTGAAGCGACAGTCACTGATTTGCGTGCAGCCTTATAGCATGGCAGCCTACGCAACACTCATTACCATATCTCAGGGAACCGAGGTTACGTTAGTAACTGGAGCGTTCCCTTTCGAGCGGTCTCTCCCATTGCGTTGACACGCTTATGGGGAAAGCGTCCAATATCACCATGCTATAAGCAAGTGCAGAATGAAGCCGCTCTGCGAGCCCAGCCCTGTAAGCATGAGCCAATAATGACACCCAAGCCATTTAGGCTGAAGACTACATAACATAACCCTCTCCACTTACAAAGGGGTTTAGGTAGAATTAAGCGGACAAAATCCATGTCTACAGTCCAGGGATTTCCAAGTTATAAAACCTGGAGAAGGTAGACGGTGACGTCCAGCCAGCGGACGCACAAATATCACCGATAGAAATCCCGCAGGTCCAACCCCAGGAGGAGGCCATTCCTTTGGTGGAGTGGGCCTTCACACCAACAGGGCACTGCAAGCCCGCTGAGGCATAAGCCAAGGCAATAGCATCCACTATCCAGCGAGATAGTCTCTGCTTCGTAACCGGCAGCCCTTTAGAGCGGCCTCTGAAGCACACCAAGAGCTGCTCTGAATGTCTAAACAGGCCAGAGCGTTCGACATACACTCTAAAAGCCAGTACCAGGCAGAGTGAATTGGTACCCTGTTCACCATCCGGATTGGGTAACTCTAGAAGGGTGATGACTTGTGCTCTAAATGGAGTGGAGAGCACTTTCGGCACATAGCCATGTCTCGGTTTAAGGACTACTCTACATTCGTTAGGCCCAAACTCAAGATAGGAAGCACTGACTGACTAGCTTGACCGATGCTAAAGCCAAAAGGAGGGTGGTCATAAGCGCCAGGGGCTGCAAGTCGGCCGACTGGAGTGGCTCAAAGAGAGGGTCCATTGAGTCCTGAGGACTACAGATAAGTACCAAGTCGGCACGGTATGAGGGCGAGGTGGATTCAATCTCCGAGCTCCCCTCAGAAAGTTAATGACTAAGTTGTTTCTGCGGACTGACCGGCCAGCCACGAGAGAATGATTCGCCGTGATGGCTGCCACATACACTTTGAGAGTGGAAGGGGTGCGCCCCTTATCCAGCAGCTCTTGTAGAAAGGTTAGTACGTGGGACACTTGGAGCTACATTTTCCCTGGACAGCATGTCTGCCCCCTGGTTCAGTCTGCCCGGCACATGAACTGCTCTCAGTGAGAGGAGTTTGCCCTGTGCCCATAAAAGGAGGCGTCGAGCCAACCTGTGAAGGGAGCATTCACCTGAGACATTTTGTCCGAACGGACCAGGACATGGTGCCCCCTTAAGTCCAGCAGGAAGGTTTTTAAGGCTAGAATATCCGCCATTATGTTGAGGCAGTTGATGTGTAAGCGCTGCTCCAGATTTGACCAGGAGCTAGACGCCGGTCTGCCCTCATGCAGAGCTCCCCAACTCAAGTTGGAGGCATCTGTTGTGACCACTTTCCTTCTGCAGATCAGTCCCAAAGGGATGCCTGATTGAAACAGGCAAGAGTTTTTCCAAGGGTCCATGGCTCTGATGCAGCGGTGGGTTACCCTGAGATGAAAACATCCCAGGCACCAAGCGTGGGATGGGACATGGGCTTTGAGCCAGTACTGAAGGGTTTGCATGTTGAGCAGGCCCAGAGGAAACACAAAGGAAGCAGCCGACATGAGGCTGAGCATCCTCTGGAAAGTCTTGAGGGGACGTGAAGTCCCTAATTTGAATGATGCCGCTAACCGCTGAACAGTCAAGGAGCATTCCGGCATAATCCATGCCTGCATTCTGGCAGAATTGATAACTGTCCCCAGAAAGACCACTCGCTGGCTGGGAGACAATGAGCTAAATTGATTCTCAACCCAAGGCACTCCATTGTGGCTGAGCAGCAGCAACCTGTGAGCAATGAGTTCCCGTTCTGACCTGGCTAAAACCAGACAGCTGTCGAGGTAGTTCAAAATGCGGATTCCCACCTGTCTCAGAGGGGAAAGAGCCGTGTCTACAGTATGCACTTTGTCCACACAGGCCACACCCTCAAATGAGAATCTCAAAAACGGTCTGTGATGGGGGGCTATCTGGATGTGAAATTAAGCATCATAGATCCACACAGGGGCTGGCAACAGACATTTGTGGTAATGAGGAGAAGAGAAATGCTCTTTTGAGTATGTGCCGCAGATCGCCTTCTTTAATGAATGGAGAAGGGTGAGACTCATGCTCTCACAGTGAGTGCATGCCATATCCGTGAGCCCAGCCTCTGCGTGGGCGTTGCCCAGACAGGCGATGCACTCACTGTACCCATCTGCATCGTGCAGGGATTCCCTGCACAAGCCACACTTGTGGCGCGACATCTGCAGCAATGTTACTGGAAATTTGCTCAGAAATTTGCTCTTAGATGTGCCAGATGGCCACAGGGGAAGGCTTCTAAATTCTTCCGCTGCCGGGGGCTCCTTCTATGGTGGCAAGAAGCAGGCTGAGCTGAGCTTCTTCCTTCTTCCTTCGGCTTCTTGCTTGCAGAGTCAGCGAGGAGATGATTTTCATCTCTGAAGGAGAACATTTGACAAAATGGTGCTAAGAGCTGACTTATATAGAGGTTTGAGGATTGAAATGCCATTGATTCGTGCAGCTACACGAACGTGAACAAATCAGGCTTCAGTATCAGGGAAACAGGAGTTTCCCCATAAGTGTGTGAATGCAATAGGAGAAACCGTTCAAAAGAGAAAAAGCCTTTCGCCTTATTAGAAGTCATTGCATCATCAGATTTGTTTTAAAACTGGTATTTCAAGGTAGAAACTTGCATACATTTTCTTTAACGGTTTCGAATAATTTTTTAAGATTTAATGATAGACTAATATTGATGCATCATGCATGCACAATAAGGCCTACAAAATACTTTAACATATTAAATAGGAATATTTTTTTATTTAATATAGAGAAGGTGCATCTATGTTATATTTTTTTTTCATGGCAAACCTAATTTTGTATTGCAGGTTAAATCCACACTGTCATGATGAAGACTTTGGCACTAGTTTTCTTGACATGTGAGTATTTTTGACTGGTACATAAAACATTTCTTGTTGTCATGTCTCTTACTCACCTTTAGTGAACTGTAAAGGCATTGTAGGTGCATTAAGTTTATGGACCACAAATAACTATAAATAATTACCCCTTTCAAAAACTCATGTGAACGCACACTAATATACTATACTATGTTGCTAATATACTATATTACTTTTGTAGTTTTGTCCCTTGTGTTGGCAGAAGGTCAGCAGACAAGTAAGAGATTTTACATTTCAATTATTTCTGTTCTTCTTTCTTTTTCTGTTTTCATCCTTGTGATAAAATATTATTACACAATGTTACATGCATTTTTTAATGCTTTTTTTCTGGTTTGGATTTTGCAGCAGAGGAAGACCCCTTCTCTTTTGGTTAGTTGCACACATCTTTTAGTTTGAGTCTCCCATCCACAATCCATCATAATACTCAAGGAGTTCTCAATATCATCTTTCAAATTTTCTTTGATTGTTATTCATTCTGCCTCACACTAGATTATCACAGACTTCGGGTCGGAGGTCTGATCTTGGCAGCAGTTCTGTGTTTGATTGGCATCACTATTCTCCTAAGTGAGTGTGTGCTTTTCAGTTTTACAAATAACAGATTTTAACTTTATCAATGCTCAGACAAGCTGAGTAACACATATCTAGGTTATATCAAGATCAGCAGTCTTCCCCATGATTGTGTAGCCTAGTGAACCAAGAGAGACCAGTTTGAAGGCTCATGAAACCTTTGCAGGTGTTTTGAGTTGATTAGCTGATTGGCATGTCACCATATTCTATTTTGTTGAGATAGTGAATTGGTGGGTTTTTTGTTAAATGTGAGCCAAAATCATCACAATGATTTACACAATGAATCACCAAAGACTTAAACTACTTCAGTCTGTGTGCATTGAATTTATTTAATACACGATTTTCACAATTTGAGTTGAATTACTGAAATAAATTATTTTCCACAACATTCTAATCTATTGAGATGCACCTGTATATATATATACATTTATTTTATATCTTGTACTAAAATGAATGTACTAAATCATGTTACATAGTTCCACCAATAGAGTGTCATTAAATCATTCAACCAATTTCACGGAATCATTAAGAAACTAATCACCACTACTGTGTCTTCATCGGTTCTGTTTTGGATTTGTTTAGAACTACTTAACAATTGTTATTTATTGTAACTGTCAATATAGGCCTATTGTGTCTAAAATGTAAGTTACTCAATATAGACACACTGAATCATTCAACAAATTCCACCAAATCATCAAGAAACAAACATCACTTGTTTGTTGCAGTGATTCTGTTTTGGCTTTGCATAGGACTTTTGTAACTATTTGTATTCATTTTAACTGGCAATATTGTGTTTAAAATGTAAGTTACACAGTATTAACTTCTTGTTTATCGAATTGACTAATTAGTAATGGAGGCTTGGGTGCATATTTTGAACCATCAACAGCAGACACTGAATCCTTAAAAAGCACACATTGGATTTTCCTCATTTATTTACATAGTCTGTTAATCTGACAATATTCAGACGCGCTGAAATATACAATAACTTTTGCTTGTGTGCTCAGATTCATGTTTTTATTTTTTACATCTTGAGGTTAAATGTGACCTTGACATATTTTTGAAAAACATCCTGTGTTCTGTCATTATTCCAGGTGGCCACTGCAGATGCAAATTCAATCAGGACAAGAGGTATAAAGAGAATACATTTTTAAGTTTTACATTATTTTGTTTTACGTTTATGTGCATCAAAGAATAGAAACTGTGTAGCTCTAACAGCACAGCTCTCTTTTGACAGGAGGAGGACAGGAAGTAACGCTCAAGCGATGCTCAACGACACAGGTATGACAGCCATCATCTACCTGTGCTGTTTACAACCAATAAACTAGTAAAATGAAGCCAGTGCTGGTATAAGTCAGCACTCTCCCCTCAAGTTCCCTTATAAAACACTATAAACCTGTGTGGCCTGATGGCCATGTGAAATCCATCTGATAATTATTGCTGAGCCAGTGCCCCTGTGATGCAGTGGGATACAGTGGGTCTGTGCTCAGTGGTGAGCCCGTACATGGTTTCCAGGATGAGTCATACATTCTCCCTTGAGTGTATTTACATTCCATGATCCCTGAGGGTGGGGTTGGGGAAACAGGATACAAAGATGTGCTATGTAAATATTTACATAAAATATTTTATTATATATTCAGTATCTCGTTGTCTATAGTATAGAATAAAAGAATTAGATCTGAGTTAAAAACTTCTGCTAATTAAAGTTAAAATTATTTAAAGGGGTGTCAAATTGTCCTTGATCTTTTGAGATTAAAGAGTTCATTGTACAATGGACACATGCAGACCTCAAAACAAAATGTTTTATTTTTTCCTAATTAAGCTGCAAAAAATATATTTTGTAGTTCTGCAACTTTCTGATTTCAGACAGATGACTAGACATGAAAAACTAAATTAGGAATTTGGACATTGCAACACAGAAATATAATTAATAAAAATATAACATTATAAACGGATATCAAGGGTAAAAATAAAAGAAAGTAAATAAACTAAGTGCTATAATTATTTTTTTATTCACCTATAAAGATAATTTAAAATCACTAAAATTGAAAAAATATGATATGAAAAAATAAAATCATTTTATTTACAAATACATATACATTTAAATGTAATAATAATAATAATAATAATAATAATAATACAAAAGTAAAAAAAAAAGATAAAATAAAGGTGATAATTAATATAATATTTTATATTTATATTCTTTTTAAAAAATAATGTATGAAAATTATAAAATATGACCCCGATTGATAAACTATTGTATTTCATATCATGAACATGTACATTTTACTTTGAATAATTTCTGTTTTTCAGCAAGGGCCAGTGAATGCTAAAAACCTGCTGACTGACCTGAACCAGTCAGAAGAGATGGTCCGCCTTTATCCCATGTGCTGGTTTATCAGAGAAACCATTTCTCTTTAAGACGAGGAACCTGATACGAAGGTTTTCTGTGTTTTCACTACCTATCTGCTCTAGAGGAGGAAGGTGAAAATCCATATACCGTTTTTTTTTATGCCAGATGTGTCTTTTTAATATAATTTAATATAAATTGATTACCAAAAAATTTAATGTGAATTGTTTTTTTATCCTGTCAGTAATTGTATAAAATTATGTTGGATGTAGGCATGTAAGGGAAGACTTTCAATGGCAGTGTACTGAATCAGTCTCATAAAGAAACCTTTAACCAAATATTACTGTAAGCTGTAGTGAATCCATCCAATAATATTACACTGTTGCATTCTGTGTGAAGTAGTTTACTGTTCAAACTTGCTTTGGTGTTGAGTAACTAGATAAAAAAACAAACATGAAAAGATCACGCTATCATATTTACATTGCAATATTGTCATGTGCTTGATTTATTTTCATTTCCAGACTATTCATCACAGACATGCTAGTAGTATTAAGAGTTTATTTTTATCTGTTGTGTGAAAAAAAGTCAAATATACACTAAAATAAACTAAAAGACACAAAAAACACCTGTATCAATGTTTTCTGTTCTCTGTCTCCAGCTGACTGACAGCCTGATGTTTAGACGAGCACAAGATTTGTGTGGATTTTGCATGATTAAGGCAAGCATCAGACAAGAATTTAGCTATATCATTTGACCTGTTATTTCTCACATCCTTTTCATGCATGTGAAATGTTTTTAAGAAGCTATTCAGCTGAAGCTAGATAAAACAGTGAAAACTAAATGTGACTGGGAGAATAATGGTGGTGTAAACAAAATTTACTCAATAGCGCCCTCTACTCACTGATATTTTTTAGGCATTACACAGGAACTATAATCGGAATACAAGTGCCAATCCGGATTGCAATGTGAAATACAGTTATGTTCATACACATTTTGATTTCGACAACATTATTCTACATTTATAATTCAAAAATCAAACAAATGTTCTGAGCAAGATTGTTTGGTATGTGCTGTAATGCAGTTTTAAATTAGTAACATATAGTTTTTATTCATTTTTTGAATCAGTTTTAAATTTAATATTTTTCTTTTAGTTAGAGTTTTAGTAGGCTACATCAAAAGTTAAACTAAATTAAAATGACAAATGTTGCCTTGGCAACTAGCTGAAATAAGTTTTTTTTATATTTTATTTCAACTAATATATTGTAAGTGATATATTGTGAGTAATTTTAATGGTTTTTACGTTTTATTTCCATTTTAGTTTTAGTTAACTATAATAACTCTGGCTGTAAGAACAGAACCATAATTATTTGTTTCACACCATTGAAAGAAGATCATCTTGATGCTATTAATCATCATACATTTTTTCAATTTTTTTGCAAACTGTTTATAACATGGAAGAATAGAGGTGTTGCATGGTTGGAGTGTTAACAGTTAATAAAAAAACTGGGGGGAATATTTTTGACCACATCAGAGAAAATACTGGAAATTGCCTAAAATGTCTAGTTTTGTATAAATGTTGTTGCAGTTTGAATTATGTTTCCATATATTGTTGTGGAGAACCACAACTTTGGTGATCTATTTTTTCTGTGTGCATAACCTGAATGCAGTCGAGACGCATGCAAACTCTCACTGGCATGAGGTGGTTTGGGGTTAGGTGTTTCTCGCTATGATTTTAGAGATATGAAACCTCAGGGTTAGAGCTGGTTTACCACCTCATTGTCATAAACAAATCTGTTATCATCCCCCACTTTCTTCAAAGATGTCACAAAGCAAGTGGAGGATATTGTGGATTTTCCAAAGAAATACACTTGAAAAGATGATTCAGTTTTTAGAGGTTGGACTGTTGAATAACAGTGTCAGTGTGTCATTTCATCAAAAGCAAATCTTACTATAGCAAAACTGACTATAGGTATTACAATAATGTAATTAAAACTTCAGTATATAAGTCTGCAATAGCACACCATTCTCTACAGACTTGTAATTCATTATATTTTTCTACAGCTTTGTTTTTTTAATTATTATTATTTTACTGGCCTTTTCAGCGCCGCCTTTGCGCTTTCTATTATACATTTTTTAATCTATTACTTTGTGCTCGCATATCTCCAACAAAATATTTGTAGGCCTACTGTACCATAATGTCTGCATGCAGTTAAAAAGTTCTCAGAAATAATCACATTTATTTTGCTTAACCTATATTCTAAAAATAATTTTAATGTCATACAAAAAAAAAAGTCATCGGCCTGAGTAAATTGTACCATTATAAAATCATGACTGAACAAGTAGTGTAGTAATTTAGGAGGTGAAAATACTGTGAAATTACATACATACAAATGGCAAGAAATTTGAAAGCATAACAGCGTCTATGAAATGTCTATGCACTTACATTTTTTTTAAACTAAAATGGCTATTATTGCAACCATATAGCCTATGAATGAATGAAAATGCATATTTTTCAATTAAAGAAAACTTGTGGGCTGAATGTGGGCTGCTTCTGGTGCTTGGATGCAGTTAAAAAGTTCTCAGAAATAATCACATTTGTTTTGCTTAACCTTCTAAAAAGAATTTTAATGTCACACAAAAAAAAAGTCATCGGCCTGAGTAAATTGTACCATTATAAAATCATGACTGAACAAGTAGCGTAGTAATTTAGGAGGTGAAAATACTGTTAAATTACATACATACAAATGGCAAGAAATTTGAAAGCATAACAGCGTCTATGAAATGTCTATGCACTTACATTTTTTTTTAAACTAAAATGGCTATTATTGCAACCATATAGCCTATGAATGAATGAAAATGCATATTTTTCAATTAAAGAAAACTTGTGGGCTGAATGTGGGCTGCTTCTGGTGCTTGGATTTCTACTTCAATAAAATGAGGTCCAGGTTTAAGAATGCTCTAGAAGTAAAAAATTTTTTAAATGTATTTTCCCCTCTATTTAACAGCCTTAACTTACAATAGTGAAAGACGTCTCCCCTCAGGTAGATTCAATGTTTTCCTGCCTTGCTAAATTTTGGGCTCATGATCAATAAATTGCATTCGCCCAAACTGATTGGCAAGAAATTTGAAAGCATAACAACTGAACGTCTATGAAACGTCAATGCACTTAAATTTTTTTAACTAAAATGGCTATTATTGCAACCATATAGCCTATGAATGAATGAAAATGCATATTTTTCAATTAAAGAAAACTTGTGGGCTGAGTGTGGGCTGCTTCTGGTGCTTGGATTTCTACTTCAATAAAATGAGGTCCAAGTTTAAGAATGCTCTAGAAGTAAATTTTTTTAAAAATGTATTTTCCCCTCTATTTAACAGCCTTAACTTACAATAGTGAAAGACGTCTCCCCTCAGGTAGATTCAATGTTTTCCTGCCTTGCTAAATTTTGGGCTCATGATCAATAAATTGCATTCGCCCAAACTGATTTGCCAAAATCAAATCGCGGACGTACCGGTGTTGTGTAATATTGTTCCTCAAATCGCTAAGTGTTTAATGGATTATTTCGAAAAGCTAATGAAGTAGGCCTATCAATGTTTAGCATTGAAGCATTAACTGCAACAGTGTCAAAACAGCATAGTTTGTGTAATAATATGATAAAATGCATATTTTTCAATTAAAGAAAACTTGTGGGCTGAGTGTGGGCTGCTTCTGGTGCTTGGATTTCTACTTCAATAAAATGAGGTCCAAGTTTAAGAATGCTCTAGAAGTAAATTTTTTTAAAAATGTATTTTCCCCTCTATTTAACAGCCTTAACTTACAATAGTGAAAGACGTCTCCCCTCAGGTAGATTCAATGTTTTCCTGCCTTGCTAAATTTTGGGCTCATGATCAATAAATTGCATTCGCCCAAACTGATTTGCCAAAATCAAATCGCGGACGTACCGGTGTTGTGTAATATTGGAACTGAAAATATTAGTGCACGGTCCTCAAATCGCTAAGTGTTTAATGGATTATTTCGAAAAGCTAATGAAGTAGGCCTATCGATGTTTAGCATTGAAGCATTAACTGCAACAGTGCCAAAACAGCATAGTTTGTGTAATAATATGATAAATTGTCTAAGTTGTTTTTCCTGATTACAGCAAAACAAACAATAATCGAATAACTTATGCAAACCTGGGCTAATATAGTTTTTTTTTTTTATGTGTTTAAGCTTTTATGTATTTCAGTTGTGGGGCTTTAATTTATTTATTTATTTGAATAGATTAGCCTACCTATAGTTGTCATTGGTGACTAGTACTGCAGTGTGTATACAACAATGCCTGAAACAAACCTCTACAAATGTATCTGTGGCCTAATAAAATGGATATAAACTATAGCCGGGAGTGAGTATCCTGTGTCATTCTTTCTTTCTTTCATCTTCATCATCTTTTTTATTTTTAATAGCCAGTATTTCCCAGCCTCCACAGCCCTATCAGTATCTTTATCAACACCCAAATACAAATATTCCTTTTTTTCATATTATATTGGATATCATGGTAAATTATAAATAAAGTCACACAAGTAAATGCACATTTACTTCTATCTGTCACATATTTTCTTCTATTATTATTTTATTTTAAGTAAAAATAATAATAATAAAAGTTTCACATACACCTGTTTGGGAATCACAAATCTCCAAGTACTAATAGATTATAATATATTAAAGGTATATGTCCACCCAAAAATGAAAACTGAAAATTACTTGTCATCATTTACTCACCTGTTTGAAACCAGTGTGAACACTGACACATTTTTCAAAGTCTTCTACAGAAGAAAGAGTCATACAACCTTGAAACAACATGAGAGTGAGTTAATTTTTATTTTTGAATGAACTGTCCCTTTAAAATGGACCTACAAAAGCATGTCATGTTTTCCTTAATTGTATTTAGGTTACAGTCAAATACAGAGCATTGCTTAACAATTTAGAGAATCTGAGAAAGAACTACTAATAATAAATATTATAATAATTAATATCATATATAATCAAACATTGTGTCTGTTTTTGTCCATACGTTGCACTGAAAAACAACCTCTTTCATGTCATATGTTTAAAAATGGTGTGTGAAAACATCCAAAATATTATGATCCATATTGTTGTGTTCAGAAGTCAGAAAGAGCTTTATTACCAAGTATGTTTACACACACAAGGAATTTGACTTGGCGACAGAAGCATCCAGTGCAGAAGAAAGTGCAACATACATGATAATGCAGACATACAAAGGAAAAATCATGACTGAACAAGTAGCGTAGTAATTTAGGAGGTGAAAATACTGTTAAATTACATACATACAAATGGCAAGAAATTTGAAAGCATAACAGCGTCTATGAAATGTCTATGCACTTACATTTTTTTTTAAACTAAAATGGCTATTATTGCAACCATATAGCCTATGAATGAATGAAAATGCATATTTTTCAATTAAAGAAAACTTGTGGGCTGAGTGTGGGCTGCTTCTGGTGCTTGGATTTCTACTTCAATAAAATGAGGTCCAAGTTTAAGAATGCTCTAGAAGTAAATTTTTTTAAAAATGTATTTTCCCCTCTATTTAACAGCCTTAACTTACAATAGTGAAAGACGTCTCCCCTCAGGTAGATTCAATGTTTTCCTGCCTTGCTAAATTTTGGGCTCATGATCAATAAATTGCATTCGCCCAAACTGATTTGCCAAAATCAAATCGCGGACGTACCGGTGTTGTGTAATATTGTTCCTCAAATCGCTAAGTGTTTAATGGATTATTTCGAAAAGCTAATGAAGTAGGCCTATCGATGTTTAGCATTGAAGCATTAACTGCAACAGTGCCAAAACAGCATAGTTTGTGTAATAATATGATAAATTGTCTAAGTTGTTTTTCCTGATTACAGCAAAACAAACAATAATCGAATAACTTATGCAAACCTGGGCTAATATAGTTTTTTTTTTTTATGTGTTTAAGCTTTTATGTATTTCAGTTGTGGGGCTTTAATTTATTTATTTATTTGAATAGATTAGCCTACCTATAGTTGTCATTGGTGACTAGTACTGCAGTGTGTATACAACAATGCCTGAAACAAACCTCTACAAATGTATCTGTGGCCTAATAAAATGGATATAAACTATAGCCGGGAGTGAGTATCCTGTGTCATTCTTTCTTTCATCTTCATCATCTTTTTTATTTTTAATAGCCAGTATTTCCCAGCCTCCACAGCCCTATCAGTATCTTTATCAACACCCAAATACAAATATTCCTTTTTTTCATATTATATTGATATCATGTTATCATGTAAATTATAAATAAAGTCACACAAGTAAATGCACATTTACTTCTATCTGTCACATATTTTCTTATTTTATTTTTTTATTTTAAGTAAAAATAATAATAATAAAAGTTTCACATACACCTGTTTGGGAATCACAAATCTCCAAGTACTAATAGATTATAATATATTAAAGGTATATGTCCACCCAAAAATGAAAACTGAAAATTACTTGTCATCATTTACTCACCTGTTTGAAACCAGTGTGAACACTGACACATTTTTCAAAGTCTTCTACAGAAGAAAGAGTCATACAACCTTGAAACAACATGAGAGTGAGTTAATTTTTATTTTTGAATGAACTGTCCCTTTAAAATGGACCTACAAAAGCATGTCATGTTTTCCTTAATTGTATTTAGGTTACAGTCAAATACAGAGCATTGCTTAACAATTTAGAGAATCTGAGAAAGAACTACTAATAATAAATATTATAATAATTAATATCATATATAATCAAACATTGTGTCTGTTTTTGTCCATACGTTGCACTGAAAAACAACCTCTTTCATGTCATATGTTTAAAAATGGTGTGTGAAAACATCCAAAATATTATGATCCATATTGTTGTGTTCAGAAGTCAGAAAGAGCTTTATTACCAAGTATGTTTACACACACAAGGAATTTGACTTGGCGACAGAAGCATCCAGTGCAGAAGAAAGTGCAACATACATGATAATGCAGACATACAAAGGAATCATGTTTAAAATTTGAAAAATCTGTTTAACATTTCAAAATCTTATTCAAAAGTGTTTCACATTCTACAACAATGAAACCCAAATGTTATTGTCAGCCAAACTCTGTTCTCCTGTCTCCTCCTAAGATTAATATCTTCTGAGATTAATATAAAGTTAATATTTCAGTAAGTTTCACACTTTCATTTTGTCAGTTCTCTGATATGGGTTCATTTTAAAATGACATGCAGGTTAACAAATAACATGTTATCTTTTTTAGTAAGTATTTTATTTTGACTGCTTATTTAAAAATGCTACTTTATAATAAAAATGCGAATAATCTATTAAACACTTAGCGATTTGAGGAGCGTGCACTAATATTTTCAGTTCCATTCGTTTGCGCGTTGTCTCAAAGACACGCCGACACTAAATCCATGGAATAAGAGAGACAATTTATTAATGTGCCTTTGAATGTCAGAATCGGAATGCAAATAATTTTTATTAATTCTGTCGTCAGATGCCATTTGAAGCTCAACGCAGACGTTTAAACGGACAAACTTTGGATGAAACCTGCTATGATTACCCTACTTTTTAAAGCATAAATTTGATTTAAATAATAGGTCTATATAATATTCTCATATAGGGGACATATTTTATTAGCCCTACAATTAAAGCATGAAATACTGTTTAAACCTATACAATTTTACATAACATTTAAAAATGTTAAAAGCCAGAATTATATACTCATAATTCTGAGCCGAGGGAAAAAGAGAGAATGACGAGTTGATTTTTCTTACCAGAATCGTGAGATATAATCTCGGAATTTAAAGGGGGAAAAAAGAAAGAATTTTGAAATATAAACTCAAATTTACCTTTTTTATTCTTTTATTCCATGGCTTGCATAGACTGCTACGTTAAAAATGCCATTTTCTGCCACCAGTTAGGCTCCACCCACAAAAAAATAAAAAAAAACAATCACTATTTGCAAACACTGAAATTGGTCTATGGACCTATTGTGACAAACTGTGGGCCCGTTCCTAATCGACGAGCCACAAACACGTTTTAATATGTTCTACATTTCATATATTTATTTAAAATCGACATTAATCATCATTGGCTCTTGTCTGGGGGGGCTGTATCCCCCCCAGTACCCCCTAAACTCCGCCTATGCATCTGCCCTTTACTGGGAACACGAGAATGCGCAGTAATCTTAACTTAATCCAGATATTTTAATCAAATCTGCAAATTTGTTTGAAGAACCAATTAGCCAGAGATCAGTTATCATGATTAGAAGATCTGGCATCTTTCAAATCATCTGTGCATGTATTAAGCGAGATATGAAGAACGGGTCCCGGAGCCTTAAACCATTGAAACGGTAAATGATACTGCCAGAGGGTGGCTTCTGCAGTAGAACTGTGTAGTTTAACTTAAAACTAGGCCACTCCTTTACCACAACCCATTACCGTTCACACAGCACCATAAAAGGCCAAGGTACTGAGAAAAGACTCACAATACAAAATAAAGAGCCATATCTAAAGAAGAAGCGTGAAGGTGATCAGGCATGGACGAGGCTTTATCTCCAATATATCCTAAGGATAGAAATGATGGAAGTCCTCATGCAGCCCATCCTAGGAGCATCCAGCTCCATCCCCAGGTCCTGAATCAACACAACGAGCCTGTGGTCATTGTTCAACCCTCTGCAAACATGAGGCACGATCCACCTGGTGACCCTGTGCCAGATTACATGTGTTACTCCAGATTTACCTTGGTGTGCTGCTGCCTCTTTCTGGGAATTGCAGCACTTAATTTCTCTAGAGCGGTAAGTTTTCATTTATTTTTATTTGATTGTGTTTTCCCTGTATTTTTAGCAGTAATGTTTTGCATATTATCTGAACATGTTCACGAGGAGGTAGGTTCAAATTAGATAAACTCACACACACGTTAAAATGTTTGCAATCCATAAAATGGTTTTTGAAAGAAACTGGATAGTTTCATCATTGCATAAAATAAAAAACATTGTATTCATCATTGCATTGCATATTTTTTTCCAATGTTTTTAAATGACAATAGTTTGCATTTTTTTTTTAAAAACAAGGAAAGTATTAATTGACAAATTAAATTAGGTAAAATTTTTGTTAAATGTTGTATTTGCTGAAATAAATGCTGAATAAATACTTCAAATGTACAAATGACAAGTTTTTTTTATGACTGTTCATTGAAAAATATAAATTTTTCTTTCTCATTTTCTCTGAAGTTTCAAAAATCTATATGCTTGACCGGAGATTTTGTGAATAATAAAGTCTATTAACAATGTAAATGGAAACAAATGTTATTTTTGATCTTTACAAAGAGCTGGAACAAATTAATTGTTTATTAATTGAATGGACTGAAGGTAATTCAGAATAATGTTAGTATAAAGTGTACATTTTAATTCAGCCCAGCCTTGGTTATATGTTGAACCTAGAGCTAAAGGATTGTCTAAGGAAATCAAGGAGCCAGGGTTTGTCTGTTAACTTTTGCAGTGATGCTGCTTTCACATGATTTTTGGAAAACCCCACTCATTTTGAAGATTATTAATATTTACATTAATAATCAGATTATTAATACAGATTAACATAATTATTAATATTTCACTTTTAAGTGTTCATCAGCTTGAAAGCAATAGTGGAATTTTTGTCCTATACTTGTACTTTTGTTCATGTAAAAAGCATATTCAAAGAGTTACAGATAAATATAAATATATATTTAAACATTTATCATTTACATATACTACTGAAACAGTCAAGGTTAAGAGCCTGAGACTCGAGAGTTCTTGCCAATCAGTGTTATCATTGTATTATCATGTGTAGGTCACAATTAAGATTAAGGAAAAACACAAAATATGAAACCAAATAGTTTATAAACCACAGATTTTTGAAGTACAACTGTCTAACAGTAAAACAATCAACATTACATTTCAGAGTTAATTTCAGATTGAAATCATATGACCTCTTCTTTGACATGATTGAGTATTTGTCCTCTCCAATTACCCATTAAAACTTAAAACTGGTAAAACACTGAACTCGCTCCTATTCTGCCGTGACTTTTGGTTTTGAAATGGTCAAAATAAATAAAAATAAATAATTAAATAAAATAAAATAATATTTGCATATATAATATTTAATAATGTTTTGTTATTTATTAAAATAACACAAATATTTTTTTTAAAGGTGTTTGATTTTTAAATACATTTTATTTTAAAATAATAAAAAAATATTACAAATATAATCAATAAGTTGAAAAAGGCCCAATGACCTTGTCACGGGTTGCTCGTGTGAGGAGCACGGAGCGAGGAACGAGGAGACCAGGGTTCAAAACAAAGGGGTTTAATATTCTCTTCAGGGAATCACACGTAGCACAAGGAGGGGACAAACAATTCCGGACAAAGAAACTCAGAACAGGACTCACTACAAATACACAGACACCAATGGGACACACCTGGGAATAAATTAACTAATTAAACACAGCTGGAACCAAATTCATACAACGAGGACAGGAACAGGAAGGACCAAATAAGGAAAACAGGAACTGGGCAAGCATCAGGGAGGCTGGTGCAGGACTGGAACAGGGCGGAGACAAGGAGAGCCTCCAGGGCGGATCAGGGAGCCATGGCGGATCAGGGGACTCAGGAGGCCATGGTGGATCTTGCGTGGCCTTAGCTGGCTCGGCCACGGGTATATGGGCCCCCCACAAAATTTTCTTGGGGAAATCTAGGAATCCTGGGGGGGCGCTCTGGAGGAGCGGGCACTAGATGGCGCTCTAGAAAGCACTTACGAGGAGTGGGCACTGGAGCGAGCTCTGGGGCTCGAGCCGACACTGGAGCGAGCTCTGGGATCAGGAGCCCTCCCTGGGCTTGACTGGGGATCAGGAGCCCTCCCTGGGCTTGACTGGGGAACAGGAGCCCTCCTGGGCTTGACTGGGGAACAGGAGCCCTCCTGGGCTTGACTGCCTGGGCTGAACTGGGGAACAGGAGCCCTTCCTGGGCTGAACTGGGGAACAGGAGCCCTTCCTGGGCTGAACTGGGGAACAGGAGCCCTTCTTGTGCTGAACTGGGGAACAGGAGCCCTTCCAGGGCTGAACTGGGGAACAGGAGCCCTTCCTGGGCTGAACTGGGGAACAGGAGCCCTCCGTAGGATTAACTGGGGAACAGGAGTCCTTCCTGGGCTGAACTAGGGATCAGAAGCCCTTCCTGGGCTTAACTGGGGATCAGGAGCCCTTCCTTGGCTGAACTGGTGATCAGGGTAGCGCTTACGTGTTGCTTACGTG
>NW_015505329.1:2530852-2531469 GCF_001515645.1 Sinocyclocheilus grahami
CAAAAGAGGACACAACTAGAAATCAGTGGTTAAGTTGTATTTACAACACTGTTCCAGAACAGTACAACCCAAATATTCAGATATGTGTAGCGCATTTTGCTGAGGATGAGGACTGTTTCCTGTGAGAGTAAATG
Source organism: Sinocyclocheilus grahami (assembly GCF_001515645.1). Lineage (NCBI taxonomy): Eukaryota > Metazoa > Chordata > Actinopteri > Cypriniformes > Cyprinidae > Sinocyclocheilus > Sinocyclocheilus grahami. Next base: position 2,530,987 of record NW_015505329.1, read on the forward strand.
CCGGTGTCTGTTTCTATAAAGTGGGGCAGTTCCAACTTTGCAAGGACAGTCTGGTGCTTCTGACTCACAGCCTGAAAGGTAGGTTTTTTATATTTAAAGAATTTGCCACTGACGATTCAAACGCGAATTTTGAGCAGTGTAGAGTAGCACTTGTTGTTTGTCGTTTCTCTAGATATGGTTTTATGTTTATGCAGCGCGATATGCAACGTGTAAAAAGAGAGTATAAATCATTATAATCAGTAATTATGTCCCCACTGGATGCAGCAAATGCTTCGTTTGTAATGGGTTTTATTGTTTTTGTCTTGTCACCCCGGGATACAGGGCATCACAGTATGGTAAGGGGCATAACATTTCTGTCACACGCTTAAGGTATTCAGCCAATCACAACACACTGGATAGCTTGCCAATCAGCATACACCTCGCTTTTCAGAACGATGAGCTTTGTAAAAATCGACGTGTTTCAGAAAGGGGGGGGGGGGGGGA
>NW_015505329.1:2531699-2550776 GCF_001515645.1 Sinocyclocheilus grahami
TGTAAAAAACGAGGTGTGTCATAAGGGGGGTGGGGGGCGTAGAGGAGCAACAATAATGTACATTATATGGAAAATAATGTGTTTTTTGAACCTTAAACCGCATAAACACATTGCATTACACCAAATACACAACATAATGTTCTTTTTAGCAAGGTCATATGACCCCTTTAACATTTTTCACTTTGTCTCACATAGAGAATAATATAAATTTATATGATATCCAACAGTCCGGGAGAGCAGTCTTGGAAAATGGAACAATAATAATGCAGAATATGATCAATAGCCTAATTTCCACCCGAGAACACACTAGGCTTCATTTAATGAACTGGACTGAAAACCGTCAATAATTTATTTATTTTTTATTGTATTTTTTTTACATTTATTTATTAAAAGTTACCTCAGGATGACCTGTAGTGAAAATATACCATGAGTTTAAAACGAGGGAACGAATTCTTAATTTGTGGCCTAAATAAATACATTGTCTGCATGTCGTGTGCAGGGCTCGGTAATTTCTTGTGTGCATTTGTTAGGCCTATATTGCTACTGCTTAATTTTTTTAAACTACATGCAAACGCTGGCTGCATTCCACGCCAAAAAAAAAAAAAAAAAAAAAAAAAAAAAAAAAAAAAACCTGTGTGAGGTTGCTAGCTAGCTAGTTGAAAAGACTGTATCACAACTGTAACACCTGCACTGATTTAATTCTCTTACTTTCATTTTAATTCTCTTTTATGGAAAGACTATCAAAAGTAGCCATTCTTTCCATTGAGAATAGCCTACATGAAGCCTTAAATTAACCGTTATTAACTAAAATGTTTATCAATATTAGATAAATGATAAATCTTTTTTATATATATATATATCGTTTAGTAAACAAGAAAAATCTTAAATTATTCTTCTACGGGTTGACATTTTGTTATGGAGTCTTTACTGCCAATGCTAAATTAATAGTAATTCACAACCTTTTAAATCTCTTGCTGTCTGCAAATTGTGGTTTGACGATATAGGTCTGACGTTCTAAAGATGTTTTTGCATGAGACTGGTAGAGACTATGTAACCTCAGCTAACCATCTGCTAAATGCATAAATGAAAATGTGAGTACAAATAAATGTTTAAAATATCGTTTTGGTCTTTCTTCCCAGTGTTTAAACAGAAGTTGAAAGTATAGTAAAAGTGAGAGTAAAAATAACCATTTCATTTGCTTGACATGTAGCACTTGAATGGTAAAGATTCTCCATCAGGTTGATTTCACTTAAACAACTTCATATAAAAGACATACAGTTGACTAGCAAGCAGGTGAGAGGCTAAAGCTTGAGCTGTATCTGTGGTCACACAAATATGTAAGCATTATAAACAAGATAAGCTCACTCATGTAATTCCTATAACTGTCATGCTCCACTGAAACGTGACAGTAAATGGCAAGAGAATGTTAACATCCTTCATATTATAGAGCTCAAATAAAAACAGGGAATAGAAACTGTTCTCATCCACTGGTCATTTATTTTTTAACACCATATACAGTATGATATTTTCTCACACTCGTACATCTGCTTATCTCTCAGATTGTCTGATTTGCTGCATGAGAAGAGTTTCTTTGACAGTGGAAAGGGTGTGGCCTTAAAATTAAAGGTGAATGATGCAACATAAGGCCAGCAGGAGTCACCACTGATATATATATACTATATATGACTGGATCGCTCATCGCGTTCTGAACTGCCATTCAGTGGTGAAGCACCGGAAGTGTTCGAGCCACCATCTTACTATTCTCTACCGGCTGAGAGCTTCATTGACTGACAGCCAAAACACTGACCTAAAATCACCCGATTTGAAGCATATCAGTCTCACAGGATTAGTTTTTAAGATATGTGTATGTAAATTAATTTTTACTTAAGATTTTATCTACAATGTTTATGGTCTTTTCGGGCAGGATAAGTGATATATTGAAAACTGATGAGGACTGATCCAACACAAAATATATTTCTTTATGTACGTAATTATGCAGGAAATATTAAACATGAATATATATCTGGTATTAGTAGCTGAAATAGTTTCGGATATATAATACATATTACAATACAAGCCTGTTACTGTATTGTTCTATATTGTAATGAAATTCAAAGCTTACCGCATCATCTTGGAAATAACATGTAGCAAACGCAGTCAGTGTTATTTCTCTGAATAAGTTATAATGCATGTATGTATTATTTTATGTCCCGAGGGAGCAATATATATTTCAGAATCCTCAAGATAGCACAAATTCTATGGCATTTTTCCAGGAGTAATATGTATGTTTAATTAATTATTCATTTAACCTACGTTTAATCATTACCTGCTAAATGCTGTTAATGCAATCATTGTTAGAAAAACATTTGCAGTTTCCCTACTGTACGAATAAAAAAAACAACATAATTACATTAACCCGTGAACATAAGGCGAATTAACGCATACAAACAAAGCATAAATCTTTATTCAGATTTCATGAGCACATTGTCATTTGAAATGCATATGTTGTGGATTTGTCTGTCTGATGATCATCATGTTCATCTAATATTCGCTATATGGTAATGCATAGGACACATAACTTTTATGCAGAGGAAATTCCTTACATTAAAGTCCGCATGAAATCAAAATTGACTTTATAAGAAAACGAAGCGTTTGAGAGAGGCGGGGCATAGAGGACCTACAATAATGTACAGTATTTGAAAATAATGTGTTTTTTGAACATTAAAGCATGTCAACATATTCTGTTACACCAAATAATGATCTTTAAAAAAGCATCATATGACCCCTTTAATCAAAATCTGATCATTTGCTTCTGCTCTGGAATGGCAGTCCTTCTCTGATGATGTCAGTTTGACGGCTTGGGCAGAATATCCTTTTAAACACACCCCTCCAACCGTTAGTTTGATATGAGTGAGAGACAGAGAGGAGGAGCGCCAAAATAAAACCATGCCCTCTATTCAATATTCCATTTCAGATGGAAATACGTCACAACACTGAAATAAAGTCGGCAGCAACTTCCGGTTCACGCAGACTTTAAAAAAATAACCATTTACATGCTCAGGAGGTTTGCAAGAATGTACAGGGATTAGTGGTGTCAAAATTAGCGCATTAACGCAGGCAATTATTTTTTTCAGTTTAACTCATTAAAAATATTTAACGCAATTAACGCAGGGCCGGGGCTAGGGTTGGCCACCCCACTCACAACTGCTGCTTCTGTCACTTTTTCTCTTGACAAAAAGTGCATTTATTCAGTCGCAGAACGACTGAGAACGGGAGACGTTTCAGACGCGTGCTCCACTTTACTTCAGCGGCAGCCCAGGCGCTAGTCAAGCGAGTGCGGAAACGGAAATAAACTATGTGCATGCTATGTCGTAGTCAGTTAAGTCATGAAGTTACCAAAAAGGCAATTAAAGCTGCCTTAAAACTGTGCATACATGTAATATATTTTATGAGTCACATTTAAGAACATGTCTCTGAAATGGTTTTCAAAACTGTCCTGGAGCAGCCCAGCACTGTCTCACTCATCTAACACACCCGATTTAACTCGTCAGTTCATTAATAGAGACTAAGTGGGTCAGAAAAGGTAAAAAGAGTTGAGAGAAAATATGATGTATGTCAGATCCGCGTTATGTTCAGTAGGGGCAGCTCTTAAAAAGATTACAGCCAAAATAACCGAATAACCAGCTGCTCTGATGTCTATTAATCAAAGGACGAAAAAAAGAGGAAAAAATTACTTTTATAGCTTTAAGGATTCATCTATATTTAATTTAGAATTTAGTGTTTGATAACTTCAACTTCAATTTCTGCATGTTTCTGCTGAAGGGCACAGGTAAATATGCATTTATTATAATGGGTTTATGTGAAGATTGTTTTAAGTTCACTTAAATTAGAAGTAATTTTTTAAAGTCTAATACATTTTAAAATTGATAGCTCTCAATTATACTGTAATGTTGAATGGCTATGGTTAAATGGTTAAATATTAGGGGGGGGGGGCAATTTTATAGAGAAATCAGTATTAGTATCATTGATACTGGCCTTCAGTCAGAAAAAAAGATGCCATTAAACAAATATTTAACAAATATACTGTCTTTATGTTGTTTGTACATTAATTTGTAGATTGAATGTGAAATTATTGCAATATAAAAGTATATTTAAAAACTTTAATGTTAGGTGGGATTAATCGCGATTAATTTCAGAAAAATGTGCAATTAATTAGTTAAATTTTTTTAATCGATTGACAGCACTAACAGGGATACAATTAGATATAAAGACGCTGACACTTTAGGTGATGTGTTCTCGTGAAAATCGTTTCGATTTCCTATTAATTCAATAGAATGTATGGGAATACTAGGGAATACCAATATGGCGGCGCAGCGGCTTTACTTTTATGACGTCATGAGCAATCCAGTTCCTCTTCAAGAACTCGAGCTGCATCGGAGAACGCTTTGGGAACGCCCTTCAGCATGACCAGCTCTGAATCACGTGTGTAATCAGTCCAATGGATGGGTGAGACGTCACGGGCGGGGTGACGTTGCGACCAGGAAGCTTAAACTTGTTAGTGATGGGAAGTCCAGTTCTTTTCCGCAAACCGGTTCTTTCGGACATTTCGTTTCAATGAACCGGTTAAAAAAAACGGTTTATCGGTTCTTTTACGCCCTAAGGTAATGACGTCCTTCATGATGATGTAATGATATCAAGTCTATCGTCCCGGGCCTGGATGAAAATACACATTCAAATATATAAAGTCAGTAATCATAACTTCAGTCAGTTAAAACATCATAATCAGAAAAGTTTACAATTAAGTTTTGCAACTAACCACCCAAATACAGTAACAGACAGTGATGTGCATACGAGGATTTAAGTCTTGAAGATATAAAGTAAATAAATTAGTTGTCATCAGCGCAGAAACCATAATCCATTTACTATACATAATTTATGTATTTATGATTTATTTGTTATTAAATAAACTTACGTTTTGCCAGATTGCCCTTCATTCAAGTCTTCGGTTTTATGCACGCTCATAACATTAGCACAGAATCAGTTGTCCAAAAGAACCAGTTCGGTTCAGACGTGCTGTGTCAGTCATAATAGGCAATCTGTTCGGTAGCTTCACGCTGAATCACGCATGTGCAGTATCATCAGCTCATCGGTTCTCAAATTTGTTTGTACATTAATTTGTAGATTGAATGTGAAATTATTGCAATATAAAAGTATATTTAAAAACTTTAATGTTAGGTGGGATTAATCGCGATTAATTTCAGAAAAATGTGCAATTAATTAGTTAAATTTTTTTAATCGATTGACAGCACTAACAGGGATACAATTAGATATAAAGACGCTGACACTTTAGGTGATGTGTTCTCGTGAAAATCGTTTCGATTTCCTATTAATTCAATAGAATGTATGGGAATACTAGGGAATACCAATATGGCGGCGCAGCGGCTTTACTTTTATGACGTCATGAGCAATCCAGTTCCTCTTCAAGAACTCGAGCTGCATCGGAGAACGCTTTGGGAACGCCCTTCAGCATGACCAGCTCTGAATCACGTGTGTAATCAGTCCAATGGATGGGTGAGACGTCACGGGCGGGGTGACGTTGCGACCAGGAAGCTTAAACTTGTTAGTGATGGGAAGTCCAGTTCTTTTCCGCAAACCGGTTCTTTCGGACATTTCGTTTCAATGAACCGGTTCAAAAAAACGGTTTATCGGTTCTTTTACGCCCTAAGGTAATGACGTCCTTCATGATGATGTAATGATATCAAGTCTATCGTCCCGGGCCTGGATGAAAATACACATTCAAATATATAAAGTCAGTAATCATAACTTCAGTCAGTTAAAACATCATAATCAGAAAAGTTTACAATTAAGTTTTGCAACTAACCACCCAAATACAGTAACAGACAGTGATGTGCATACGAGGATTTAAGTCTTGAAGATATAAAGTAAATAAATTAGTTGTCATCAGCGCAGAAACCATAATCCATTTACTATACATAATTTATGTATTTATGATTTATTTGTTATTAAATAAACTTACGTTTTGCCAGATTGCCCTTCATTCAAGTCTTCGGTTTTATGCACGCTCATAACATTAGCACAGAATCAGTTGTCCAAAAGAACCAGTTCGGTTCAGACGTGCTGTGTCAGTCATAATAGGCAATCTGTTCGGTAGCTTCACGCTGAATCACGCATGTGCAGTATCATCAGCTCATCGGTTCTCAAATCGGGCGTGTCCGAAAGAAACAGTTTTTGGTTGAGTGTACCGGTTATCCGAAAACCGATGCAACCGGTTTTTGACTCGAGAACGAGAACCGCTCCAGCAGTGGGTGTGTACGTTTCATTATCCGGCTCGCTGCACAGATGCTGCTCTGCTCGTGTTCATCTTCAGTTCTCTCTTCACAGCAGTTTAGTCAGTGTACTGTTTGAGTAAATGAATTATTCCGTGATATTGGTTTATTTCGACTCAGAGGGAGTGTCAGCCATGTTAAAAAAGTGAATAACTTAAGTAATTTGTGAATGAATGCTTACTGGAGACGCGAACCGTTTCAAACGATTCAGTCCAATTTAGTGAACTGGTTCAATCGGTTCACTAAGAAGGATCGGTTAAATCGAATGATTCGTTCGCGAACCAGACATCACTACTTTCAGCAAGCTTTACTTTCTTGCATTCAGCAAGCGCTCTGTGTGTGTGTCAGTCTGATATCTGTTTGTGAGTCTTATTTAGTGTTGTTTGTCACAAAATCATATCAAAAGCACAAGACAAAACCAAACACCTCAAGGCGAGGGCAGGCAGCGTTTCAGGCTGTGTGTTCCTCTCTGCCCGTGTTACATTACGGGTGGGGATACACACTGTTTGTTGTCTGCTTGGGAGCGAAGTACGCAGAGTCAGCTCTCGAGGGAGCATTGCAAGCGTTTGTTAATGCCTTGCTTCACTCGCAGAGGGCTCTCTTTGAGGAGGGAGCCTTCACTAGCGTTTCTCGTGGTGCCGGCCCCGCTTTCGCCGAGGTGGAGCGGCGGCTGTGCTCGTGGGTTTCGCATATGGATCCGGTGGAGGGAATGTAAACGGGCGAGTCCCTATTTGCTTCCTTAACTACCAGATCCATTGCCCGCTCTCTGGGTTTCTCCAGGGAGAGGGCGCGACGCTCCGCCTGTCTTTCTCTGAGGAGATTGATACGGAGGGCGTCGAAGAGCTCGCCAGTTGCACAAGCATCAGTTACACAAGCATATTATGCCTAATAGTCCACTAAAGGAGGTAGAGCTTTTTCGCATTTGGCTCCCAAACTCTGGAATAGCCTTCCTGATACCGTTCGGGGTTCAGACACACTCTCTCTGTTTAAATCTAGATTAAAGACACATCTCTTTGGCCAAGCATTCAAATAATGCATCTCATAATCTTTTACTGCAGTCATAATCTTTTACTGCAGTTATATCTAATCAAATGCACATTATTATTCGTTAGTTTGGGTTAAACAAATCATTTTTGCTTGGTTGGAACAGCAGCTACGCTAATTATGTTTGTATTTGTTTCTCTGTCTTTTGCCACGGGATTAACATCCCGTGGTAACTAGGATTTACACAAGCTTCAGTCTGGATCCAGAACACCTGAGAAGAGATGATGCAAGCCCTCAGAGGACCTCAGATGATGCCAACCCTGAAACAACATCCAGAACTACCACATTTTGCTATAAGTTTGATTGCATCATATAATAATTGCTGTTAATATTGTTCATCGTCTGTTTTATTACGTCTTATATTGATTTTTCCGTACTGCTGGTTCGTCTGGTCAGAGGAGAACTGGCCCCCCGCCTGAGCCTGGTTTCTCCCAAGGTTTTTTCTCCATTCTGTCACCGATGGAGTTTTGGTTCCTTGCCGCTGTCGCCTCTGTCTTGCTTAGTTGGGGACACTTCATTTCCGGCGATATCGTTGACATAATTGCAAAGATATTATTTAAACTGAGCTGGATGTTGACATCACTGAATTCAATGATGAACTGTCTTTAACTGAAAAATGAGTGTTTACTATTGTCACTTTGCATTATTGACACTATTTTCCTAATTAATGCTGTTCAGTTGCTTTGACAATCTGTATTGTTAAAAGCGCTATATAAATAAAGGTGACTTGACTTGACTAATATTATAATGAGCAGCATTAATGGGGAGCGGAGCTCGCGCAGTCGGCTCTCAGGGGGCTGATTGTGCTTTTCCCGTTGTTAAGCGCTCTGCTCTCGCCAAGCACGCTCCGAGGAGTGTGTCCATGCCTGTGATCTTGCAATTGCGGTCCCACTACTGCTGAGACACGGCGACTGAGATCGTGGGGATCGCACATGATCTGGCAGACGGGTTGGAGACGGCTCTTCCTCTCTCCACCCGTGTTCCCTAGATCTAGAGCTCGTTCTCGAGGCTTGGAAGCCCGTGCTGCGGTTTCTTCCCTCTCTGAGGGAGAGCTCGCTGCTGCAGTCATCTTTCTCTGAGGAGATTGATATTGTTTGTGTGACTGAGCAGCTCGCATGCTGCTGAGGCAACACGTATGTTACATCATTTCGGTTTTTGATGTGAATCTTACCGCACCAGACCGTATTTACTTGTTTGGTTGTTTGATTGCATTTAATTCTGAGGAATAAAATTAAGTATTTATCTGACTATGAGAAGTTAGATATACAGGGGCTCTTGGGATAAAAATTTCTCGAGTGAGAGCATGCGTTTACCTCTCATCCTCTGAGGAGGTTGAGGTGGTCAGCAGGGGCTGCTGGGCAGGAGCAGTCCCAACCTACCGTGTTCCAGCTCCTCATTCTGGGGGCGCCACTTCTAGTACTCAGCAGAGTCTAGAGTCAGAGTGGCGCTCCCAGGCCGAAGGCTTCTAGCGGAAGGCGGTTCTGCGGACCGTCATTCTCACTGGATAGTCTTCGTGTTAAACATCCTGATGCCTAAGACCTAGGACTTTTGAGGGACAGCTCCCTCTGGGGAAGTGCAGTGTATACTGCATTACACGGTGCCCATCTCTCCTCAGTGCCCTCAGGAGATCGGTCTGCCAACCCTGCTGGTGTCCCACCTGTGGAGAAGGGCGGACCAACTGCTTGTTTGCTATGGTCCCGCTAAGAGAGGTCTTCCAGCTACAAAACCACTCCGGGCTCTTCTGTTCTCTCGCCCTAGCTGTGCAGGCTTCCACACTAGGCAGAGATTTGAAAGTCTGGCGACATGGGCATACTCGTTCCCAAAGCGTTCTCAGACGCAGCTCGAGTTCCTGAAGAGGAATGTCTCAGGTTGCGCATGTAACCATGGCTCCTCGAGGGAATGAGACTCTGCGTCGCAGGGCCATACTTACGGCATCTCTGCCAGCACTTGCTTCACTCCTAGAAGCTGACGCTGGTTTCACCGCACATGCTTTTAAGCTTCCTGGTCGCTAGGTCACCCTGCCCGTGATGTCTCACCCATCCATTGGACTGATTACACACGTGATTCAGAGCCGGTCACGCTGAAGGGCGTTCCCAAAGCGTTCTCCGATGCAGTGTCTCGTTCCCTCGAGGAACCATGGTTACAATGCGTAACCTGAGATGTTCTCTATTATAGATCAGTGGGGTTCATTATCATAATTCATTACAATAAACAGCTGATTTTGCTGAAATACATAACACATGGAATGGTTTAAATGCTATGTTAATTCTTGTTTATGCTGCTAAGGCTGGTTGCTAAGGGTGTTGAGCAGTGCAACAAAGACTATAGAATCCCAAAAACTATAGAATACCCAAGACATGTCACTAGTATAGTTTTGAATGGGGAAAAATGCAACGCTCAATATGGCCGCTCTATCAAACGAAGCCCCGCCTTCTGAGTAAAAGAGCCAATCGCTAATCGGTAAAGTCAGCGTGTCACTGCAGCTGCCGTTAGAAGTCCCGGTTTCTATAGAAACAGTCAGCGTTCTGAGATGTGGGCTCAGGACTGCGCATGCGCACTGGCTGGTCTAGCCTGAAAAGTAAGCTTTTTTAATGCTATTTGAGCAAAAGAAACAACTTTTATTAAACAGTTATAGTCAGATTTCATTGGTGATTTCAAATATGAAATTTAATCGTCAGCTTGGCAAACAGTTTTGGAGAATTTTGATGTTTCTCCATTCAAAGAGATAGGAGCTGCACTTGCATGACGGCTAAGGCTAGATGGCAAATAGCAAAAGCTACTGTGCATGCGCACATCAATATAGCATCATTTTTCTCACACTGTACAACAATAATGACTATCTTTGCATTATTGTAAGGGGTAGGTTTAGGGTTGGGGTAGGTGTAGATGTAGACGTTAATAAAACGATCTAATAAGTAGAAAATTACATTTATTGTTATCTTCCGGTTTTTGCTGTATATCCCTTCTAGCTACAACCTTGCATGACCGAGAGATGTTTCAAAGATGGCTGCCAAGTGAAATTGAGTGCAACTTGAGTGAAGAGCCGTTGAATACCAGAGTTGTGACACTCCCATAGGCTTCCATAGGAACTGAGGAATGCAGAAGTAAAGGGTGTCATGGAGCAGCCAATAGTTCCAAACAACCAATAGTTCCAGCATTGAAGCCCATTCATTTCAATTCATTTCAGGGCACTCCCTGGTAAATTGAAGAAATCACTGCATTTTTTGACATTTTAACGCATTAGTTCACTTCTCAGGAATCTGGCCAGTAGGCTACCGGTGTTTTATGAAGCGCGTTATAATTAATGTTTATCGCTAAATAATAGACAGTTATATTATAATTGCAGTTAGATAACGTGAGAAACACCTTAATAGCAACCATAACCAGATGCAAGTTGTCATATATTTAAGTTTTTAGTCTTTCTGCAATCTTTTTTCTCCCTGTAGGAGGTCGAATGAGTTTTCAATTGAAGACTGCCCATTCAAGGAATAGCCTACAATAAAGAGTTCGCTGAATGCAGTTGGTTGCCTTGTGTTTATAAACATTATTTTTTATTTTTTTGATTGTGTGAAATTCTGTATTTGCTTGCCTTTTTAATATTCACTTATGATGTATGCTTACGTGAATATCATAAAATAAACACTGGCATGTGAGTAATTAACCTTTTTAAATTTGAAATTTTTCATAATATCTAAATATACATTCAAATGCAAAACCTAAAAAAAACATGGACTAGAGCTATAGGCTACATGCATATATTACACAGCCCATACGGGCATCTAGTGGTTAAACCATGGCATTACATATGATTATTATTTTTCTGGCCATCAATGCCTTTAATTTGCCTCTTTGCACTTGAATTTAAAAAAACTTTTCTTTATTTTAACCCTAAATACTACACTAATTGTAATATAAATACTAAGCATATTAAAAAATATTATATTTTAAATGGTCATTAATGGATCATAATTATTACACATACTATTTAGTACCAAAATCTCCTCAAATTATTAACTAAATAGAACTGAACTAAAATACAATTATTTAATATATTAAAAGTTACACTGTTTGGTCACATCTGACTGACAAGGAGTATGAGAAAATATTAATGCTGTCTCTTAATTGCTCCCTAGAATAAAATGCTATTGTAAAGCGTAGTCAGCATAGTTACCGGAGGATACATCCCATGCATCCTTCAAATTCAGCTGAATGAAGGACTCGAAACGAAGGCTGCCTTCCAAGGATCCTTCTGATTGAGATGGCCTTCAGCGACGTTTGATGACATGGCAGCCGAGATATGCAGCCTTCCGTTTGAGAAGCACCCATTGACATTTGAAGACTGAAAAGCTTTAAGTTGGTTCAGGTGTGTTAGAACAGGGTTCCCATTCAGTCAGTCACGTTCAATGTTACGTCAGTGACTGACGAATTGGGATCTCGCCCGAGAGCCCAATCACCTTCGAGTGTTAACTAAACAAGCCAATGACAGTTGGCGTGCAAATATGCGTTTCCCCCAGTGAGCCTTCTCGCGCAGACACTGTGCAAGGTCAGGGAGGACGAGGAGCAGGTCCTCTTGGTGGCGCCATACTGGCCCAGTCGGACTTGGTTCCCCGAACTGATGCTCCTCGCGACAGCCCCTCCTTGGCGAATTCCTCTGAGGAGGGATCTCCTTTCTCAGAGAGGGGGCACCCTCTGGCACCCGCGTCCAGACTTGTGGAATCTCCACTTATGGTCCCTGGACGGGACGCGGAGGTTCTAGGTGGGCTACCTCCAGCGGTAGTAAACACCATCGCTTCAGCTAGAGCCCCGTCTACCAGACATGCTTACAGGCTGAAGTGGAACCTGTTCGTCGGTTGGTGCTCTTCCCGCCTGGAAGACCCCCGTAGATGCCCGATCGCAGTCGTGCTTTCTTTCCTGCAGGATGGCTTGGAGCGAAGGCTGTCTCCCTCCACCCTGAAAGTGTATGTTGCCGCTATTGCCGCGCATCACGATGCAGTAGACGGTAAGTCTCTAGGGAAGCACGACCTGATCATCAGGTTTCTCAGAGGGGCAAGGAGGCTGAATCCTCCGCGCCCTCACCTGTTACCCTCTTGGGATCTCCCCTCGGTCCTCATGGCCCTGAAGGAGGAGCCCTTCGAGCCTCTGCAGTCAGTAGAGCTTAAGGTTCTGTCATTAAAGACAGCGCTCCTCACCGCTTTGGCCTCGGTCAAGAGGGTAGGGGACCTGCAGGCATTCTCGGTTGACGATTCGTGCCTAGAATTCGGGACGGGTAACTCTCACGTTGTCCTGAGACCCCGGCCCGGATATGTGCCCAAAGTTCCCACCACGCCTTTCAGGGATCAGGTGGTGAACTTGCAAGCGCTGCCCCGGGAGGAGGCAGACCCAGCCATCGCTCTGCTCTGTCCCGTTCGCGCTTTGCGCATTTACGTGGACCGTACGCGGAGCTTCAGGACCTCAGACCAGCTCTTTGTCTGCTTTGGAGGTCAGCAGAAGGGAAAGGCTGTCTCCAAACAAAGACTTGCCCACTGGTTAGTGGAGGCTATAGTCTTGGCATACCAGGCCCAACGTTTACCATGCCCCCTCGGAGTGAGAGCTCACTCTACGAGAGGAGTGGCATCTTCTTGGGCATTGGCGCGGGGCGCCTCGATAGCAGACATCTGTAGAGCTGCCGGCTGGGCGACGCCTAACACGTTTGCGAGATTCTATAATCTCCGTGTAGAGCCCGTGTCCTCTCGTGTACTCGCCTCAGGTAGGCAGTAACACCGGACCTGCTCGGTGTCGATCACGCTTGCTGCGCCATTCCCCTCTACGGACCGGATACGTGCGCTCTTGTGCTCCTCATTCAGTTCCCCATGGCGAACCCTGGTGGAGTTCCTCCCGCACCCTCGGCGGTCAGGCGTGGCGGAGCGCCAGACGCCAGGCTCAGCACTCGTGTGCATGCCCAAGGTCAGCCCTTGTGCTGGGCTAGGTGCCCGTGTGTAGTGATTCCCCCTTCGGGTGATCCCACATGTGTATTCTTCCACGGTACGGCTCCCCTCTCGGTGAGCCCGTGTCTTTCCCTGGCAGTCGTTCACTGCCATCTCTGCAGTGTAGTGATCTCACCCCAGGTGGGTTGAGTCTACCGCAGAGACTTCCATATGTAGTACTGCCCTGGGCCAGTCCATATGTGTAATTCCACATGTTACCTCCTATGTGCGGGATGTGGCTTCCGTAGCGTCCCAACTGGGTACGCTTTCCCAGTGTTATCCAATGCACCACTGTATGGAACAGCAGTGGCGGTCACCTCTGCCTAGCCGCTGTCCTCTCTTCCGCCCCAGCTGGTGTGGGGGGGCTTGCCGGCTTCCGCAGGGCACTGGAGGGGGTCAGCAATAGTGGCGTTTTCCATACGGATCCCAATTCGTCAGTCACTGACGTAACGTTGAACGTGACTGACTGAATGGGAACGTCTAGGTTACTTGTGTAACCCTCGTTCCCTGAAGGAGGGAACGGAGACGTTACGTTCCGTTGCCACAGTTGCTGTACCACCGCTGTACGGCCGGGGCACGTAGTCTCGGCTCCTCAGCGAAAAACTGATGTGCGTTTGCACGCGCTCTCCTTTTATACCAGCGCTGCGGGGCGGGGTGCGCGTGGCGAAGCACGCACGCCAACTGTCATTGGCTTGTTTAGTTAACACTCAAAGGTGATTGGGCTCTCGGGCGAGATCCCAATTCGTCAGTCACTGACGTAACGTCTCCGTTCCCTCCTTCAGGGAACGAGGGTTACACAAGTAACCTAGACGTTAACTTGGCAAACTGTATAATGCCTTTTACACTCTGTTAATACAATAATGCAGCCTAAACCAGTCGAACTGATAGAAATGAACAGACTTACAAAGCAAACAATTCAGAATTATGATCCATGAATACCGGTAAAACATCTTTTTGTGATCACCCAGATCAGTTGAATTAAAGGTTTGTGGCAACCCTCAGGATTTCATGGCCAGTGCTCTGACAAGAACAGGAACGTCACGTGAGCATAAAGTAAAAGACAATCCAACTTTTTCCTAAGGAGCCTACTGAGGCACTTCTGGTTTCACTCACAAAGACTGAAACAAATAATTTTAATTTATATGGTTGCACTACAAATAATTCTTATTCGTCAGTTTGACTGAATGAGCTGTACATAATCATAATTAGGAATTTTTGCAACAAAAACGCAAGAGGCAAGCATTATTTCTGGCATCTCATCTGAAGCCAAAATGCCATTGCATGTCATTTGCATTGTATAATAACACATAGCTACTGTACATTTGGATTATTAGAAAATATCAAAAAGTAAACTTGCAGAGTTTCGCACTCAAACCACTGACATGGAGAAGAAAGAGTGAACGCATTGTGCTCACTCTCATTACCAGACCCGGTTCCAGGGTGCTTTTGAAACAAATTAGTGAGGGTGCTCTAGCCTTAAAGCACACTTTCACATATATTATTGTCCCATTCATGGTTATCACTGTCAACCACTGCTATTTCAAGAGTGAATCCGCATAAATATGCGGATGTCATTCTCAAAATTTTGCAGCGTGTATGTGGCCGGAAAACAAATTTTATACAAATTCTGAATGGATTATATATAACCTAGCCTAGAAAGCGCACAAAGAGTGCTTCCTTTAAAATCACCAAAAAGCTGTCTCTCATCTTAGTAGGCTACATCGCGATCTCACAAAGTTCTATAATTTATTAATCTCTCTATACTGCACAATCAATCTATTATTTGCATCGTGTATGCACTAAAACATCTCTGTTTGGCCAGTGCGTTCAAGAAATCAACAGATATGTCTGTGATTGGCTACACTGCTCAGCACTGCAAAACATGTTGTAAAAAGAAACCCATGACGCTCTCCAGAACGCAAATACACACTGGATAGTTTGCCATATTTGTTTAGCCAAAATGGTATTATTACAGCTTCAACTGAGAGTGCTCTTTCTTTCGTTTGAGAACCGGAGAACCAGGCCAGCTCATGGTTGTTACTGAACATCCGAACATAAACAATCAAATGCACACTGACAGACCTACTTTTAGTAATAGTTTGGTTGTAAAATGTAGGCTATTATCTGTATGAAATGAAAGAGAATGTACGTGCACAGACAGTACATGCAGGTGTTCAACTAAAGAATTTCATTGATGGCAAACAAGGATGCATTTGCAGAATTGGTTTCAACTGACTGTCCACTTCATCCAATGCTCTTTATATGTTCTCCGTGTTCTTAAGTATTCCGTTACGAGTGGGAAACTGCTTCAGACGATTCTGTGTGTGCAGGGAACTGAACAAATTACTGATTCACTACTCAACTGATTCGTGAAACAATTCAGACAGTTTTCCCAACTTGTTTGATCAAATCTTTGAACTGAATCGACTCAAAAGAGTGATTAATTCGCCAATGGGGCATCGCTTATGACCCAGAAAAAAAAGAGACAGAGCGCTTGGAATAAACAATGTATTACATAATGTTACGTATCCGGTCCATGAACTTCCGTCTGCTAGCCATCAGAGGTCACCCTTTCCATTTCATTGACTCTCGCACTACACACGGTTGCATATCAACCCTGACTACATATCCCATCATTCATTACACTGATTGCACACAGCACTGATTGCACACAGCTGTTTCATATCACTCACTCACTATTTAACACTCAATCTCACTCCTTTCTAACTGCCAACTATTGTATGCGCTTATCGCCAGCAGTGATAGCTACTTTACAGAGCCCGCGTTATCTTCCCAGTCATAGCCTAGTCTTGCTCTGTCTGTTTTCTTAGTTTTTGACCTCTTCTGCTTTAAATAAAAGCTTGCACATGGATCCGCATGTCTCACGTCGCCAGCTCATGGTTGTTACTGAACATCCGAACATAAACAATCAAATGCACACTGACAGACCTACTTTTAGTAATAGTTTGGTTGTAAAATGTAGGCTATTATCTGTATGAAATGAAAGAGAATGTACGTGCACAGACAGTACATGCAGGTGTTCAACTAAAGAATTTCATTGATGGCAAACAAGGATGCATTTGCAGAATTGGTTTCAACTGACTGTCCACTTCATCCAATGCTCTTTATATGTTCTCCGTGTTCTTAAGTATTCCGTTACGAGTGGGAAACTGCTTCAGACGATTCTGTGTGTGCAGGGAACTGAACAAATTACTGATTCACTACTCAACTGATTCGTGAAACAATTCAGACAGTTTTCCCAACTTGTTTGATCAAATCTTTGAACTGAATCGACTCAAAAGAGTGATTAATTCGCCAATGGGGCATCGCTTATGACCCAGAAAAAAAAGAGACAGAGCGCTTGGAATAAACAATGTATTACATAATGTTACGTATCCGGTCCATGAACTTCCGTCTGCTAGCCATCAGAGGTCACCCTTTCCATTTCATTGACTCTCGCACTACACACGGTTGCATATCAACCCTGACTACATATCCCATCATTCATTACACTGATTGCACACAGCACTGATTGCACACAGCTGTTTCATATCACTCACTCACTATTTAACACTCAATCTCACTCCTTTCTAACTGCCAACTATTGTATGCGCTTATCGCCAGCAGTGATAGCTACTTTACAGAGCCCGCGTTATCTTCCCAGTCATAGCCTAGTCTTGCTCTGTCTGTTTTCTTAGTTTTTGACCTCTTCTGCTTTAAATAAAAGCTTGCACATGGATCCGCATGTCTCACGTCTTGTCAGCCCCGTAACAGAATACTCGGCCATACAAGGACCCAGCAGCTTTTCTGAGGAACATTGGCCAGGTATGGACATGACAAGGATTTTGTTAGCCCTTAGACAGGGCCCGCGATCGCTGGAGAACTATGTTCGTGAATTTTTAGCCATAGCACATTATGCTGATCTACCAGACTGTCTTCTGATAGAGTTTCTTTGTGATGGCCTGAATCAACCTCTACGATCTGAGCTTAGACGCGAGGGTCCGCGTTCATCACTGAGTTGTTTTTTGGACTTTGCTTTGTTGACTGTTGGCTCTCTATTCACTGTGGGTATCGCAGAGGAACGCGACCCCGCACTCACTCCTGTAATTGCCCCCACACTAGATTACTCTCACAAAATGGCGGCGACAGATGAGCCTGATCACAAAATGGCGGACACAACAGCGCCCCGTCAAGTCACAGTTGATCGTCATGAGTCAAGTCAAGTCACAGCCGATCTTCAAAAGTCAAGTCAAGTCACAGTGGATCTTCATGAGTTAAGTCAAGTCACAACTGCTCTTTCTGAGTCCCATCAAGTCACAGTTTATTATCATGAGTCTAGTCAAGTCACAGCTGATATTCATGAGCCTAGTCAAGTCACAACTGATCGTCATGAGTCCGGTCTAGTCACAGTTGATCATCATGAGTCAAGTCAAGTAACAGTTCATTATCATGAGTCAAGTCAAGTCACAGTTGATCTTCCTGAGTCAAGTCTAGTCACAGTTGATCTTCCTGAGTCGAGTCTAGTCACAGTTGATCGTCATGAGTCAAATCAAGTCACAGTTTATCATGAGTCTGGTCAAGTCACAGCTGATATTCATGAGTCTAGTCTAGTCACAACTGATTGTCATGAGTCAAGTCTAGTCACAGTTGATCGTCAAGAAGCAAGTCAAGTCACAGTTGTTCTTCAGGAGTCAAGTCAAGTCACAGCTGATCTTTTTGAGTTCAGTCAAGTCATGGTTGATCATCATGAGTCAGGTCTAGTCACAGTTGATCGTCATGAGTCAAGTCAAGTTACAGTTCATTATCATGAGTCTAGTCAAGTCACAACAGATCTTCATGAGTCAGGTCTAGTCACAGTTGGTCTTTCTGAGTCAAGTCTGGTCACAGTTGATTCCTCCGAGTCAACTCAAGTCACAGCTTCCATTGCTGAGTCAAGTCAAGTCTCAGCTGATCTGCCAGAGCCTCGTCACGTCTCAGCTGATTTCCCAGAGTCTCGTCACGTCTCAGCTGTTTGTCCAGAGTCCCGTCACGTCTCAGCTGATCGTCCAGAGTCACGTCACATAACAGCTGATCACCCAGAGTCACGTCACCTCACAGCTGATCATCCAGAGTCACGTCACGTCCTGTCTGTTGCACCCAGATTATCAAGGTCAGTCCTTCGGTATCCCAGTCTGGAGGCCAGTGTGAGGGATGCACCGCTGGTGTCTGCACGCGCAGCTGGTATCCCCAAACCCACTCACTTTAGCCCTCCTGTTCCTGAACTGATTCCCCTGTCTGAAGCGCTTCCCTTGATGGGGGTCGCTTTTTGGTGTGTTTGGGCTGCATACACCACCGCAGAACTCCCAGAGGCGGCGGCGCCCACTATTAGGTCTCCAGAGGTGGCGGCTGAAGCTGCAGAATCTCCAGAGGTGTCAGTAGTACCCACCTGTGAACTTCCAGTTTGTCCTGTCATGGCTATGGAGGCCATTTGTGAACTCTCTTCCTGTTCTGTTCCGGCCAAGGAGGCTGTCTGTAAACTCTCTGCCCATCCTGTCACGGCTATGGAGGCCGTTTGTGAACTCTCTGCCTGTCCTGTCACGGCTATGGAGGCCGTCTGTGAACTCACTGCCTGTCCTGCCATGGCTATAGAGGCCGTTTGCGAACTCTCTGCTCATCCTGTCACAGCTATAGAGGCCGGTTGCAAACTCTCTGCTCATCCTGTCACAGCTATAGAGGCCGGTTGC
>NW_015505329.1:2553053-2554139 GCF_001515645.1 Sinocyclocheilus grahami
CGTCTGTGACCTCACTGCCTGTCCTGCCATGGCTATAGAGGCCGTTTGCGAACTCTCTGCTCATCCTGTCACAGCTATAGAGGCCGGTTGCAAACTCTCTGCTCATCCTGTCACAGCTATAGAGGCCGGTTGCGAACTCTCTGCTCATTCTGTCACAGCTATAGAGGCCGGTTGCGAACTCCCTGCTCGTCCTGTCACAGCTATAGAGGCCGTTTGCAAACTCTCTGCTCATCCTGTCACAGCTATAGAGGCCGGTTGCGAACTCCCTGCTCGTCCTGTCACAGCTAAGGAGGCCGTCAGTAAACGCTCTGCCTGTTCTCTTCCAGCCAAGGAGGTCGTCAGGGAACTCGTTGTTTGTCCTGTCACGGCTATAAAGGCCATTTGCGAACTCCCTGCTCATCCTGTCACAGCTATACAGGCCGTTTGCGATCTCCCTGCTCGTCCTGTCACGGCTATAAAGGCCGTTTGCGAACTCCCTGCTCATCCTGTCACGGCTATGGAGGCCGTCTGTGAATCCTCATCCTGTCCTGTCACGGCTATGGAGGCCGTTTGTGAATTCTTTGCTTGCTTTGTTTTGGCCAAGGAGGTCGTTTGTGAACTTTTGTCCTGTCCCAACCCATCCAAGGAGGCTGCCTCTGAACACTCAGCCTTGTCTATCAACCCCAATGTTCTGTCTGTGTTGTCTGTCTCTGCTCTCTCGTTGTTACAGTCTCCGCCATGGTTTCCTGATCGGTGAGGTTCACCGGGGGGGGTCTCCTGTTCTGTCTGCTCTGCCGTGGTGGTCTGTCTGGCTCTGGTGGTCTTCTGTCCCACCGTGGGGGTCTACTGTCTGGCTCTGGTGGTCCTCTGCTCCGCCGTGGTGGTCTTCTGCCCCGCCGTGGTGGTCTGCTGTCTGGCTCTGGTGGTTCTCTGCTCCACCTGTACTGCCGGTTCCGCCCTGGCTCTCTGCTCCGCTGGTTCTGCCTCAGTTCCCGGTCTCTCCTCTTCCATGTGGATCTGGCCCTCCATCCCTCCCCCTGTTCCGCCTCCACTCCACCGCCCTCCGGAATCGTAAAGTGTTTGGAGCGTCTGGAAGCCGCTTCTTGG
>NW_015505329.1:2555134-2565249 GCF_001515645.1 Sinocyclocheilus grahami
GGCTCTGTTACGTATCCGGTCCATGAACTTCCGTCTGCTAGCCATCAGAGGTCACCCTTTCCATTTCATTGACTCTCGCACTACACACTGTTACATATCACCCCGGACTACATATTCCATCATTCATTACACTGATTGCACACAGCACTGATTGCACACAGCTGTTTCATATCACTCACTCACTATTTAACACTCAATCTCACTAATTTCTAACTGTCGAGTATTGTATGCGCTTATCGCCAGCAGTGATAGCTACTTTACAGAGCCCTCGTTATCTTCCCAGTCCTAGCCTAGTCTTGCCCTGTCTGTTTTCTTGGTTTTTGATCTTTGCCTGTGTACCTGGATTTATCCCTCTAGTCTCGCCTTGTTGGATTCCGTTTGCCGTCGACTGACCCTCGCTTGTTTACCGGATTGCTCTTGCCTTGTCTTCTCTATACCTGTTTGCCATTGTTCGACCCTGCCTGCGTTTCTGACCTCTTCTGCTTTAAATAAAAGCTTGCACATGGATCCGCACGTCTCACGTCTTGTCAGCCCCGTAACACATAACATGTATTGCATAAAATTAAGTAACGAGAAGAACGTCACCCAGCGAAACGAAGTTAAAGTAGCCTACAGTTTTCATTAGAAAAGTATTCGAGTTAAAGTTAAGTTTAAATCTATTCTTAAAAGTACAAATATTCTAGAAATGTACTCAAATAAATGTATCGGAGTAAATGTAGGCCTATTTCGTTATTACACACCTCTGACCTCATTGTATCCAGTTTTTGAAAATGCTTATTATTGCGTTCATAGCGCAAACCTATTGATGATTGTTTACAGTTTAATGGAAGTTACTCCCAAAATTTGCGCAAAGCGTCATGGGACGTAGGAAAAAGGTAGCCTACAATCTCTGCCGGTTGACAAATTTCCACCGGATTTGTCTTGTCTACTGGTATACTGCCCACTTCTAAATGTTATTTGCTTAATATGTCAATATTCATGCAGTTAAAACATGCTGTAAAGGCTGATTATTGAATGTTTAAAACAATAAAAGCATGACCAATTAAAAAAAGTACATATTCTTGTTTAGGTTTATTATAGAATTGCATTTGAAGTAATTTCTAAAATAAATATATTCATAGTGCATGAGCCTCATTTTATAGCAAACTGTAACTGTTTTATTTTCTTTTTACATCTATGATGTTTTGTTTAGATCTTTTGCTTATCTTATATTGGTGTGCGGCTGTGCTATTCTTTATTTATTTTTTTATTTTTTACATATTTTGTAGTTATGTACGTACATATTTGTATGGACATAAATGAATAAATCCATAATCCAAATTGTTAAAGGGTTTGGGTTATTGTTTTTTTTTCTAGGCTTGATTGTGTTTATAGGGTACAGTCTAACATGTGTTAATGCTTATTTAAAAAACAACTGCATTATTTTTCACATAATTTACCTTTATTCCACACCACTCAGTCCCTTCTCCCATAAACACGCTGATCATTTCCTGCTTTTATGAAGCCCCTCCCTCAGAAATACGTGATGGGCTCAGATTGGTTAGCTGGCCCAGTGTGTTGTGATTCGCTAAACCACCTCTAGTGCGTGTCTGAACGTCATCCCACTCACCTCAGCGGCATGTGCTCCGGTTGTATTGTAAACATTGGCATCGTCTATATCGCTTATCAGTTTGAGCCCAATTGAGACACAGAGGATATTAGTGAAGAGGATTGCGCAGAACCTATGCAAGCACGGCTCTTAATGGTATGTTTTTTGATTGTCGTTGTCTCATACTTTTAGATACGCTGTTATTTGTAAATGCTACTGCTTCTGTTAGCTTTTAATATACGGTTCTATTTAAAGGGGTCATATGATGCGATTTCAAGTTTTCCTTTCTCTTTGGAGTGTTACAAGCTGTTTGTGAATAGATAAGATCCCTAAGGTTGCAAAGACTAAAGTCTCAAACTCAAAGAGATATACTTTATAAAAGTTAAGACTCGTCCACGCCCTCCTAAAACGCCTAAAACATGTCTGCGTCACTGTGAGGGAAGATTTGCATAACACCGCCCAAATGTTCACGCAAAAAAAGAAAGCGTAACTTTGATTCTCGCTGTAATATTGTTGCCACCGCCATGTCGTGGAGACTCTCTGTTTCGTTATGAAAGCGAAACTACTTTGTTTGGACTTCCAAAAGTGGACACAACTAGAAATCAGTGGTTAAGTTGTATTTACAACACTGTTCCAGAACAGTTCAACCCAAATATTCAGATTTGTTTTACAGAGGACGAAGACTGTTTAATGGGAGAGTAGCCTACAATGCCGGTGTTCTGACAAATAATGCTGACTCACAGCCTGTAAGTATGCTTTCATATTTAAAGGATTTGCCACTGATGATTCAAAGGCAAGTTTTGAGCAGTGTAGAGTAACGCTTGTTGTTTGTCATTTCTCCGATCACAAATGCAGACATGGTTTTATGGCGCAATGAAACACAACGCGTAAAAAGACAGTATAAGTCATTATAATCAGTAATTATGTCCCCACTGGATGCAACAAATGCCTCGTTTATAGTGGGTTTTGTCTCGTTGCGCCGGAACATGGCATCATATGGTAAGGGGTGTAACATTTCCGTCAGACGCTTGAGGTATTCGGCCAATCACAACGCACTGGATAGCTGGCCAATCAGAGCACACCTCGCTTTTCAGAACGATGAGCTTTGTAAAAATCGACACGTTTCAGAAAGGCGGGGCATAGAGGAGAAACAATAATTTACAGTATGTGGAAAATAATGTGTTTTTTTAACCTTAAACCACATAAACACATTTCATTACACCAAAAACACAAAATAATGTTCTTTTTTAGCAACGCCATATGTCCCCTTTAAAGCTGATAAAAGGTTTAATACAGTACGGCAACCACAAGCAAGTCCATGTATAACGCTTCTCATAGCTGTGAAAATAAGTGTATAAATGGAACAGTTCATTGTTGGAGCTGAGCTGAAGGAGAGAGAGAGAGAGAGAGATGCAGAACGTGTGAAGAGCAGTGGAACGCGAGGAACAGTATTGAAACTGCTGCTTTAGAACATTGATTTTGAAACTTGTGAATCCATTAGAATCATTAGAAGACAGAATCACAATTCATATATGAATAGATTTTTACGTGCAGCTCTAGTTTTCTCTTCCTCTTCTCTAAAGCTACACAGCATGGCCTCGCCCCCTTCGTTGCATGTTCCCGGGGGCGGGGTTTGTCTGGGTTTGTGATGTCACGAACCCGGGAAGTAACTCTTTGTAGTCCCTACGAGCCGTTTTTGTAGGCATTAAACTGCCAGAATTTTAAAAGACGATATCTCCGTTTGCATTGAACTTTCAGCACCGTGACTTTGCAGATATTGTTTATGCTCAAACAGCAACATTACACGTACTAACGTTAAAAAAGTGAAATCGCAATCAACCACCTCTTTAAAAGTCACTATATAAATAAAAATTATAAATATACATTTCATTATACATTGTCATTTTATTATACATTTCAATCTACCTACCTACCTACCTACCTAACTAACCACCCGCCCGTATTCTCTCAGATTGTACATCCCACATACATGTTTTTTTTTCTTTATTTATTTGAAAAGGGACAGTGTACAATTTTAAACATAAATGTTTCCATTTAATGCATTGTGCCAGATTTTTCAAAACCCCCATTCAATTTAACAATGAAAGGATAAAATACCAACTAACAAATGAAAAGAGCATGTAAATAAAAAAAGTAATTGGAGGGGAGGAAGGTCCCCCCAAAAACACTCAAGAATCATGAAATCATCCCCATCCTGAACTCATGAAATTAGTTCAATTCAGAGTTCAGAAGTAGAGTAAATTCAGTCTATGCTAAAAAGTTTGGCACTGATAAATTCATAAATGTAAATGTGAGAACATACAAATGATGTTTAAAATATTGTTTTGGTCTCAATGAACCCCAAAAAATGGGTTTCATTCTTCCCAGTGTTAAAACAAAAGTGAAAGTATAAGTAAAAATATTCAAAATGTGACGTTAACAGAAAATGAATACAAAACACAGAATTTCACACACACACACACACACACACACACACACACAATCATTTAATCAGTTGTTTTTCAGAGTTTTTTCTCATCTATTAACAGTTTAGTAGCATATTAAATGTGATCATGTTAATATAGTGTAATGTTTTTGAGTTATAGCATTTATTTGTAATACAGCTATGTCATAATTATTCAACCCCTATTCAACATTGCTGTTTTTAAGTCACTGGTATATATACTGTACTTTATAGGGTACAAAATAATTTTAAAACACAGGTCAGCATTCTGAAACTCTACAACAACACTTAATTAGCTTGAGCTGTTACACATACATTAATTTAACCAATGCATGTGCTAAAGTTGAGTAGCAAATATGACCATGTCTAAAGAGTTTTTATAAAATGAGTAGAAATTGTTTTATTAAAGGATTAGTTCATTTCCAGAAAAAAAAATCCTGATAATTTACTCATCCCCATGTCATCCAAGATTTTCATGTCTTTCTTTCTTCAGTCGAAAAGAAATTAAGGTTTTTGAGGAAAACATTCCAGGATTTTTCTCCATGTAATGCACTTAAATGGTGGCCAACGGGCTGAAGGTCCGAATTGCAGAGCAATAAGAATCTTATCCAGCGAAACAATTTATACACCTTTTAACCACAAATGCTGGTCTTGCACTAGCTCGACTTTATGTAGTCACGTTGGAAAGGTCAAGCGCGACATAGGCGGAAGTACTGACTCAGTGTTTACAAAGCGCACGTGCAAAGTCAAGCACCCTTTAAAAAAAGGTAAAACAACAATGTCGGATGATTTTGAAATTGAATTTCCTTTAAATTCTCCTTTGAATTAAAATTAAATTCATCAAACAATGATCTGTTAAGGGGGCACCTGAAATACTAGTTGCATGACTTGCAAGAATATCACATCCAAGCCAGTAATCGATTCTCAATATCAATCGATCCTCAATCAAAAGTGGCATTTGGTTTGAACCATGAAAAGTGTCAGGCAGTGAGATTTAAGTTTCTCCAAATATCAATTGATGATTTTGATAAACAGAAATCTTGAATAATATTGTTAATATCAGTAATTCTAAATTTAGAACGATGTCTATCCATATATTCATCCAGTGTCAAATCACCCCTTAAAATATATTCTGTAGGATATCCAGCTTTGAGGTAATGTAAAGTGGTGGCCAAAATTATTAGAACTTTATTATTAAAATTATTAGTATTTTCTCCAGCAAAAAAAGTGTTTATGTTTTTTTTTTTTGCTGTAGTGCGTCAGTAGGAAATATCCGATTACATTTCATTGTAATAATCCAGTGAGATTTTTCTATGCACAAGGAATCTGACAGCAGTCAGTGCTCCACACAGAGATCTGATCTCAGAATCATCCAGTCCATCTGTAATTACATGAAGAAACAGAAGAAACGGAGACAGACTAAATCCAGAAGAACGTCTCTAGGTTACGTATGTAACCATGGTTCCCCGAGGGAACGAGACGCTGCGTCGAGACGCTTTGGGAACGCCCTTGCGTGACCGCGTTCTGAAGCACGTGTCAAATCCGTCCAATGGAGCAGCGAGACGTCATGAGCAGGGTGACGTAAGCACCAGAAAGCATAAAGGCACATCCGGCCGGGCGCAAACCAGCTTCGATGAAGTAGCGCCTGCAGGGATGCAGGGAGTATGGGAAGCTGGTTTGCGCCCGGCCGGATGTGCCTTTATGCTTTCTGGTGCTTACGTCACCCTGCTCGTGACGTCTCGCTGCTCCATTGGACGGATTTGACACGTGCTTCAGAACGCGGTCACGCAAGGGCGTTCCCAAAGCGTCTCGACGCAGCTCGAGTTCCTGAAGGGGAACTGTGTTAACTTTTCCAAGATACTTCAAGAGACCTTCAAAAGACAACCATTATAATATAGTATTATATAAATATAAAGTGTTTACTAAGGCTCTGGCTTTCCGATTGAAAACTGGGATCACAATCAGGATTCTTTAAGGATAGATCAATTCTTAATAATATTAAGCTAGTTTTTTATTTAATTGAAAATGGTCACCTAACTGAAGATGGTTTCATTTTATTTTTTGGATTTCTATATGGCCTTTGACATAGTGGAAAACCTTTAGTTTTCAAACTCTTAAACACTTTGGTTTTGGTCTAAAATTTATAAATATTGTTAGAATGCTTTATAAAGATATAACAGCTCTGTAGTTCTTACTCGATGTATATGTTCAAAATGTTGTGTCAAAAGAGGTATTAGACAAGGTTGTGGCTGTTCACCTTTATTATTTATTATGGTTGCAGAAATATTGTCTATTTTAATCAAAATGGGCAACATATCTGGCATTAATTTAGAAGGGAATAATTGTATTACCAGTCAGAAACAAGGGGAATGCTCAGAAATACAGTCGTGTAATGTGAACATGGCTTAACAACAGTTTGCAAAGACATAGGAGAATATATAGGGTATAAAAAGGGAGAGACAAACAAGATAATAAGGTAACAAGGGAGAGGAGCTAATTAAACGCTATGGAAACTTCAAGGGGAACCATGGAGACAAACAAGGCAGAGCAGTTCCCTATCGGTACTTCACTCATACTGCGTTGCTAGACGCTTACTTTCACATCCAGATAGCCCCCCATCACAGACGATTCTTGAGATTTGCCTTCGAGGGAGTGGCATATCAATACACGGTCTTCCCCTTCGGACTGTCCCTGGCTCCTTGCACTTTTACAAAGTGCATGGATGCAGCTCTCTCCCCTCTGAGACAAAGGGGGGTCCTCGTTCTGAACTACCTCGATGACTGGCTCGTTTTAGCCCAGTCAGAGGCTGAGCTACTATCTCACAGATCCCTCCTCCTCAGCCACTTAGAATGCCTGGGACTCAGGGTCAACTTTGCCAAGTGCGCGCTGTCCTCCAGCCAACGTAACTCATTCCTGGGGGCAGTTTTCGACTCAGCCCAAATGAGGGAGATGGTCATGCCAGAACGTGCACTAATGATACAGCAGTTCGTGGCCTCCTTCAAAATTGGAGCCTCTCGTCCTCTCAAGACTTTTCAGAAGATGCTAGGAATCATGGCCTCATCATCGCCGGTGCTACAGATGGCCCCTAAAGTACTGGCTTTACGCCCCAGGCGTGGAGTCACGGACGCCTTTGTATCAGGGTGAACCAGGTCTGCGTAGCAGCTCTGGCTTCTTGGAGAGACCCTCAGTGGTTCAAGAGGGGTGTAACCATTTGTATTGTCCACAGAAGGAAGGTTGTCTCGACGGATGCATCCAACACGGGTTGGGGAGCTCTGTGCCAGGGGAGACCGACCTTTAGCTCCTGGTCAGACACAGAAGAACGGCTACACATCAACTGCCTCAAAATGCTGGCAGTATGTTGAGCCCTTCAGACCTTCTTACCAGACCTGAAGGGACACCACATACTGGTCTGCTCGGACAGTATGACAGGCTCACCTCAAAGTGCCTTTACGAGATGGTAAAGCACCTCTTGAAATGGGCACACCTCAACTTCCGCTTATTGAGGGCATATTGCCAGACATATTGAATCAGGGTGCAGACATGCTGTCTCAGAGCAACGTCCCTTCAGAGGAGTGGAGCCTACCACTGTCCTGTAGCCGGACAGTCAGTGGGCAGGAACAACTTGGTTGTTCACTTTCTTAAGGGATCTGGGAGGCTTAATCCACCTCGGCCCCTTACCGTTCCCACATGGGATCTGCCCACGGTCCTGAGAGCCCTTAACCCTCTGGGGTCAAAGGAGGTGCCTGGCTCCTTGCACTTTTACGAAGGTGACCAGATACCTTGAAGACTTCACTTCAAACAGTTTTCCTCTGAAAGCTGTACCAACATCATAAGCAGTTTAACTACATTGGGCTGATATTCTACACAAATATGGTAAAATAAGCTCCATGGCTCCTGATGATGGGGCTGTTTTTTTCTTGAATCCATGGAAAGAAGCAGCAAACACATTGGAAATACCAGGTATGGTTTACTTGTTTCTACAGTTAAACAGGATCTGTTTCAGGAATGGCATAAAGGTGCGTGACTGTTCAAGTCTCTGTTTAGATCAGTGTGCTCAATAATGTGTCTTTGACATTCATTGTGTATATTTTGATTATACTGTGTTGCAAATAAAATACAAATAATCAAAACCCACATTATTTTAGTCTCCTCACATTCTTTCTTACCTGCCTCACAGTCACAGTCACACTAATGGGCCCTTAGGGTAGGGGCTCTTTGTCTCTCAGGTGTGAATCACTAAATATTCATGGCTATTGTCACTCCCTCGCATACGGCCATACACAAAACATGTCTTACAAAAGTTAAATCAATATATTGTTTTGTGTGAATGAGTGAGCCGGATGATTTTCACATCATTTTATAGCAAAAACTCTAGTTTACCACATCAGTTCTCAAAAGTCTTGTGGACAAAGGTTCTGTATGTGTTTCATGGCCTTATTTCAGTGACTTAAAAATTTTACTTTTTCACTAACCACGCATAAACATTGTTTTCTCAAAAACACAAACATGTACATTCATGTTGGTTAAATACTTTTAAAAGCAAGTACTTCTGTACTTTTACTTAAGTAAAAATCTGTCTTTACAACTTTTACTTGTAATGGAGTAATATTTGACCAGCAGTATCTGTACTTTCACTCAAGTAATGGAATTGAGTACATTGTCCGCCTCTGTAGGTTACTAACGTAACCTCGGTTCCCTGAAATATGGGAATGAGTACTGCATTGCTAGCTGTGTTATGATGCTGCATGACTCAGTGTCGTCGCTTCAGTTGAATTTACCTGAGGATCCTATACCGGAATGCCCGCTTATATAGCCAGATGGCCCAGCCCATTCTGGCGGGCTTCACGGCCATAGGCTCGTGCTGCTCCACTACCTCGCCATTGGTTCGTTTTCATTTCACTGCATGAACCAATGGCCGTGCAGTTACACTGCGTTATTTAAAAAGGATTAATTTATCGGAGAAAATTTGTTTTTACCATAAGTGTTTAGCGACACAGTACTCATTCCCGTATCTCAGGGAACTGAGGTTACGTAACTGAGTACGTTTCTGCTAAAAAGATAAAGGCAATAATAAAGTTACATTTTGATTTCATATGGAAAATGAAGAGTCATTATATAAGAGTGATATGATTAAAGATTATAAAGAGGGTGGTCTTAAAACAATTTACTTTGAGATTCATACAGCTAAATTACAAAAATATGGCACAGGTTTTTTTGTTGCAATGTGATTTTGAACTTTTTTAATTCTCTGTAAAACTGTATGCTTTTCACTAGCAAGCACTTTATACTGGAAATTGTTTTTTAAACATAATTTCAGTCCACATAATATGTCTATCTGAATCATATTTACCCTGCAAAATAAATTTTAAGTATTAGATTTAATACTGGGGACTCAAATGTACGTCAAATATGCACATTAAGAGATAGAAACAGTTTGTTTCCCCTTCAGGAACTCGAGCTGTGTCGAGATTTGCTCTGGGAACGCCCCTGCGTGACCGCGTTCTGAAGCACGTGTAAAATCAGTCCAATGGAGCAGCGAGACGTCACGAGCGGGGTGACGTGAGCGCCAGGAAGTATAAAAGCACATCCGGCAGAGCGCAAGTTAGCTTCTGCTCTTCAGTAGCGCTCTGTGTATGTGTCAGTCTATTTACTGTTGTCTGTCAGTCCACAAGCATTCAAAAGAATATGCCAAAGTCTAAACTAATATCTATGGCGAGCAAACGGCATTACAGACGATGTGTGCCTCCCTGCCCACGCTATCTGGCAGCAGGGGATACACATGATCTGTGTGTTGTTTGTTTAGGATTCTCTCAGGGTTCGGAAGCCTGCGCTGTGGTTTCTTCCCCCCAGAGAGAGAGCCAGATGCTTCATCTATCTTCCTCCGAGGAGGTGGATGTGATGAGTGTCGAGACTCGCCACCACAGTTCCTCGCGTATGAGGTGTGACTCGTGCAGTAGCCAAAATAAAGTATCATTTGGCCAGCCGAGAAACAGGACGCTCGTCCTAAAAGTAATTATGAGGTGTAACTCGTGCAGTAGCCAAAATAAAATATCGTTTGGCCAG
>NW_015505329.1:2565956-2566923 GCF_001515645.1 Sinocyclocheilus grahami
GATCTCCATGCTGAGGTGTCAAGATCGTGGGAGAAACCGTACTCATCACGTATTTATAGCCCCACAGTCTCGAATTATTCAAAAGAACATTGTGGGGCTGAATGATAAGGGATATGGGGCGATGCCAGTGGTGGAGCAGACGCTTGGGAGCTATCTCTCCCCATCCTCAGCATCGTCCCTGAAGGCCCCGAAGCTTCCCACCAGGCCCGTTAG
Organism: Sinocyclocheilus grahami; assembly: GCF_001515645.1. Classification (NCBI taxonomy): domain Eukaryota; kingdom Metazoa; phylum Chordata; class Actinopteri; order Cypriniformes; family Cyprinidae; genus Sinocyclocheilus; species Sinocyclocheilus grahami. Next base: position 2,566,170 of record NW_015505329.1, read on the forward strand.
GCTGACATTGAGTCTGGTTGGGAAAGCTTATACGGCGACAGGTCAGGCTGGCGCATGTTTGCACACCATGGCGGTGTTACAAGCATACCAGGCTGACCTGCTGAGGGGTGGGGCTGCTGAGCGGGAGCAGCCCAAGCCATCAAGCTCCTCATATCGCCAGTCTCAAAAACAGAACGTTGCAACCCACACCCCTCCACAGAAAGATCGGGGGTCGGGCGACGCTCTCAGTCAGGGTCTTCTAGACCGAAAACAGATCTGTGGACCGTTATTTTGTCTAAGAGAACCTCGGCTAAACGATCCTACCATTGTCAGGTACCTGAGGGCAGCCCCACCTGGGGAGGAAAGGATAACACCTCAGTATACAGTGCCCAATCCTCCTCAGTGCCCTCCGAAATTCCCAGCTGCCGCCTGGCAACGGTACGGCGCGGGAGAGCTCGCCCCCTCAAGTGAAGACGCTTCAGCAGTCAGGTCGGTTGTTCCCTCAGTGCCCTCACAGAGGTTCATTGATACCCCTGCCACCCTCGGTGCTTCAGGGCTCAGTGAGCTCCGGCGGGCGAAGAGCCAAGCTGCCGCCCAGCAACGGTACGGCACGGGAGAGCTCGCTCCCTCAAGTGAAGAGGCTACAGCAGTCAGGTCGGTTGTTCCCTCAGTACCCTCACGGAGGTTCATTGATCCCCCTGCCACATCGGTGCTTCAGGGCTCAGTGAGCTCCGGCGGGCGAAGAGCCAAGCTGCCGCCCAGCAACGGTACGGCA
>NW_015505329.1:2567906-2608843 GCF_001515645.1 Sinocyclocheilus grahami
ACAGTTCTGGAGTTTCTGCAGGAGAGAATCTCCGCAGGGTTATTTCCCTCCACTCTGAAGGTATACGTGGCGGCCTTAGCTGCTTACCACGCCCTTCTGGGTGGTCAATCATTGGGAAGACACCCACTTATCACTCGTTTCCTCCGTGGCACCCTGAGGCTGAGGCCGGTACAGCGCACTAAGGTGCCCTCATGGGACCTGGCTGTTGTTCTGGAGGGCTTATGCAATGCCCCCTTTGAACCCATAGAATGAGTTTCAGTCAAGTTGCTCACGCTCAAGACTATCTTTCTCCTCGCTATTTCCTCACTTAAAAGGATCGAGGATCTGCAGGCACTTTCTGTTTCGTGCCTGGAATTTGCTTCAGGCATGGTTAGGGCATTCCTTTACCCAAGGGTCGGGTATGTCCCTAAGGTGCCCACTTCTTCGCCAGGGCCAATAGTACTTAAGGCATTCTGTCCTCCTCCATTCCAGGAAGTAGGCCAAGAAAGGCTTAATCTGCTCTGTCCAGTTAGAGCACTGAACGCTTACGCACACGGAGCTGCCCCGTGGCATAAGGCAGATCAGCTGTTTGTTTGCTTTGGTCCGCCAAAGAAAGGATCTCCGGCGACCAAGCAGACTATGAGTAGGTGGGTGGTCAAGGCCATCTCACTAGCCTACGAGTCCTCTGGCCTCTCATCACCTATGGGGGTCAGAGCGCACTCGACCAGGAGTATGATGGTCTCCAAGGCTTTTAACTTGGGTGTGGCGTTGCAGGACATTTTGTGCTGCGGCGGGCTGGTCCTCTCCGCACACTTTTGTCCGCTTCTATAACCTAGACCTGGCATCTACCCCAGGTTCCCAAGTTCTCTCTTCCTGATGTGCTCATCTGATACACACACAGGCAGGGACTTGGTAGTATGGCGCAGTGGGTATTCTCGTTCCCAAAGCGAATCTCGACACAGCTCGAGTTCCTGAAAGGGAATGTCTCTAGGTTACGTATGTAACCATGGTTCCCCGAGGGAATGAGACACTGCGTCTCTTTGCCATACTCCCATGCATCCCTCCAGGCGCTACTTCATCGAAGCTAACTTGCGCTTTGCCGGATGCGCTTTTATACTTCCTGGCGTTCACGTCACCCCGCTCGTGACGTCTCGCTGCTCCATTGGACTGATTTTACACGTGCTTCAGAACGCGGTCACGCAGGGGCGTTCCCAAAGCGAATCTCGACGCAGCGTCTTGTTCCCTCAGGGAACCATGGTTACATACGTAACCTAGAGACGTTTTTCAATGTAATTTTGTACATGCATTCTGTAATAATGCATTTAGCTGGATTCAACAAAGAATACCTGCAAGACTGATACAAGACTGATAGTTTGTTAATTAAGAATAAAAAATATTTCTTATATAATAAATAATTTGTTGCTTTTGCTCAAATTTAACATACATGAATGTAATTTTATTTATTTATTTTTTTCAAAATTCCTCCACAATTAGTGTTTTTTAAAGAGGAATTTCTAATATATTTGGAGACATTAAGAGGGATTAAAAGTCCCAAAGCTTTTTCTATTTAATTTTATTTATTGATGTATTTATTTAGGTTTGTTAATTAATTTAAACTTTTTGAATTGATATATTTATTTAGGTTTGTTAATTAATTTAAACTTTTTGTTTTTATCGTTAATTTATTATGTGGTATGTTGTATAGAGTGTGATATGAAAATTGAGTGTAATCTCAGTCTTGTCATTTACATCTAAATGTAAATCTTTCCGTTATGAATGCCTTTCGATTGTTGTTCAATAAGCACATGAATAAAAAAAGAATGCTCCTGCTGCATATAAATAGCTGCCAGTCACATTTTCACAAGTCACAGTCACAGTCACAAAAAAAAAAAAAAAAGGGAAGCAACCAATACTGTTGTTAAATAGTTTGAGATGTGGGCTGTCACTAACCTGTAGCACATGACTCTAGCAGGTTATGTGTATTTTTCCAAGTAAAAACCAAATGTTAACCACAGGTTAACATATTCCACAGTGTGTTATATCTAAGTTGCATGCTGTCATCTGTGCCATATACCTCAATACAATACATCCAATAAAACATTCCCTCAGATTCTAAAGCCATGCCAAAACATATATGGTGAAAGTATGTCCCATACTGTATGTGCTCAGCCATGCCAGCTAACTGCCACATTTGGCCCAAAGGTTTGTGCTATCTGGAAAGCACGGTGTGGTTAAACTAAAAACTAGCACACTTCGGTTCACCATTACACCCTAATACTGTTTCACACTGTTCACCATAAAAGACCAAGGTACTGAGAAAAGACTCACAATATTTCATCAGAAATACAAGAGAACATAACTTAAAAAGAAGGGTGGAAGTGATCAGGCATGGACCAGGAATTATCTCCACTACATCCTCAGGACAGTGATGATAGAAATCCTCATGCCATCCAACCTAGTAGCATCCAGCCTGTGGTCGTTGTCCAACCCTCTGAGTGCATGAGCCAAGAACCACCAGCTGAGCCTGTGCCGGATTACATGTGTTACTCCAAATTTTCAATTTTTTTCTGCTGTGTCTGTCTGGGAAGTGTCACTCTTTATTTCTCTAGAGCTGTAAGTAAAAGTTCATTTATTTACCTTTAATTCTATTTTTCTTCCTCTTGCACAGAAGCCATTTCTTCTTTAGCAAGAAAGTTTTGCATATTATTGCAAGCATGTTCATGGGGAAGTAGGTTCAAAGTAGATAAAAACACCGTTCAAATGTTTGGGGTCAGTAAGATTTTTTCATGAAACGTTCATTTAAAACATTTCTTATTATTATCAATGTTAAAAACAGTTGTGTTGCTTAATGTTTTTGTGGAGACTTTCTTTTAGGATTCTTTGATAAATAGAAGGTTTAAAACAACAGCATTTATTTGAAAAAATAAATCTTTTGACAATTTTAATGCTCCAAATGTCAAAACTGTAAATTTTTCTATTGCTTTGATGCATCCTTGCTGAATAAAGTTTTTAAGGAATTTTCCTTGATTTAAAGAGATAGTTCACCCAAATAATTGTGCTGTTGGGTTAATAAAGGCCTTCTGAAGTGAAGCGATTGTGTTTGTGTAAGAAAATATCCCTATTTAAAACGTTATAAACCGTAATCTCTAGCTTCTGCTATGTAGGACATATAGTGTAAGCTTCGGTCAGAATATTATAGTCTCACAAGAACCGAGTTTTATTTTACAGCAAAGCAAAACCAGTTTCCTCTTGGCTTATATCGAAATCCTCTGCCATTTTTATTTACAAATCCTCGTTTTGTACTTCTCATTCATGACCAGTGTTTTGTTTTGCTCTCTCCTCTGCGCTTCCGCATTCGTCACTTCCGCGTTTGTCACTGCGTTCGCCAACATCCTATCATCCGGTGGAAAGCCACTCTCTTGTGAATGTGCATACGACAGTTAGCGGAAGCTAGAGATTACAGTTTATAAAGTTTCAAATATGGAAATTTTTCTCACACAAACACATAATTTCGCTTCAGAAGGCCTTTATTAACCCCCCAGGGCCATGTGGAGCACTTTTCTATGAAGGATTTATGCACTTTATTTTACTTCAAAATCTCAACCACTATTCACTGCCATTATAAAGCTTGGAAGAGCCAGGACATTTTTTAATATAACTCCGACTATATTCGTCTGAAAGAAGAAAGTCATATAGGATGGCTTGAGGCTGAGTACATTTTGGGGTCATTTTAATTTCTAATAAAGAGTGCAAGCTTTTTTAAGCTTCCTCAAGATAACAAACTATAGTGCTGTGTTCATACTATTAAAATAAATTATAAAATAAATATGATGTCATATGCCACATTTTGAATTTTGACTTTTACTTATCTGCACTGGTGCTGTACTGTGAGGTCCAAAGAGATTTGTGGTTGTCATGTAGGTCAAATACAAGCTAGCAGGTTCTTCAGCTTGAATTAATCTCAGCCACAAAAGCCTTCTTTTTCATGTTTCTTTTAAGTGCATCAGGTCAGGTGCATGATTTGGAAAGTCCTGCAGTGCAGCATGGAAAACCACAATGCTGAAGGTGCTTTATGAAGCTGACTTCAAACCAGCATTTGCATTTGCTGGCTTACTGTGATCTTCAGAACATTTCTCAACATTTATACTCTCTAGAAAGTCATATCACTTTAGAACTCATGATAATATGATTACAGTTTGTTGGATCTGCTCCAAAACCTAGAGCTGCATTATTTATAGGTTTTGTAATGCAAACATTTTCACTTGACATTCTAAAGAGTCATTGAGACCATAATTTGCCCTCTTTTTTTCCGGACATGTCCTGGCTGGGATTTCTAAATTGACTTTGTTTTCCTAATGTTTTCAAGGTAATGACTGGAAAGAAGTTTGACCATTAGTGTGCAGGCATTGTACATAATCGACCAATCATGGTGTGTGAGAAGGTGGGACCTACAGAGAACGGTCTAAAAATGCAAATACAGTTATAATTCACGGGGGCTGTAGAAAGCAAGTCAAAAGGAAAACAAAGCTAAAACCTGGACATTTTCGGCAGTTTAGAAAACCCAACCAGGATGTGTCCTGGAAGAAAAAAAAAGACATATGGTCAACCTTATGTAGAGAAATTGATTGATTGACAACTCTCAGCAAATTTAAGTGTTCAGCTAATAGCTTATCTAAGAAAAAAAGATTAGTCTTTATTATTTGTGCAGTGCTGGTCCCTGGTCAACAACCCTGGTCCCCCTTGGCCATTTTTCAATCCTAAAATATGATAAAACATATGCAAATAATCTTTGGTGATGCTAAAAAGTGTTTCTGTAAGCACTCTTGCTCACAGCACATTGTGGTTTGTGGTTCAAGGTCTGATTTTCCGACAACGTGTTTTTCTGCATGTACACTCAACCAGTGGTTGACATTTATGATTTTATCTTTACTTTTACAGACTCGCACTGCTAACACTACTGGACAGAGGAGTAAAGCAGTGAGAAACTCTCAAATTGCACTCATCCTGAACCATGTAGCCATTGTGGTGGGCCTCATCTTGATTGCATTATTCATCTTCTATAAATTGCAGATCGCATGATTTAAAAATGTATTAAGCATATTGGGCATTGTATTCTCACATGCAATGTTTTCATAATGCTGACTGAATTATTGTGAGATTTTTTGTTCTGTTTGCAGATTTTCATATTGCATATAATATATTGTATTGTTAATATATGCAAAATCACAATACATAGCAATTTAAATTACAATACATAGCATTCAAAAACAAGGAAAGGTTTAACTGACAAATTAAATATATTATGAAATTAAACATTGTATTACTTAATTTTTTTAATGTTTAAATAAAGGCTAAATGAATGCAAATTTTCTCTGAAGTATCAAAAATCTATGTTTGACCAGAGATTTTGTTAATTAAAAAAAAAAAAAAATAATCATTTAACAATCTCAGCAGAAACATACTTTGTTTTTGACCTTTACAAAGTGCTGGAACAAACAAAATTGTTCATAAATAGAATGGATTGAAGGTAATTCAGAATAATGTGTATAAAAGTGTACATTTTAACTCAGCCCAGCCCTGGTTATATGTTGGAAATCAAGGGGTCAGGATTTGTTTGATTGTTAACTTTGGCAATTATGCTGGTTTCACATGGTTTTTGGAACCTCCCACTTCCCTTTTTGGAAGATGCAGGCCCGGATTAAGAAAACCCATGGGCCCCCTTTATAGTAGCCTATTTTTCCAATCTCCAACACATAGAGAAACAATATGCATAAATATTCCAGGCTACAATATATTAAAAGCATAAATTCATTAACACCATATATAAATGAGGTCAAAGCAAAACATGTTTGCTTAGGCTAAAATTCAGCCCATATGGCCCACATGTTTCCCCTTAAATGTTTTGCTGGGGTTAGGGCCTTTAAATTGGAATAAGTAAATAATTTAATAAATAAAGGACAGAAACAAATAATAATAAGATATTTCTAATATTTTCTTAAATACATGAAACTAAAACGATCTCTATAAAATTTACGTTTATATTACCCAATATTTAATATTAGTATAGCTTATAATAATAGTGACATTAATAATATTAATATTAATAATAACCATTATGCCATATTTCTACAGCTTTAGTAACTGTATGGTAAATAGGAGTGTTGCAGTGTGGACTGAAATACGTTGGGTACAGTTTACCTCAAGACTTAAGTTTACCTGGAGCCATTTAATCTGATTTCATCCAGCTTCACCACAAAGTCTTTGTTGTTCACATATAATTGTCTACGTGTTGTATGCCGAATTCAAATGGGTCAAGCGCTGGTTTTCACTTCAATAGAGTGGCGACAGTGTCAATCTAGTTCATAAGCGCTGTGCTGGAGTCATTGGTCCAGTCCAGCTTGTTCTGTCGTGCTGTGCACGGTTTAATCAGGTAGCACCCTTTCATCACATGGCTTTTAGTGTTTGTTTCCCATGCGCTCCATTAAAGCAGAGGTGATGAAAAGATACCTGCAGTGACAAACGCTAGTTTAAACGAGCACAAAGACATTGGATCGCTCAGAACTTTTTGAGAGAAATAGTGCAGACACTGGACAAGAATGAGTAATATGTGTGGGCGGGTGGGGTTTTGGCAATCGGCCCACCGAGAAAGTTCAGGTGCTCCCACTGGCCAATCAATCTAGGCCTTTTATTGTCCTCCACAACCAATCACAGGCCACCTCATTGCTCAGGCCACGAGGCTTCAGTCCCGCCTAGCACTTGACCCTGGGAAAACGTAATTATTATTTCACTTTAAAGTGTTTTGTCAGCTTGAATTTTTGACCAATAGTTGCTTTGTTATTAATGTAAAAACAACAATATTCAAATAATTAGAGATTTAGATAAACATACTTATGTGAACAACATAAAATTCAAATAATTAATATTTGTACTACTCAAACTGTCATAGTTAGGGTCTTGAGACTATTCTTGTGGTGCCAATCAGTGTTATCATCAATATTATCATTATTAACTGCCACGAAGATCACTGAGACAATGTTAATAACTTTCTTTAAAGGGGTCATATGATGCTGCTAAAAAGAACATTATTTGGTGTATTTGGTGTAATGAAATGTGTTTATTTGGTTTAAATTTCAAAAAACACATTATTTTCCACATACTGCACATTATTGTTTCTCCTCTATGCCCCGGCTTTTTGAAACGCGTCAATTTTTACAAAGCTCATCGGTCTGAAAAGCGAGGTGTGCTCTGATTGGCCAGATATCCAGTGCGTTGTGATTGGCCGAATACCTCAAGCGTGTGACGGAAATGTTACGCCTCTCACCATACTGTTGATGCCATGTCCCGGCCGGAGCGACGAAACAAAAAACATGAAAACCCATTACAAATGAGGCATTTGTTGCATCCAGTGGGGACATAATTACTGATTATAATGACTTATACTGTCTTTTTACGTGTTGCGTTGCATTGCACCGCGTAAACATAAAACCATGTCTGCATTTGTGATTGGAGAAATGACAAACTACAAACGCTACTCTACACTGCCCAAAACTCGTGTTTAAATCATCAGTGGCAAATTCTTTAAATGAAAATGTACTTACAGACTGTGAGTCAGAACTGCTGGCATTATAGTCTACTTTTCCAGGATCAGGAGACAGTCCTCCATAAAATGTGCTGCACACAAATGAATATTTGGGTTGAACTGTTCTGGAACAGTGTTGTAAATACTACTTAACCACTGATTTGTAGTCGTGTCCTCTTTTGGAAGACCAAACAAAGTAGTTTCGCTTCACAACGAAACACACGGCGGCCTAGCTTGAGCGGAAGCTGCGGCCTAGTGTGAGCTGAGGCCGGGCTAGAGTGAGCAGAGGCGGCGGGCTTGAGAACGATGTGGCCTGCGAATTTGACGAAGGAGCGGCAACCACATATGACGACCCCGGGCTAGACTCCGCTTCGTACACGGTGAAAGTCGATCCGACGATCCACAGCACTAAGTTGATGTATTCCCTCAGCGACCAGCACAGATCAGCTCTAGGCATGACGAAGCGGATATCATCCTCTTTTGGAAGACCAAACAAAGTAGTTTCGCTTTCACAACGAAACACACAGCTCTTCACGACATGGCGGCGGTAACAATACTACAGCGAGAATAAAAGTTATGCCTTCTTTCTTTGCGTGAACATTTGGGCGGCATTATGCAAATCTTCCCACATCGTGACGTAGACATGTGGGGGCGTGTTAGAACGAGCTGTTTTAGGTAGGCGTGGTTAACTCTTAACTTTTATAAATAATATCTCTTTGGATTTGAGACTTTAGTCTTTGCAACTTTACAGATCTTCTTTATGCACCAAGAGCTTGTAACACTCCACAGAGAAAGGAACAATTTAAATCGCATCATATGACCCCTTTAAATAAAAAAGAACTTCAGAAAAAAATACATATAAAAAAAAAAATAGTTTACATTTTTTAACTACAACTTTATAACATGAAGTCTTTCTTGACATGATTGACTAATTTTCCTTTCCAATTTGTAAAGCAGTCCAAACAGGTTACAACTGGTTAAATACTCACTTGCTCATATTCAGCCGTGGCTTTCAGTTTTGAAATGAACAAAAACAATTGCAGGTGAGCCTGGTTTCAACTACCAACCAGCATTATAACTTAGAAAAGAGTTTTAAAATGTATTTACATATTTGAATAAATAATTAATATTTGTATTATTTTAATAAACAATTAATTATGTAAATGAGGACAGGACTATAAATATGTACATATATAAAATAACAAATAATAAGTCCAAAGATCCACAGTGACCTATCAAACAAGACTTAAATTTTTATTAAACCAGATAAATTCTGCAGAGTGGCAACTGGAGTCAATACTATGTAAATATTATGTCTGCATGTTACTGTGTGGCAGGGGCGGACTTACCCATTAGACAAAGGTAGGTGACCACCTTGGGCCCCCAAAAGCCAAGGGCCCCCTAAAATGCTTTTCATATAGGATATGCGCATTAAGCGCGGACACGCGAACGTTTGCTGTTTATGGTGTTTATTACCACGACAACTGTCCGAGTCTGTGGCGCCTGCAGGTGTAGTTCTGTACGCACTGTGAGTACCATGAACGCTCAGACTGACCTCAGATTTGCCCCGCAAACATTTCAGCAGTTATTATAGGCCTGTGTGTCCCGTATTTCTGTCGACTGAACCCATGCCATTAATTATGAATTTATCAGCCTTTTGCATGCCAAAGTCAATTTCTGCATAGAAATATTACGCGAAATAGAAGCAGAAAATCGTGCTATACGCACTTTCATGAGATCAGGTTAGCCTACAACAATGAATTTGTTGGCTATTTTATAAATGGGAATGCAACGAATTCATGACAATGTTTACATTCAAGCTACCCATAAAACTTATAGTGAAAAGTACTTTAAAAGCATCTGGAATGCAATAAAGTAATTTTAAAGGGTTTTTAAAGCATTTGCAGCATTGATAAAAAATATAAATAATTAACATATCATACAAAATTGCGTTGCAGCAAATCCTTTAAATTTTAAGGTATTCAGAACAGAGCAACATAAAAATCAGAAAAAGCAGCTATACAATTATAGGACAAAGTTTTACATATATGCCATTATAATTAATGTTTTATTTTTTAACTGTACGGAATTATAAAATAAAACGCAAATTATAATCGGGCCTTCCATCAGTTATAGTGATAAAAAAATGACTCGCCATCTTCTAATTGGATGTGCCTTTAGAGAGAAATGCACGGATTACATAATGAAAGAGTTAATTTTATTAGGAGTCTATTTTCGATTTGAAGTATTTCATTTTAAAGTAGTAATTTAAAGCTTTCTATATATTTTGATCATGTCTGAGTTTAGGTTCATCATTGTGAAGCGCTCCTGTTCAAGACCGAGACGGCAGAAAGCGTTTGTTTTCTTTATTTTATAAAAGCACAACGTTTTGTTGATATTGTGAGTGCACACAAATAAAACTGACTGCGTATTTTAAGTTGTTTCCACTGTTAGAAAAAAATGCAAAGTGATCGCACTGGCGCCTCCATGTCCTGCAGAGTACGCTTCAGCTTCCACTCCTCCGCAAACGATTGGATATGCACATTTATATAGGTTAAACATTTAAACTAACATTTGGGTATTCCCAAACAAATCACTCTTTTAAGGTGGTTCTTGTGAGTGAATCAAAAATAAACACTGAATTAATCAGACTCACTTATTGAACCGCAGCACTTTGGTCATGTACTATTCAAAATGAGTGAGCTCCCGTTGGCCAATGAGATTGTCAGAGAGGCAGGCTCAGCTGTGCTTTCATTAACGCAGTTGGCTATAGTCCTGCTTGATGTCAAAGGTATATGCTCTTTCTACACTCTCAACAGAGTCGAATTATCTCCAATCACATCGATGTGTTGTGCATAGGCAGTTTTTTGATGAAAAATATCTGAATGTTTCTGGCTGTCCAAGTCAGAAATACGGAGCTCCATGTAGTCAGTAGTTTTTCTGTGGGCTTTGCTGCTCTTGCTTACGCTCTGTGAGTATTAGTATTAATGTTTTTTTTCTCACATAGACAATAAAATAAACTTTTAAATATGATCGCCAACGGTCTGGGAAAGTAGTCTTCTAAAAAGGAACAATAGCCTAATGATGCCAAATGTAATAGTTAATTTACACACACTGTAGTCTACATATAGTGAACTGGACTGACTTTTTTATTATTATTATTATTATTATTATTAAAAGCTAACTCAGGATTACCTGTAGTAAAAACAATGCACATATAACATGTGTAGGTCATCCTGAGTAATAGGTCAGATTTTACTTAAAGGGGTGGTTGATCAGCTTTTTTGAAAGGCTTGATGGAGTTTATGGGGTGCAGTGTAACATGTGTTAATGTTTTATTATTATTTTTTTTAATCATTATTTTATTTTCCCTTTATTCTACACTGCGGTTTCTATTCTAGGCTGTGTTCCAGTAAATTTTTGTTTGCACTTCACTCGCTAACTTCCCTCCGTCTCATTTACGCGGATGTACGTTATTGATTACATTGCATGAGTACCCACTACTGGCGGAACCCTTGGAATGGGCTGAATTGGAACGTCCTGAGCCCTTGATCACTTAGAATCCGCTATGGAGTTGGTTTATTTTATAGCAGACTCGCTCCCTCGGTCAAAATCGAGGGGTCGAGGGTTTGTCCATATAAACTTCCCTCATCCACTTCACAAAGTGGAATGCACTTCAAAATGGCAGCGGGGATTCACCTGAGGGGAAGTGCTTAGGGAAGTTGGCGAGTGTGTGTCTAAAAGTGGAGTGGAACTCAGCCCTAGTCAAAACCATAGATATGTATATGTAGATGCCTCATTAGCGACTGTTACTATGGGCTGCTATACATAACCCGTCCACCATATTCGAAGGGTCAACTTTAGGTCATTCACCATAACATTAACATAAGTTACCAATGTTTCAAAACTTGTAATATTGAGTTAATACATTTAAAAACTGTTAAAAATATATTCTTTAGCTTTCGATGCCGTCCGACTATTCTCAGTCCTTGCATGGGCCCATGGAAAGAATTATGAACATGAAGCCAATTGTCTGTTCACAAACGTCTTCAAAGTTTATTATTAGTTCAACAGATTATATAGTCACATCGTAAGGGGTGGTGCAGTGATTCCTCCAATGAGATATGGATTACATATGTGTGGTACACAAGCCAAGCAATATATGTTATATAAAATGGAAGTATGGCCAGGAAGTTCTGGACATATTAGGAGTACAACTGGCACAAGGATACCTTTTCTCAACTGAACTATACAGTTCAGTCAGTCCAAACTCAATAACCTTCGTACCTGTAACCCCCGTCCTCATCCGAACATTTGAACTTAGTGCATAGGAGAAAAGACAAAAAAGGAAAGAGAGAACCCTGAAGGGAGGAGGGAGCGAGACAGAAGAAAAGGAGTGAGAAGGGAGGAGGGATTGCAGAGAGGCAAACTCACAGAAACATCTGTCAGAGAGCATGATATAATTTAACAAAAACACAAACCAACACATTCTCACCTGTGAAAGGTTATCCCGTTTCTTTTTACAACCATTGGCTGTGCAGGATAGTGGCATCTACAAATATTCATTGATTATTATGGTGAATGATGTCAAGTTGACCGTTAAAGATGGCAGACACATCTACGTGCTTAGCGCAGTCGAATGGGGCATCTACCTATACATATTTATGGTCAAAACCATAGATATATATACGTAGATTCCTCATTAGCGACTGTTTCTATGGGCCGCTATACGTAAGCCATCTTCAATAACCTTCGTACCTGTAACCCCCGTCCTCATCCGAACATTTGAACTTAGTGCATAGGAGAAAAGACAAAAAAGGAAAGAGAGAACCCTGAAGGGAGGAGGGAGCGAGACAGAAGAAAAGGAGTGAGAAGGGAGGAGGGATTGCAGAGAGGCAAACTCACAGAAACATCTGTCAGAGAGCATGATATAATTTAACAAAAACACAAACCAACACATTCTCACCTGTGAAAGGTTATCCCGTTTCTTTTTACAACCATTGGCTGTGCAGGATAGTGGCATCTACAAATATTCATTGATTATTATGGTGAATGATGTCAAGTTGACCGTTAAAGATGGCAGACACATCTACGTGCTTAGCGCAGTCGAATGGGGCATCTACCTATACATATTTATGGTCAAAACCATAGATATATATATGTAGATTCCTCATTAGCGACTGTTTCTATGGGCCGCTATACGTAAGCCATCCGCCATATTGTAATGGTCAACTTGACGTCATTCACCATAGTAATCACTGAATATTCTAAAGATGCCACAATCCTGCACAGAACGGCTCAATGGCTCTGTGAGAACCTACAGTATGGTGAATGATGTCAAGTTGACTGTTCCAAGATGGCGAGTGGTGAGTCCCATGATTCTAGTAAATCTCAACAGTGTATACCAAGTGTAGAGGAACAGCCCGAAACTGATTGTCACACTAATCGTTGGCACAAACAGGGAGCGAGAGACCCAAAGGAAGATTAAGGAAAACAGTTTGGCACAGTGGTATAATGAGCACATTCGAACCCTTGAGAGAGCATCCTGGAAAATGGAGTGCAGCTGGAGGAAAACAGCTCTTATTGCATTATAGTCCTCCACATCTACTGCGTTCTCAAAACTTCCTAGAATATCAAAATCAACTGCGGGCGGCAGATCCTTCTCCTTTTTAGCGCCCAAACTCTGGAATAAGCTACCTAACATTGTTCGGGAGGCAGACACACTCTGTCAGTTTAAATCTAGATTTAAAGACCCATCTCTTTAACCTGTATTTAGTCCTATATTTTAGTCCGTATCCAGCCCAGATGGTGGATCAGCATCTAAAGAGGACTTCTACAGCCCTGAATGTCAGCGGAGACCAGGACAACTAGATGAGCCACAAAGACAGAATCCCAGTGAGGACCTTGTCTCCTAGACGGCCACTGGCACAAGACCACAGGAACCAGTTGAGTCCTCTGCACAATGTGACTTTGCTGCAGCCTGGAATTGAACTGCTGGTTTCGTCTGGCCAGAGGAGAACTGGCCCCCCAACATGAGCTTGGTTTCTCCCTAGGTGTTTTGCTCTATTCTGTCACCGATGGAGTTTTGATTCCTTGCCGCTTTCGCCTCTCCTCTGGCTTGCTTAGTTTGGGACACTTAATTTCCAGCAATATCATCGACTTGATTGCACAGACACTATTTAAACTGAACTGAGCTGGATGATGACATCACTGAATTCAATGATGAACTGCCTTTAACTGAAAATGGAGTGTTTACTGTTATCATTTTGCATTATTGACACAATATTTTCCTAATTAATGCTGTACAGTTGCTTTGACACAATCTGTATTGTTAAAAGCGCTATATAAATAAAGGTGATTTGACTTGACGTTGCCTGCAAACGTCACACCCCCTTACCATTATGGGTTGTTGCATGTTCCCGGGGGCAGGGTTTATGTAAACATCGGGGGAAGGGATGTCATAAACCAAGGAAAAAGCTCACTGTAGTCCCTACCAGTATGTTTAATTTTTCTTATTCTATATAATGCCCTCTTTTTTCTTTTTCTTTTATTAATTATATTTCTATATAGAACTATGGTACTGATTGTTTGTTTTCATTCACTCAATTAATGTTATTTTTAAATTGTGTACCATAATGTAAACTGAATGTTCAAAACCGTATTCGATTACCGCAATTTTAACAACTGAGGATAAATAAATACTGTACTGCACAGGGCTCCAGTGTGCGAACAAATGGGCACATTTTGCAAAAAAAAATTCTGCCGGTGCGACTAAATTTTGTGCGCGGTCGCATTGGCGCGACCACCGCATTGTTTAACATCAACAATGTGAGAAACATCAAACGGCAAACGAAACTGAAAGCATAACAAAATCGCGCGATTCGTTTGAGCTCCGCAGCGCTTCGAGTGTAGAGCCTGGTTTATACTCGTCGCGTCAGGAGCGCGAAGCTGCATGCAGCAAAAATGACGCGAATATTGAGGAAACGATGGATGGTTTTCAAGCTAAAGTAAAGTAAAAGACCGCTTCTTAAACCAAAGGTGGACATGTTGGTATTCTTGTGGGACAAAAACATGCAAGCACTGTCTCCGACAGCAAGTTTAGTTTTACTTTTCTTTTTGTTTTCATTTTGAAAAGCTTGTTATCTTTGCTGTTTACCTCACGTTATGCTATGGAGGCTCTCTTTTTTATTTATTTGATTCCTCAGTGTTTGCTAAACATTCTGTAATTTATTAGTCAGTATATAATACAGCATGTGGTGTATGCCATGCCTCGTCTTATTCGTTTTTGTTAATAAATGTTTTATAAGCTAGTTTGTCATTGTATCTTACTGTTTTATTATTGTTATGCTTTTTAATTAAGAATAACAATGAAGCCATCTTTTGTTTTAGTCTTAAAAAGTGAAAGGTGTGTAGATCAAAAAACGGACCGAATTAGCATGCCCCACTGTAAATTTTGTCCGGTTGATGAAAAACAAGCTTATGTGGATTCTACACATTTAAACAATAAAGTATCTAGTATTATTTATGGAGAAGATAAATGCATATAATAATTTATTAATCAATTATCATTTTGACTTGACCCTTTTCTTTATTTAAAAGATGAAATGTGAGGTTTACCATTTATAAAACTTTTTCAGAGCTTTATTTGAACATTTACATTAGATATTTAAACATGCTATTAGATAAACTGTTGTCCGTCATGTTGTCATTTAAAATCTGGACATCATTGGCAATGTTATAGTTTTAGTTATGCAAACAAAAACTCATTTTATTGGTTGGATGTTGATTTTAAATGTAAAACTTGGTGAAATTATTTGCGTGTCAGTACTTTTTGAACATTTCCTGAACATTTTATCAATACCGTTATAATACTGATAACCGTGATCATTTTGGTCACTATAATCGTGATAAGAAATTTTCATACCGTTACATCCCTACTTCAGAACATGGACTGGAATTGGGAACCTTATGTAGCCTATTGTAGTAATGTTGTCTCTGGTCTGTGAGTGTAAATGCGTTTAGGGGGCGTGGCTTTGGACGGCGATTGCAGCGAGGTTCGCTTTCAGTGCTATCAGGCTAAAGTTAGCATTTTCCAAGATCTCCTATTGCACCTTTAACTAAAGCCTAGTACTGTCTTAAGCTAAGCCCTGTCTGTGAAACCGGGCCTAAGAGTTTTAAGAAAAAAGTTCTTATTTTACTATTTCAGGCTGATAATTCTCATCATTAATTTCAATATCACAAAATAGCCTTGAGCAAAAAAGAAAAACTCTTAAGCTTACACATATTATGTCGTTTGTTTGTTGGCATAGTGTAAGGTATAATGTTTAAAACAATTTTAACCTGGAAACCCTCCATCAAATGAAAATAAAACAAACTCTACTGAGTGAAGTCTGATTATGTAAATTGTATTTAATACAACCTAGAAACCTTCCATCAAACGAAAATGAAGCATCACATGTTACTAAGAAAACCCATCGACAGAGTGAAGTCTGTCCCCTCTTTTGAGAACTCCCCACCTGCCATTGGTTTAAGGAAATTCAGAATGAGAACAGAAGCGATTGACATTCTGTTTCACAATTGTTTTCACAGACTCGAAATGCCAACTACTCAGGACAGCGAGAATTAGCAGAGAGGAACTCCAAAATGGCACTCAACCTTAATCATGCCGCTCTTGCTCTTGGCCTCATTTTGATTGTATTGTATATTATCTGTCAGGTTGTGTTGTTTAAAAATGTAAACCAGTATCCATAATTGTTACAGATATCATGGTTGGATGCAGATTATACAAACAAATTTGATTATCTTCATTTAAAATGTTATTTGCTTAATGTGTCAATATTCACAAAGCTAAAACATTGTAACACGCTGTAAAGGTGGATTATTGGATGTTTAAAACAATAAAAGCTTGACCAACTAAAAAAAACAAAATTTATTTTTGTTTTTGCTTATTATACAATTGCATTTTAAGTAATTACTTACAGATATTCCTAGTGCATGAGCCACATTTTAGCAAACTGTAAGACTAACCCTTAGACCCAAGTTTTTACCACATGAAATGGTTTGTCTGACATTTAACAACTATACCTGCTACTTTACAAGAAATTAATTTAGTCAGAAAAGCACGATAACCAAAATTACCACAAAGACAGTTGGTTCCCAGTGATCAAATTACTTTTGCTCAATAATTGGTCAATCATGTTTCTCTTCAATGTAAAGATGGATCTTTAATATATCCTGTAGTGAATTCTAAACAGTAGAGAGTTGTCATTCTTGTTTTGGAAAGTCAAGTCAAGTCACCTTTATTTATATAGCACTTTTAACAATACTGATTGAGTCAAAGCAACTGTACAGCATTAATTAGGAAAATAGTGTGTCAATAATGCAAAGTGACAATAGTAAACACTAATTTTTCAGTTACTGCCACCTCTGGAGACCTAATAGTGGGCGCTGCCGCCTCTGGGAGTTCTGTGGTGGTGTATGCGGCCCAAACACACCAAAAAGCGATCCCCATCAAGGGAAGCGCTTCAGACAGGAGAATCGGTTCAGGAACACGAGGGCTAAAGTGAGTAGGTTTGGGGATACCAGCTGCGCCTGCAGACACCAGCAGTGTATCCCTCACACTGGATACCAGATTGGGATACCGAAGGACTGACCTTGATAATCTGGGTACAACAGACAGGACGTGACGTGACGTGACTCTGGATGATCAGCTGTGAGATGACGTGACTCTGGACGATCAGCTGAGACGTGACGAGACTCTGGACAAACAGCTAAGACGTGACTAGACTCTGGGAGATCAGCTGAGACGTGACGAGGCTCTGGATGAACAGCTGAGACGTGACGAGGCTCTGGCAGATCAGCTGAGACTTGACTTGACTCAGCAATGGAAGCTGTGACTTGAGTTGACTCATGAAGATCAGCTGTGATTTGACTTGACTCAGGAAGATCAACCGTGACTTGACTTGACTCATGATGATCAACTGTGACTTGACTTGACTCATGAAGATCAGTTGTGACTTGATTGAACTCAGGAAGATCAGCTGTGACTTGACTTGACTCTTGACGATCAGCTGTGACTTGACCAGACTCACGATAATAAACTGTGACTCGATTTGACTCATGACGATCAACTGTGACTAAATTCGGACTCATGACGATCAACTGTGACTAGACTCGACTCAGATAGATCAACTGTGACTAGACTTTACTCAGGATGATCAACTCTGACTAGACCTGACCCATGATGATCAGTTGTGACTTGATTAGACTCAGGAAGATCAGCTGTGACTTGACCAGACTCATGATAATAAACTGTGACTTGATTTGATTTGTGACGATCGACTGTGACTAGACTCGACTCAGGAAGATCAACTGTGACATAACGGGGAGCTGTTGTGTTCGCCATTTTGTGATCAGGCTCCGTTGTCGCCGCCGTCTGTGTGGTGTGAGAGTCAATGTAATGGGAGAATAACCTCTAGTGGCAATCGGCCTGAAGCCCACGGACTGGATTCGTGACACATATAGCACACCTTGGTTCCTAACTGATGACGAGGAATTGACAGAGCAGTCATCAAGTCTTAGACAATGTTCTAGGTTATTACACGCAGAGTTTTTAGGTCCTATAATTAACACCTGTTTTTTCAGAATTTAGCAGTAAGAAATTACTCGTCATCCAGTTTTTAATATCGACTATGCATTCTGCTAGTTTTTCAAATTGGTATGTTTCGCCGGGCCGCGAGGAAATATAGAGCTGAGTATCATCAGCATAACAGTGAAAGCTAACACCGTGTTTCCTGATGATATCTCCCAAGGGTAACATGTAAAGCGTGAAGAGTAACAGTCCTAGTACTGAGCCTTGAGTTACTCCATACTGCACTTGTGATTGATATGATACCTCTTCATTCACTGCTATGAATTGATGGCGGTCATACAAGTACGATTTGAACCATGCTAATGCACAACAAAGTTGGGGCTAAAAGTGCCAACAAAAAGTGGCAAAATTAATGCCAACAAAGTTTTCTAGTCTATTCAAAAGAATGTCGTGGTCAATAGTGTCGAACGCAGCACTAAGATCCAATAGCACTAACAGAGAGAGATACAACCACGATCAGACGATAAGAGCAGGTAATTTGTAACTCTAATTAAAGCAGTCTCAGTACTATGATACGGTCTATGATACTATCTTTTCTAGTATCTTGGACAGAAAAGGGAGATTCGAGATTGGTCTGTAATTAATCAGTTCTTTGAGGTCAAGTTGTGGTTTTTTGATGAGAGGCTTAATAACAGCCAGAGAGACTCAATAACAGCCAAAAGAAAGACATTTGTAAAGACATGTAAAGACCTTTTACAAAAGAAAATATTGTATAATGCCGTGCTAGGTTCTTAGGTCATTGTTTTCTGACAGCGTGTACTTGTTGGGTGACAACCTTTGCTAGTGTCATAGAAGAATGTGTTGATCTGGGACATGTATGAAGTGTTTTAGTATTTGTGTCCTAAGATTTTATTTTCCTGAGCTCATCGTGGTACATGCTGATTCCACCAGGTGGCACCTTCAGTACAGCTGGAGAAGTTACAGTAAGTTTAATCTATGCTAAAAAGTTTGGCACTCCTCCCCTTAAAAAAACAGAAAGCATTTGCTAAATTCATAAATTTAAACGTGAGAACATACAAATCAGGGGCGTGGTGTCTGGGTATGCAGGGTATGCACGTGCACGGCTGAATGCCGAAATCAACCAATCAGATTTGAGGAACAAGTTTACAGGAAATATCAGTTTTAGGCTTACAACAAGGGTTAGGTGCTTCTACATCCCGGTTATTCAGCTATTATTTCCCTCTGAATTTAGGGATAAATTATGGGTAGGGTTAGGTTTAGGGGTAGGGGTTGGATTAGGTCTATGTTTTTGGACAGTAATGTTGTCCCAGGATCAAAAAAAGATGGTGATCCAGGAACATATCTGACTTGGCAAAATCACAGTGACCGCACGTGCATGTGGGCCCGGGCTGATTGGGGGCCCACCAAGGGGAACCTTTTAATTAAAACGAGGGAACGTATTTTCAGACTATCTTTCCACTGAGAATACACAAAGCCTTAAATTAAACACCAAGGACATGAATTTGCCGAAAGAAATACCCGGAAAATTTAATTTAATTAATTAGCCTAAATAAACTAACTAAAATATGAGCATTTTTTTCTTCTTTCTTTCTTGTTATATTACGACTATTATGACTATTCACAAGCTGTTTTATTGACGATTTTCGAAACACTGATCGATTAGCCTCGATGAGACATTCGTTTTATTAAGTTGTTCTAATTTTTTTCAACATGTCTTCTGATATTCATTTGTTTATTTCATGCTAGAAAAGAGGAAAAGATGATTGATTCACATGCTGCTTGAACTGAGACGAATACAGTGATCTCACGCCACATTAAAGAGCAGAAAAACACATTTATTGTTTGTATTTTGTTATAAAAATGTCAGAATTTAAAGGCTACGATTTGTGTTATATTAAAAGTATCAAAACAGGCTTATTGCAATTATTAGGTGGCTGGCACGCTCCAAATAATGAATGGACTTGAAAACATTAAATATTATTTCCAAGCATTTATACCGTTAATAAAACAGCTTGTGAATAGTCACGTGTAACAGGGACTCTTTAGATAGAACCACGTGCAAGCTTTATTTACACAAAGGCATGGTCAAAACCAGTGTTGGGAGTAACGCGTTACAAAGTAATGCATTACAGTAATGGATTACTTTTTGCTGTAACGCAGTAGTGTAAGGCATTACTAATCAATTTTCAGTAATATTTTACTCTGTACATGTTCAGTAACGCTTGTGTTACAACGCACTTTTAGCCCCAAAGTTTTTTTGTTAAAAGAAAAAAAAATAGCAAGACCGTGAGACATTTACGAATCAAAAATGCCGCAAATAAGTTCTATTTCCTGTTCGTGGTTAGTCAATAGCCGCGTGTGGTGTCAAAGTTTGTAAATAAAGACTAAACGACAGCTTCTGATATATTTGTTTAGCGATTGATTTCATTCATCTCGCTCTCGCTGGTGGAACTTTGTTTTGTGTGACGTAGTCCAGTGAAGGCGTGTTTAGGGCAGGTTTTACAGGAGTGCCGCAAGGCTACTGGAAATGCGGCATGATTTCGGCCTCTTTGCTCAAGGTCCGAGGCTTTTAGCCCCACCCGGCTCGCATTGGCCAGTGGAAAAGTGGCTTATGGGTGAAGATGGCAGAAGACTGTACATTCGCGAGATGGACGTATGCACATCTTGTCATGGCATTAGAGTCTACATATAGTCCTGTTGTGTCTAATATGAATAGACCCAAACTATTCACAGATATTGGCAGATAATCACTTTACCTCTACCATACTTTTAATCTTACTTTTAAGTTTGGGATTCTGGCTGTCATCCTTTCTTGCATTGTCTTGAGCCTTCACTTTTCCAATTATAAGCTATATTGTTAGTAGCCTGGATAGCCCACAGTCATTATGATACACCATATCGCCCTCTACTGAATGTAAAATGCTTTGCAGTAGGCTACATTTTGTCATTTTAGAATGTTAAGTTTCTACTTCTGTAGTAATTTTGGTGAAAGTAACTCAAAAGTAATACAGGAGTCATGTAACGCATTACAATTCTGAGACAGTAATATTTTAAGGTAAGGAATTACTTTTAAATAACAGTAACAAGTAATCTATAATGTATTACAGTTTGGAAGTAACTTGCACAACACTGGTCAAAACAGGCAAGGTCAAGATCCAGCAAACAATGTAATCCATGGCAGAGGCAAAAGAGTAATCCAAAGGAACAGGCAATGGTCAAAATCCAAGTGAGCAGTCCAAATTACAAAATAAACAAGACAAAGGCAAACACTTGGTAGAGTCCGCAACAGCAAAACAATACTTCGCAATGTGAATGTGAATGAGTGACTTAAATAGAGTGACTTTAACTTAAATAGTCCTTCCAATTGAAAACAGCTGTAGGTGTAATCAGTTCCTGGCATGGGGTGTTATGGGAGATGTGGTTCGTGAAACAATGGTACAGTTTAAGGATGGAGTGCCATCTAGAGAATCTCATGGGCACTCCAGCTGGAGATCCTGACATCACGTAGGAGTGAAGTCAGCAAAAGTGGGACACTTTTTGGTAAACTGTGTATTAATACAAATAAATCTATTCTACCAACACAATTTATGCTTTAAACTAATTCTCAAAGTGTCTTGTATCTCCCACTGTTTTTTTTTAAGAATATTGGTTGTCGTTTTAAACATAAAACGATTAAAACATGTTAAGTACCCATTTTTCTTTTTCTGGCTGTTTCAGGTAAATTGCTACACTGTGTCTGGTAAAGTGGGACACACGTTTTTATCTAGGCTGTGCTTACAAAATACAATTTCCTACAGCACATTGTACAAATAATATTTTGCAATAGAAAATCATCAGAATTTAAAAGAATAACTTAAATAAAAATAGACATAGTGGATAGTGTTATTGACTGTGAACTCATAAACACTTAAGGTTTACTGAAGCATAAGCATAAATTTGAAGAATTATTTAAGCATTCCAACAGAAGTACAAATTTAAACAATTAAAACACTCCAAAATAAGGACAAGAACAAAGAATTGAATCACTTCAACAGAAGTACAATGCACTGTGTAGTATATAAATGCCATGATTTTATCTATGATGTGCCTGTGCCTGTAACACATGCTTACATATTTGTGTGTTTATGTTGTATGTATATAAGTGTGGGTGAGAGCAGGCATGTGTTTGTTTACAGGCACTTTTTACGCACAAAAACTTGCATAAAACTGAATGATCACATGAACGCATGTAATACAAATTTATATTGTAGATTGAATTACTGTTTGTATTAGAAATTAAACCTTAACAATTTTAATAGACTTAAACTAAACAAAAGTGAAAGTGTAAGTAAAATGAATCAATGTGACGTTAACAGAAAACGAATACAAAACACAGAATTTCAGCAAAAAACAAAACAAAACAAAAAACCTTTCTATTCATTTAAGCAGTTTTTTTGTTTGTTTTTTGTTTTCTTCATATATAATAGTTTAGTAGCATATTAAAAGTGATAATCCCAGCGGGCACCTTGATATCAATTTGACATTAAATATTAGTCAAGACTTGATTAAGATGCTGTAACATCATTATAGATTCAGTTTGGACTGCAATTTCTTCGAGTGGTAATTGGGTGAAAATATAAAGTTAATCCCACACTGAAATTGGTTTAATATATAGGTCAGTATGTTTGACATTAAATTTACATCAAATCTATGTCATGTCAAGTTTTGACATCACTTTGATTTGCATATCATACCTGTTTTTTTTTACGTCAAACTGACGTCTTATCAACATCAATTGCCCACTGGGATGTTAATGTTTTTGAGTTATAAAATTTATTTGTAATACAGCTATGTCATAATTGACCTATTGGTAAGCCCCACCCCCCTTAGCTACTGTTGCTAACTTGGAAAACAAACTTTCAAGAAAAAAAAGAGTTGCTTACTGTCTTACAATGACAGCTGTCAGTGTGAAAACCTTGTCCCAAGATGTTTTTGATCAATTTTGGACACAGAAGGACCACCTCTTGTCGAGGAGCATTCAAAAGGGACTTAAATAGGCCATGGGTGGGATATATAAAAGATTTAAAATAAATATGGTGCGTAAAAAGATTAATTTGGAAGCGAGAGTTTACAGACCACAATGCAAGCGGGAGAAGCCTCAAGTTATGGTCATGACGATCGCAGATGACAACATCCAGGATCAACACTATTCATGTACCGCAGGGTAAGATTAAATTAATTTACATTTAACCAGTTTAATATGGAGAGGCACTGAAATGTAGACCTTCGTTTATGTGTTTTTGACCAACACTGTACATGACATGACAACAGTTAGCTATTTAGGTTTGTACATTAGCATGGACTCACTAACTTTCATTGTAAATTAATGAGAGTATGACAACTGAACATTTTCGTCTTCATTGGGATTGGGGTTGAATCCTTAGGGAACCAGGTTACTGCGCCCACATCATTGGATTAATAGACTACACCATGTGAACCTGCTGCTTAGCAACAACAGATGAACAATCATGCACTAGTCTGCCACAGAAAAGGCACCATCCTCTCAGGATACCTGGAATCAGTGTTAAGTTTTACCGTTTTTGTAGCATAAACACCATTAAACCGATGAGATCTTCCAATGTTTCTCTATGGTGCTGAAAACTGACGTGAAGAGTGTCAGAGTTTCGTTCCCCGTGCAACTGATACTCAACTGCCATTGGCTCATCTGCATTCTAGGGGAGGGGCTTACCGATAGATTAATTATTCAACCCCTATTCAATACGCCTTTTTTTAAGTCATGTATGTGCTAAAGTCAAGCAAATATGGCCAAGTCAAAAGAGCTCTCATATAAAGAGCAGTAGTTGTTTTATTACACGAGAATGTGCTATAACCATGCAAACTGCAATTATCAATGCAGAAGAATTGTAGATTTTTTTTTCTGTCTGTCTTTTAATTATAACGTTCAATGACTAATAATATGTGCCCTTTTTCTATTTTTATAACCATTTATGTGTCACGTCACGCTGCTGAGGGAACACACTGGAGTCATGAGGAAACGTTTAACAGTCTTTAATCACAAAACACAGGAGATAATTATGGGGGTAGAATTGTTGCTTTATTCTAAATAAATAGATTATGATCCACAAATAAATGTAAAGAGATTAACAAAAATTAAACATATTGACGAATAAATAGAATTAGATCCACAAATAAATAAAATGAGATTTGCAAATAAAAAACATGTTCACAAATATCTTTTTAAGTCACAAACACAACTTTGCCTGGCATTAATTTGTGAATTGCGTACCGTGCATTTGTAGATTGCTGCACCCATTTGTGGATCGCTGGCTGTGCATTTGTGGATTTGAAACATTTCTAGCATCGAGACGCACACCAATCCACAAATGCGTGGACTCCACCCACTGTCTGCTCAAGCCAATCAGATAACAGCACTTCTCTGACCAATCGTAGCACGTTCTCGCTATAGCCAATCACGTTTTGCTTTACAATCAGGGTGGTCTCATCCTGAAATAACTTCATTCATCTTCTTTGGCTCAAATAAGAAATATAAGGGCCATAAAAATTGGTATAATAAAATATGTTTAAAATTAGATTTTGTTAGACCATTAGACTGTGTGTCAATCCAAGCCACAGGATTATAATTAACGTGCCTTTGAAAATGCCAGTGAGCCAACACACGTAGAGAACGAGTAGACCTGACAAACACAAACTGAACAGACTAGAACTTTTATACAGGGGATGTTTGGGGAACACAGGTGACATCAATGGAACATAATCAAACTAAACGAGGACAGGAACATGTCCAAATAAGGCAAAACAGGAACTGAAACAAATGACAAAACAGGTCCAATCCTGACATTGGCTGCATTCGAAATTGCATACTCAATGAGTAGGTACTTAATTTCAATAAGTACTTACTTAACAAGCGCTAAAAGAATCTCGTTAAGTATGCGATCCAGGCATCATCCGCCATGTTTAAGTTATCATGTGATCTATGACGTTAAAACAAGTGCAACAACTTAAAAGATACCAGCTACAGGTTTAATTGATCTCTCTGTAAAGATTTTGATGTTTATGAAATTTCCTCATTTTTTGGTCTTGTTGAAGAAACAGCTGCCCTTTTATTGTGATTGCAGTATAACCAATACATTTTGGGTTGATTTAAATGTTTATATTTTTAACCCTACTAATATGACCCACAGTTAATCTTTAAATATATTATTTTTTATTACGAAACCACAAAATCGTTATCTCTTGAATATGTTGTTACTTTCTTTATTTTATGTGCAAAATGTTTCATCCACATGCAAAACTGGCTTAAATCTCCTTTGTTTTCCTCTTTTTCTTATTGAATTTAACTCTCGTTTCATCCCTTCGGCTTATAAACAACAACAACAACAACAAATGCAATATTTTGATGCATTGATTATATGAATATTATGATTATTCAAAGATATTTAACCTTGTCATTGTGCCTTTTTTTTGTGTGTATATAATCTCATACACTCTAAAAAATTAAATATAACCCAGCTCTGGGTTAAAAAGGGACAAGCCCAGCTATTGGGTTGTTTTGACCCAGGGGTTGGGTTCAAAACAACCCAATAGCTGGGTTTGTCCCTTTTTAACCCAGCGCTGGGTTATATTTAACCCAGCATTTTTTTAGAGTGTACTATGATGTACTGTATGCAAACTAGGGGTGGAACGGTTCGTGGAAAAAAATCGAACCGTACGGTTCTCCACACACGGTTCGGCACACGCTATGACCACGGTTCAACTTAAATCTGACAGCGCATCTGTAATATGGTTTGCTATAAATAACATGTAAAACAAACAGGGTTTGGCTAATATATGTTTCTGTTGATGGATGCACATTCTGGCTTCCCAATACATTACATGGAAAAAAAAGAGGACAAACCATTCACTCTTGTTCAATGCGAATGCCATATGCTGGAATATGAGTATTTATTCCATCATCACCCGGGAGCTGGCACAGGTGAGACCTGAACAGCCCACGTTGATATCTGTGTTTAAGCTAAACTCATTTAAGTTTTGCCAGTTTAAACATTTAAGAGCCAGAGGAAGTGAGATTTGTGCGTGCGCTCATCCGAAGCGTGCAAACCCGTGCCTCAGAACGGCGCAAATATTAAGCTCTCTCTGAAGTATTGTGTTTGAATGGACAAAATCACACAAAAATGATGTCAAAATGCCCGTCTGGGTAAATATCCTATAGCAGACATAGCCGGCTTAACATACTGAATCAGTGCACTGGATCAGTGCATTCTCTTAAAGTGACAGCACTTTCTTAATATTAATCAAACAGCAACAACAAAGAAATCACTCACTGCTCTTGATTGAATAGCTTTTGTAACTTTAATAAAGATTAATCTTTATTTTATACAGTCAAATATGCAATGCTGTTTTACATTTCATTACTTTATTAAATTTATGTTCCTAAAAACTGTTAGACCTACCTAAAACAAAACTGAAAATCACTGTTTATTTTATTTGTATCTTTACTCTATTGTATTTATTTGTGCTGTTGCTTGTAGTTAGATAGATTATTCTTATTTTCTTTGTTTTTATTTGACAGTATAGTTTTTGCCTAAACATAGCACATACCGAACCGTACCGAAACCGTGACTCTAAAACCGTGATAGAAACCGAACTGTGAGTAAGTTGAACCGTTCCACCCTTAATGCAAACCCATTATATTTATGTTTTCTGCTTTTTGACATTATGATTGTTCATTGTTAAAGATACAACCATCTTTCCATGAGCTTGTATGTAATTATAAGTTCTGCAGTAATAATAAAAAAAAGAACTTAAGATGGACAGGTGCACAAACACCTCATAGCCTCGGTAACTCCACAACCCTACCTAGTACGGTTTTCCTCAGCGTTTACAATATTTGTAATATCTCCACAAAGGAGACGTCGATCAGCTGCTAGAAGATCTCGCCTTTGGAGAAGACTGCTAATTTTACAAAAGGTGATTTTAGTTAAGTTTGTCCTGCTGGTTTCTGTTCAATACAATATCAGTCGATGGGAGACTGACTTCAGAAGCTTCATGATTTTATTTGATGATGCTTTTGAAGCTTCTAAAACTCGGGCTCCATTGACTGATGTTGTATGAACCGAAACCAGCAGGACAAACTTGACCAAACTCACATCCTCAATGTCTTTTGGTATTTCTCTAGATGTTCTCACTGGCTCTGGGGTTACTGAGGATAAAGAGACCACAGCAACATCCGGTCCTGATGAGGCAGTAAGGGCAGGTGGAGTGATGGAGCGACTCATCCATGGCACTGGACCATTTCCAGGATGCTGCTGTCGAATCTCCATCCTCACTGCTCACACCAGTCTGCAGACATTTCAGATCATACAAAAATGCACAAACACAATACAAAGCAGTCATTTTAACAGCACAATGTCATTTGGTTTCTGTATTAGAAGTAACAGAATGATCTTACTTTATATTTTTGTTTCAGGTTTTCCCTTTTTTTCACAAATTACCCTGATGAGATACATGAAATATCAGGTCACCTTTCCTTGCAGGTCCTGCTCCACCACAAAAGCTCTGCAGCAAATGCACAGGAATCAAGAATCAAAAAATTGCTGTGATAACACTGTTTGAAATTACAAAAATTAAAATAAACTACAACTTAAGATTTAAAATATTATTTTCTGTAGTATACTCACTGAGAGCCTTTGATGGCAGCATTTCTTCATCAGTCACTCTGCACCGGATACACACACGTGTGTCTCATCTGTCCCTGTAACATCCAGACAAGATTCAAGTCACCTCTGTGATTTATCTGCTCAATACTGCATTTACATGTTGTGTTAACTCGCTTTTTATCTAACGCAAGTGCTCCACAATTTATCAGCAGTACTAATGGACAAATAAACTAGATAACTTATGTTTAGTTACTTTATGTGGATTTGTTTATTAACATTACCGGTACTTATATTCATTTAAAGCAGTTCTGACAACAGTGAATTCTACATAATAGCACACATTCATCACTCACCCAGATCTATGTTCATGTTATGATGTGCTCATCTGCAATTCTTTTAGAACATTTTCCTGTCAAATATTAAATATACATTTAGTAATAGTCTTTAAGATGTATATGGTTTATGTCAATTCACTTTGGTGACATACGTGTGCTTACTGGAGCTCCCCTGTTCACTATATGTAATAAAACATGCTTTTACAGCAAAATCACAAATATACTATACTGTCTAGCGTCTTACACCCTCAACAATTGAACAGTTTACTCTACAGTAGCTTAACAAATACAATTTCAACACAGGGAACTGTGTATTTGATTTCTAACACTCATATTTGTAAACACCCTCGCCGCTGTTCTCCACCCTGTTCGATGATGATGTATCCTCTCGCGTGGCCTCCTGGGATAGAAAAGTATCCATCGATGAGCACTTCAGAATCTGGACTGAAGCAGTAGGACATCCGGGGAATTCTCGCCTACTCTTTTATGAATACTGAGGTTTCGGACATACTACTGTCTTCACATACTCTTTTCTCCTACTATATAGTAGGTAAGTAGGCATATTCAAACGCAACTTAAGTATACATACGTCCGAATCTCGCGAGAATTAGTGCACTCCCCTAATAATTCTCGCCTACTCTTTTATGAATACTTATGATTCAAACATACTTATTCGCTCGCCTACTGCTTTTTGCCTACTATATAGTAGGGAAGTATGCGATTTCGAATGCAGCCATTATGTTCTCACCTGCGCACTCTCCATTCGTATTCCTGAACAAATCAGCCTTATAAATTTGCATTTGTTAATCCAACTGGTTGTAGTCCTGCTTGATGTCAAACTGATACCACTACACCCTCAACAGAGTCAAATTATCTCCAGTCACAGCGATGTGTCGTGTATAGGAAGTTTTGGTTTGGAGAATATTTTCTAAATAAATGTCTGTGCATGACAAAGAAATGCATAAACAGAGCACAACAATGAGTGCCTTTTTGGCTGGCCAGGTCAGAAATACGGAGCTCCAGCATGGTCACTGGTTTTCCTCTGGGTGTTGCTGCTCTTGTTTCCTCAATGTAAATATTAAAATTAACATTTTTCACTGTGTTTCAAAGTTGCCTCAGTATGACCTGTAGTTAAAAATGTAAATTGTCAATTACAACATGGACAGCATATTGTGTGAGGCAGAGAAAAAACAGAAAATACCACCATGAGAAAAGGTAACTCATCTTGTCAGAAAGGAAATACCTATCAGAACATGCAGCCACCATGACTAACCCATGACCCTAACCCTGAAACAACGCAAATATGAGTAGGTCATCCTGAGCAGTAGGTAGCTTGTGCTTTTTTGATTTCTCGAGGAACAATATACTCTTCAGCATACTAACTGTTACCAATCAAATGAAAGCAGTATCAACAAAATTCTTCTTTGCATTGCAGATGTGGCACAAAAGCTGCATCTGAATCAGCATTTAGATGCATCACATATGGAATTAATGAATTGACACACCTATTGTAATTGTAATTTGGCTGATTCAATCATGACCAAAGCAAGTAACCACTGTCATTGACTCACCCGATTCGTTCAAAAAGGCTGAATCATTAACAAGCTGACTGTTTGGAAAAACAAAAACAAAAACATCTGAAATTATTCTTCTTAATGGAAAATGGTCTCAGAGAAAGAAAAAAAAGCTGTCACCGGGGCAGTTACCCTTTCAAAATATATAACTTTAAGGTAGTAATATGCACCCTTTATGGGTAAATAAGGTACCAAGTTGTACTTTTTAAAACGCTAATGCCCTAGTGACAGCTTTTGCTCCTTTCTGAGAATGGACTTTTTGTTAGGGAGTCATAGCTTTACTACCAATGAAAACTGAATAGTAACAATCAACCTTTAAAATCTCTTGGTGTCTAAAAATAGTGGTTTAAGGTTAAAGGTCTGATATTCCAGAAATGTTTTTGCATGAGGTTGGTAGAGCCTCAAGAGCCTTTGGTTAACCTCAGAATGAGTAGTTTTGAAAATCAGAAGTGGTAGACAGTTTGTTTCACATTTACTTTCAGGGCATTTCCACCAAAGATCAACAAGCAGAGAGAAAACTCCCCCACCTGCCAGTGGTTGACATTATGTTTCACAATTGTTTTCACAGACTCGAATCACCAACTACTCAGGACACCAAGAATTAGCAAAGAAGCACTCCAAAACGACATGCATCCTGAATCATGTCACTGTTGCTGTTGGAAGCATTTTTATTGTGTTGCTTTTTTATTTTTGAGTTTGAGTTGGCTGTAAAAACAGATCCTTAAATGATGTAATGAAGCAAATGCACACATTTTAGAGGTGCAAGATAGGGTAAAGAACTTAGTAAAGACAAAATATAAGTGCACACTCACTTAACTATTTTGTTAATTCGACATTACCTTGACAACAGCTCGTTGCCTAAACATTGGTAAAAATGCTTAAGTGGGTATGCAGTTATATTTTGTCTTTATGATGATTAGAAATACAAGAAAAGGGGTCACGAAATGCATTTTTAAAATTATTTTATAATGTTGGTTTGAACTTATAATCTTAAAAAAAAATTCCATTAAAAAAAGGTCATAGATATAAATGGTAATTTTCTACCCTGATTTTAGCCCTCTTATTTGAACTCTCCAATGAAAGAGGCATGCCTGCTATGAGACTTCAATGTAAAAACCCGCTCCAATGATTGCTTAACATCTTTGCATATGAAATGAGCATTACATGTGGATCTCTCTCGAAAACTTAAATGCCAAAGATTCTCCATCAGGTTGATTTAACTTAACTTCATAACTGAAAAAAAAAAAAAAAAAAAAAAAAAAAAAAGATACAGTTGGCCAACAAACAGGTTTGAGGTTAAAGCTTGATCTGTATCTGTTGTCACACAAATATGTTCGCATTATAAATTCCTTTTCTTCTAAAGACAGGAAGGTTGAGTTTAAAACCCATGTTGTGAGTTTAGACATGCAGTGATGACAGTAG
Organism: Sinocyclocheilus grahami; assembly: GCF_001515645.1. Taxonomy (NCBI): domain Eukaryota; kingdom Metazoa; phylum Chordata; class Actinopteri; order Cypriniformes; family Cyprinidae; genus Sinocyclocheilus; species Sinocyclocheilus grahami. The sequence continues at coordinate 2,599,085 of NW_015505329.1, forward strand.
GGATGAGGAAGATTCACTTTCACAAGGTCCCAAAAATATGCTTGAGTTTGGTGAAATTCTCCTCCTGATATTTCATGTATCTCATCAGGGTAAATGTAAAACCAGAATATGGTGCCTGCAGTCACATAGTATAATGGAAACAGTGGTAAAGTTCTTGTCACTCCTCCACTACAACCTACAAATTGCTCCCCACATGCTGACTACAGCACAGAAAAGCCTGAACCAGAGTACAGCAATATATGTCTTTGCAGAGCACAAGCAAAGCAAATTACAAACAAAATCTAATAATCAAAAGAATGGATCTCAGCCAGTCTTTCAATCAGCCTCAAGGAGCCTAATTCTCCTCCTGATATTTCATGTATCTCATCAGGGTAAATGTAAAACCAGAATATGGTGCCTGCAGTCACATAGTATGATGGAAACAGTGGTAAAGTTCTTGTCACTCCTCCCCTACAACCTACAAATTGCTCCCCACATGCTGACTACAGCACAGAAAAGCCTGAACCAGAGTACAGCAATATATGTCTTTGCAGAGCACAAGCAAAGCAAATTACAACCAAAATCTAATAATCAAAAGAATGGATCTCAGCCAGTCTTTCAATCAGCCTCAAGGAGCCTGCAATTCATCTGAGAAATCAGCGATGTTGCAGCCTTTAGCAAAGCCACCAGTATACCAGGACAATTTTGCTGGATACTCTCCTTCTTTTCCAGGACAAACTGTGGTCGCTGTGCAGCCAGTTTATGTGCCCGCCGCTCCACTGGCCAATCCAGTGCCGCTGGCTGATCCAAAGCCAGAGTACACATGCTATTCCATCTTTACCTTGCTGTGCTGCTGTTTACCTCTGGGTACTGCTGCACTGGTTTACTCCCTCTCTGTAAGTATTGATTAATGTGCTTTCCTTTTATTTATGATGATTTTTTGAATACGGCAGTGATAACTATTCAAGTGCTTGATACAGCACTTGAATAGTAAAGATTCTCCATCAGGTTTATTTTACTTAACTTTACAACTAAAAAGGAGATACAGTTGACTACCAAAGAGGTGAGAAGCTGGTTAAAGCTTGAGCTGTATCTGTGGTCACACAAATATGTCAGCATTATAAGTAAGATAAGTTAATTCATGTAACTTTCCCATAACTGTCATGCTCCACTCGTAAAGTATTTATGGTCCAGTTGGTACAGATATGTTTTTTTGTTTTCTCCTAAAAGACTGTCAGATGCAGATAAAGGTGTGGCAGCAACAGAGTTTATGAAAGTTTAACAGTTTAAGTTTTAAGGGAAAACTTTCTTATTTTACTATTTCAGTTTTTCTACTTAAAAATTGCATGTTTAATTCAATGTAATACCTGCCACTTCTTTGTAATTAATTGTGAAATTTGCTAGTATAATTTTCTGAGTGGAATTCTTTTCTTTTCTTTTTTTAATCTTCTTCTTTGAGTGAAATTAAAGAAGAAAAACTTCCATTGGACAAAATCTCTGAGCGTTAATTCTAATGCCAGAAGAGCGCATTCACAGCTACAGTGTAACAAGGCTGCGTAATGGATATTTTACTTGCACCTGTCAGTTAGTGAGCACTCAGATCAGTTAAATGAATGGTTTGCTGTAACCTTCAGGATTTGATGACCAATGGCTATATTAAAGGTGCCATAGAATGCATTGATACAATATTTTAAATTGTTCTCTGATCTCTACATAGAAGGTATGTGGCTTAGGTAAGGGCAAAAAATCTCCAGAAACGGTTTTACATGTCCATTTACAACCCTAGGATGTGTCCCTTGAATGAAATGAGAAATGAGTCTGTTTTTACCTTATTTGGAAGGGTCATGAATAATAATGTTGAGCTCTGCTCTGATTGGCTGTTTCACAGTGCGGCTCATTTCAGTAGCTCACACAGCAGGAAGGAAACACAGGGAAAATATATTTCAATACTGTCTCTCGCAGTTATATCGTTGGGTAATTATACTGTATATAAAATGCGGGCATCAGGGAGCCGTTATCGAAGGGATAGTTCACCCAAAAATTTTAATTTGATGTGTATCTGCTTACCCCCAGGCCATCCAAGATGTAGGTGACTATGTCTCTTCAGTAAAACACAAACGAAGATTTTTAACTCAAACCGTTGCAGTCTGTCAGTCTTATAATGGAAGTGAATGGGAATCACAGCTTTGAGAGTAAAAAAAAACCATACACAAACAAAACCTAATTAAACCCTGTGGCTCCTATTTCTCAAATGGACCATTGACACTCCTAATTGAGATTGTAGATAGAGTGTCAATGGTCCATTTGAGAGATAGGTGGCGGTAATGCACTTATAAGTCTGCGATCCGTCGTAAAGCAAGAAGAAGAAGAAGACGCGTCACGCGCCGGCTGTCGAGGATGCGCTCAGGACAGTTCAGACATCGCAGTGCATCAGAGGTAAAAAAAAACGATATAAATACTGTTCAGTTTCTTGCACAGACCGATCGTTTCATGTCTTTACACATCAATGTATAGTCACGAGCCGCAGGGTTTAATTTGGTTTTGTTTGTGTATGGTTTTTTTTACTCTCAAAGCCGTGATTCCCAGTCACTTCCATTATAAGATTGACAGACTGCAATGGTTTGAGTTAAAAATCTTTGTTTGTGTTCTACTGAAGAAACAAAGTCACCTACATCTTGGATGCCCTGGGGGTAAGCAGATAAACATCAAATTTTCTTTTTTAGGTGAACTATCCCTTTAATATGCGGGGCATTGAAACTGCTTTCGAAAGCACAATCACTTTTTACTTTCACTTTCGAGATTTGCGATTGCACGTGCTCTATTTAAACTACAGCGGCAGTACTTACCACACATTTTACAAGATCAGATGCTTGTCAGTGGTGCTCAGGATATGTAAATAATTCGCCATCATCCTCAGTCATCTCTCCTTACTCTGTTTATGTGGTAAGTGAAATCTTATATACTGTAATGTCTCAGGCTACCGCTAGCAAGCAGCTAACCATGTCTCTTTAGTGGCTTGCGTTATTTTATTGGAATGCGCGTTATTTGTTTTCCGTGCCTTTCTGAATACAGACACCAACCCATCCCTGCACATCACATCCCCTGACCAGCATGGAACATAACATTTATTTCCATGATCTGCCATTTTCGCTATTATCCTCGCTTGTTTCTTCACAATACCTGCAGAACTTCTGATGATTCGGCTGTGCAGGTTCAGCTGGCGGCTGGCATAGAACATGGGCGGGTATATGCAAATGTTGGGGGCGTGACTATTAGTGATCCCGACTGTAATGTCACAGTCTGAGTTATATTCCGATTCGCCTATTTTTCAGTGATCTTTTGCATGCACGAGATTTACATAAGAAGGAGGAAACAATGGTGTTTGAGGCTCACAGTATGTAATTTCCATGTACAGAACTGTTATTAAGCAACTATGCCAAGGTAAATACAGTTTTCCATTCTATGGCACCTTTATCTGGCACTACTACCAATAAAATATAATATATGAAATGGTTAAAAACATATAAACTTGACTATATGTTAGTGTGACATGGTTTTAATAAATACAAATTGTATTTGCTTTTTGGTATTGTCACGAATCCGGTCCATGAACTTCAGTCTGCTCGCCACCAGAGGTCACTCTTCCACTACTATGGACTCTTGCACCACACCACTGTTGCACTTCACCCGGACTACAGTTCCCATCATCCACTGCACTGATTACACACACACAGTTTATTGCACACAGCTGTAATCAATCACACATTCCCTATATAACACTCACTCTGATCCCTTCCCACTGCCGAGTAGTGTATAGCGTATATCACTCACCTAGCGACAGCTACTCTACGGAGCCCGTTAGTTTTCATAGCCTTACCTTAGTCTTGCCTTGTCTGTTTTCTCATATCCTGATCTTTGCCTGTGTACCTCGGATTCCCCCTCTCGTCTTGCCCTATTCAGATACTGTTTGCCCCTGCCTGGACCTTTGCATTGTACTTGGATTTACCCCTCTAGTCTCGCCCTATTAATTCTCTTCGCCGATCCTAGACCCACGCTAGCCCTAGGAATATTCTTGTGTCTTGCCCTCTATATACCCGTTGCCATTATCTGACCCTTGCCTGTCTCTAACCATGTCTATGAATAAAGCCTTGCATTTAGAGTCTCATGTCTCATCAGCCCCGTAACAGGTATAGGGTAAAAACTTTCTATCAAATGAAAATGAATACTTGAGAACTCCCCCTGACAGTTGTTGACATTATTTTTCACAATTGTTTTCACAGACTCAAATTGCCAACTACTCAGGACACCAAGAATTAGCAAAGAAGAACTCCAAGACCGCACTCATCCTGAATCATGTCAGCGTTGCTGTTGGCAGCGTTTTCATTGTATTGTTTTTTATTTTTGAGTTTGTGTTGGCTGTAAAAACAGATCCTTAAATGATGTAAAGGAGCAAATGCACACATTTTAGAGGTGCAAGAGAGTTCAGAACTTAGTAAAGACAAAATATAATTGCACACTCACTTAACCATTTTATTATTTTGACGTTACCTTGACAACAACTTGTTGCTTAAACATTGGTAAAAATGCTTAAGTGGGTGTGCAGTTATATTTTGCCTTTATGATGATTAAAAATGAGCTGTCATGCTTGAACGCAGATCATAAAAACAAATTCATTTGAAATGTTATTGCTTAATGCATGAATGTTCACAAAGTTAAAACATGCTTTAAATGCTGATTACTGATATTTAAAACAATAAAAGCTGTAACTGACCAATTAAATTCATAATGGAGAAAAAAATCCAATATAATTCTGTTTATTGTAGAATTGCATTTCAAGTAGGCTAATTACTATCAGAAATATAGTGCATATGAGCCGTCATCTTATTTTAGCAAACTGTAAGATAGGGTTTAGGTCTGGAGACATGCTTGGCCAATCCATCACCTTTACCCTCAGGTGTGTTTGGGGTCGTTATCATGTTGGAATACTGCCCTGCGGCCCAGTCTCCGAAGGGAGGGGATCATGCTCTGCTTCAGTATGTCACAGTACATGTTGGCATTCATGGTTCCCTCAATGAACTGTAGCTCCCCAGTGCCGGCAGCACAAATGCAGCCCCAGACCATGACACTCCCACCACCATGCTTGACTGTAGGCAAGACACACTTGTCTTTGTACTCCTCACCTGGTTGCCGCCACACACGCTTGACACCATCTGAACCAAATAAGTTTATCTTGGTCTCATCAGACCACAGGACATGGTTCCAGTAATCCATGTCCTTAGTCTGCTTGTCTTCAGCAAACTGTTCGCGGACTTTCTTGTGCATCATCTTTAGAAGACTCTTCCTTCTGTGACAACAGCCATGCAGACTAATTTGATGCAGTGTGCGGCATATGGTCTGAGCACTGATAGGCTGACCCCCACCCCTTCAACCTCTGCAGCAATGCTGGCAGCACTAATACGTCTATTTCCCAAACACAACCTCAAGATAAGACGCTGAGCACGTGCACTCAGCTTCTTTGGTCGACCATGGCGAGGCCTGTTCTGAGTGGAACCTGTCCTGCCAAACCGCTGTATGGTTTTGGCCACCGTGCTGCAGCTCAGTTTCAGGGTCTTGGCACTCTTCTTATAGCCTATGCCATCTTTATGTAGAGTAAAAATTCTATTTTTCAGATCCTCAGAGAGTTCTTTGCCATGAGGTGCCATGTTGAACTTCCAGTGACCAGTATGAGAGAGTGAGAGCGATAACACCAAATTTAACACACCTGCTCCCCATTCACACCTGAGACTTTGTAACACTAATGAGTCATATGACACCGGGGAGAGAAAATGGCTAATTGGGCCCAATTTGGACATTTTCACTTAGGGGTGTACTCACTTTTGTGGCCAGCAGTTTAGACATTAACGGCTGTGTGTTGAGTTATTTTGAGGGGACAGCAAATTTACACTGTTATGCAAGCTGTACACTCACTACTTTACATTGTAGCAAAGTGTAATTTCTTCAGTGTTGTCACATGAAAAGGTATAATACAATATTTACAAAAATGTGAGGGGTGTACTCACTTCTGTGAGATACTGTACCTACCTAGCCACCCACCTATCCAATTTATGCAAAAAATCTTGATACTCGTCCCCTTACAAAACAAAACACATCTGCTAACTTCATAAATGTGATTTAAAAAAATATACAGAATAACAGTTTAGTGGTATATTAAAAGTGATAATGTCAATATATGATGTAACATTTTTGAGTTATAGCATTTTTTATAAAACAGCTATGTCATAATTATTCAACCGGTATATTCATTATTGCTGTTTTTAAGTCCCTGGTTACAAAATTGCTTAAAACCCTATTGTTGAGAATTCTGATGTGGTCACATGACATAGCCAGCTGTTACAATCACCTGCTGGAGTGCCCTTGATGGCCACCAGAGGGCACTCCACCCCAGACTCTTGCCGTTCCGTTAAGGACTACATCCCCCATAATCCTCTGCCGTGTTTCATCATCACTGATTGTCCACAGGTGTTTCTCATTAGCCTCATTAGCCCTGTCTATAAGGGCCTGTTTACACCTGGTCACTTCATGTGTGTTTTCTGATCGGATAGCTGTCCGATCATGAAAAGACCAGGTGTAAATGCCCTCCGAAATGCATTCGAGACGGATATAAATCCGATCGCTCAAACCACTTCAGGAGGTGGTCTGGGACACATTCCAGATGAAACTGGACAAGTGTAAATGCATCTGGTTGTTGAAACCACATATAGAAATTTTACTCCTCCCAAAACGTTAAAATAATAAACGTGTGAGAGTGTGTTATAGGCTATATGACATTGACATTTAGCAAGCCGACGCGCAAACTGCTGCGAATGAAACTGAAAGTAAGACGCAGACGCTCAACACACAATCATCTTCATTAAAAGTAGTGTGACTAACCTATCTTTCCAGTTCTGATGCCGCGCCCTCTTCTATTGCAGGCTTTGATCTTGAAATGAGCTGATAATTAATCAAATTCGTTGACATGATCTCTGTTAAATTTAAATATAGCACGGAATTGAAGATCGGATTTATATCCGTTTTGCGACGACACATTTATGTGGCCAAGTGTAAATGGAAACGTTTTAACAAATCAGCTAGATATCCGATCAGCGAAAACGAATGACATTACCAGGTGTAAACAGGCCCTAAAAGTCTGTTCACTCATTGTGAGGTTTTGTAGGGTTACACTGCATCTCTGAGTGTCCCTGATTTGAGATGCCTTAGTTTTTGGACTATGTGCCTGTATTCTGGATTACCCTCTTGCCTGTGTTTCTCTGCCCCATTGTTTATTTGGTTTATTGCCTGAGTTACTGATGGGTGAGAGGAACCTTTTTGAAGCTTTGAATCAATTGAACCAATTGCTTTGCAAAATGATTCACTGTTTCGAAGCACTCGCTGGTGATGCCTGCTGGTCAAAAAAAAAAGCCTTTTACTTTTACAAACCCAAGTGCAAATGCTTCCTTGAAAGTATAATATATTAAATGTTTAAAAAAATAAAATACAATTAAATAAGAAGTTTCGGTCCCACTTTATATTAAGTGACCTTAACTACTATGTACTTACATCAAAAAATAAGTACAATGTACTTATTGTGTTCATATTGTATTGCAAAACACTTTTGCTGCTATTGAGGTCAGATACTAGTAAGGTTAGGGACTGGTTTGGTGGTTTGGGTAGGTTTAACGATGGGTTAAGTTGTAAGGGATGGGTCAACAGCATAATTATAAATGTAATTACAGAAATTAATTACAGATGTAATTACATGCAGGTATTTTTAAAATATAAGTACAATGTAAAAACATGTATGTGCACAGTAAGTGCATTGTACCAAATTATTAATTTAAATGTAAGTACATAGTAGTTAAGACCACTTAATATAAAGTGGGATGGTTTCAGTTTCTGTATAATTTTTTTTAAATTAATAACTTGCAGGGCTTGTTTTGTTTGTTTTGTGGAGAGCAGGGCTGGATTGGTAATCGGGCATACCGGGCATTTTCCCGGTGGGCCGACACACTTAATGGTCTGAGAATGTTTTTTATTTTTTGCCAAGGACCATCACACATGGACAGTGAGCAGCCAGTGGCCCATTGGTTTGTCTCCTGTATTGACAGTATAAACCACCCAATCACAACGCGTTATAGACGGAGTGATGAAGTATTTTGCTCCGCCTATATAAAGATCACTTCACTCCTCCCCACTTAAAGGGGTCATATGATGTTGCTAAAAAGAACATTATTTTGTGTACTTGGTGTAATGAAATGGGTTTATGCGGTTTAAGGTTCAAAAAAACGTATTTTCCACATACTGTACATTATTGTTTCTCCTCTTCTCCGCCTTTCTGAAACGCATCGATTTTTACAAAGCTCATCGGTCTGAAAAGCGAGGTGAGCTCTGATTGGCCAGCTATACAGTGCGTTGTGATTGGCCGAATACCTAAAGCGTGTGACGGAAATGTTACACCCCTTACCATACTGTGATGCTTTGTCCCGGCCAGAGCAACGAGACAAAAACTTTAAAACCCATTATAAACGAGGCATTTGTTGCACCCAGTGGGGACATAATTACGGATTATAATGACTTATACTGTCTTTTTATGCATTGCGTTGCATTGCGTTGCATCGCGCTGCGTAAAAATAAAAACATGTCTGCATTTGTGATCGGAGAAATGACAAATGACAAGCGTTACTCTACACTGCTCAAAATTCGCGTTTGAATCGTTAGTGGCTAATTCTTTAAATATAAAAAACGTACTTACAGTCTGTGAATCAGAACAGTCAGCATTGTAGTCTACTCTACCAGGATCAGGAAACAGTCCTCCATAAAATGCGCTGGACACATCTGAATATTTGGGTTGAACTGTTCTGGAACAGTGTTGTAAATACAACTTAACCACTGATTTCTAGTCGTGTACTCTTTTGGATGGCCAAACAAAGTAGTTTCACTTTCACAACGAAACACACAGTGTCACACACGGCGGCCTAGAGTGAGCGGCGGCCGGCGGCCTAGAGTGAGTGGAGGCCGGTTTGAGTGAGTGGTGGCGGGCGGGCTTGAGAACGGCGCGGCTGGCGGGGCCGGAGCGACGAGACAAAAACATTAAAACCCATTATAAACGAGGCATTTGTTGCACCCAGTGGGGACATAATTACGGATTATAATGACTTATACTGTCTTTTTATGCATTGCGTTGCATTGCGTTGCATCGCGCTGCGTAAAAATAAAAACATGTCTGCATTTGTGATCGGAGAAATGACAAATGACAAGCGTTACTCTACACTGCTCAAAATTCGCGTTTGAATCGTTAGTGGCTAATTCTTTAAATATAAAAAACGTACTTACAGTCTGTGAATCAGAACAGTCAGCATTGTAGTCTACTCTACCAGGATCAGGAAACAGTCCTCCATAAAATGCGCTGGACACATCTGAATATTTGGGTTGAACTGTTCTGGAACAGTGTTGTAAATACAACTTAACCACTGATTTCTAGTCGTGTACTCTTTTGGATGGCCAAACAAAGTAGTTTCACTTTCACAACGAAACACACAGTGTCACACACGGCGGCCTAGAGTGAGCGGCGGCCGGCGGCCTAGAGTGAGTGGAGGCCGGTTTGAGTGAGTGGTGGCGGGCGGGCTTGAGAACGGCGCGGCTGGCGGGCTTGCAGCAACCACATGTGACGACCCCGATCCACAGCGCGAAGTTGATGTATTTCCTCAGCGACCAGCACGGATCAGCTCCAGGCATGACGAAGCG
>NW_015505329.1:2608953-2616475 GCF_001515645.1 Sinocyclocheilus grahami
TGGATGGATGGATGGATGGATGGATGGATGCTTAAGGTCAAGTATAATTTCAAATTATTTAATAAAATGTATAAACAGTATACAACTGTGTACAACATTTACAAGAAATGTTGCCAGTCATCTCAGTCATTTTTCAGCAAAAGTCAGTTCATTGATGATTCATTGATGTCATCATCCAGTTCAGTTCTCTTCCAGTAGTGTCAGTGCAATAAGTCAAGTGTCCCCAACTAAGCAAGCCAAAGGTGACAGTGGCAAGGAACCAAAACTCCATCGGTGACAGAAATGGACAAAAAACCTTGGGAGAAACCAGGCTCAGTCGGGTGGCCAGTTCTCCTCTGGCCAGACGAAACCAGCATGATGTGGTTTAATTCCAGGCTGCAACAGGTGCGGAGGTCTTGTCTTGTTCCCGTGGTCTTGTACCGATGGTCGTCGAGGTGACGAGTAGGGTTGGGAATCGAAAATTGATTCCAGAAACGGATACTTAAGGTCAGGAATCGGATACTTGTTGTCAAATTAAAACTTCAATTCCGCCTATCGATTCCTATGCGCTTTTTTTCTTCATCTGTGAGGACCGGACCTAGCGATCTGCCAGGACCTTGCTCGCTAATCTAAGCGCTCCAAAGTTTTGCTACATTTGCGATCAGAAGCCAAAAAAGCTAAGTATAATATCTGTGATAGCTAAATATGTTGCAAGAGAGGTATCACCACCAACATGACAAAGCACTTTAATTTAATAGATTGTTAAAGATCGTGAACACATTTCAAACACCAACGTGATTCTATTCCTCAAAAAAATTACAATGATTTGTCTGTTTCATTCCTCAACCTTTGACGTGTGCAATCAATGTTGTGATCATTAGGTTCGTCCGTGCAGCATACAATCACACCAGTCAGTGTGATTTGAACATTTAAATCTGCGTTTACGCTGCCATTGACCTAAAGAGAGCAGCTGTCTGTCATGAATGAAACATGGCTTCACAGTCTTTTCAGCCACACAGTATCAAATCATTCAAATCACAGAAGAACTGGGATAAAAGTTTATAGTTCAGATATAAACTGTCTGTACAATGTGTATGGTAGCAATTAAAATAGAGTAAATCACCTTTTGAAAGTAATTTGACACTTCAAATGAAGATTTATCGATTACATTGTAAGGCCAGTAGGTGGCGAAAAGGGACGGTTAAAATGTATTTGTCTTTGAATCATACAAGAGATTCGTTCAAGAACGCCGATTCATCTAGTATTGAAACAAGTACATCTTGAGTCATTGAATCATTAATTCATAAATTACATGTGATTTTGTTTACTTGTCTAATGTTTTTTCTTCAGAATCATGAGAGAACCACAACTTCCATTGGGGAAAAAAAGAAAAGAAAAATAACAACTGAATTTATCCAGAATCATGCAGTTCTATTTTGCACACAAACAGCTCTTAAAGAGTCCAGTTTTTATGTAGCCTGTTGATTTTTGTTCATGGTATTCAGCTGCAATAAATGGTTAGCAAAAAAGAGACACAGGATAAATGTTTGATCATTATTTAATCACATTGGAATCGAAACTGGGAATAGAAAAGAATTGGAATCAATAAGCAGCATCGGAATCGGAATTGATCAAATTCAAATGATACCCAACCCTAATAACGAGGTCTTCGCAGGGATCTGTCTCTGGGGCGCATCTAGTTGACGTGGTCTCCGCTGACATTCAAGGCTGTAGAGGTCATCTCTAGGTGCTGAAATTGTGTAAATCAGTGTAAATCAGCCGGAAAACAGCAACAAATCACCCTTATTAATTCTTCATGCCCCAGTGCAGGATGGGATCACCAGTATCAGAAAAGTTGAGTAGGTTTTACTTAATTTAACGTTGATATTTATGCTTTAATTTCTACAATCTTGAATTGAGCACTAATAAAGAATTTACTTTGTTGTTGTTTTTTAATTATTGGCTGAACTATTTCGTGTAGAAATAACATTTGTTTTTCTGTAGTATTCACCACAGAATAATTTTTATCAGTGTAGCCTGGACTGCTGACAGGAGGAAACTACAGTTAGTTTTTTATGATGCCTAGAATCCATTTTTTTAATAAGACAACAATTTGCTACATTTCTACAGTAATACCATTTTGAAATACATAAAAAAAAAATTATATATATATATATATATAATAAAAAACTGTAATTGGAGGGAAGGAAGATCCTACGTGACCGGGAGGAGAAATGTTCGGTTCACTTTTGTCTTGGTCACGACATATTAACTCGTGGGAATGTGATAAAAGGTCGTGGCCACGAGATATTCATTTGTGGGAACATGATAATATGTTGTGGCCACGAGATCATTTTGTTGAGGTAACGACATCCTTAAAGGCCGATAAACAACAACTCTTTAAGGCTGATACTTTTACACATGCATTCACTGAAGACAAAACCAACTATGTTTACTAGAAAACTGGCCAAGATGGACATTTTTACATAACTCTTTTGTGAATTCGTCAGTTCAAGTGCGAGAAGATGTGAACGAGAATTCAATTCAGTCAGTATTCAAGCGCTGTCTAAGACACAGCTTTCTGGGTGTGCGCTTTGGATGTTTACGCTGTGCGCACAGTATGCTTCTTGTCGTGTAATATTATACATAAATCACATAAAAGTTCAGGTTTTTACTTACATGTTTCATTTTGATTAAAAATAAATCGTATGTGTGCTGAGAGATCAGCAATCAATAGAGGGCATGCAATGATGTCACTTTCCTGTCGGACTGAGTGGGAAAAGAGCCTGCTGCATGACTGGATTTAATAGGGGAAACTGTGAAAACTTCAGTAAAACAAACGATTATCAGTTTAAAAAGGTTGATGGACTCGATATACAGTAGTGTTCCTTACAACTTACCAAATATCCAGTGGTTGTTGGACATGGATGTTGACATGCAGCCAGGAATAGTTTTTCTTGACATATACACTGATTGTGACGCTGGGGAATAAAGCAAATTTGCCTGTGAATGCTTTATGTAAGGAAAATGTAGGTCTAAATCCTGGTGATCACTTATATAAATGTTATACATGTATATATAAATATATGTATGGGTGTGTGTGTATATGTGTGTGTTTTAAAAGCATGCCCAGTTATGCAGAATATAAGATGGTAAATATTTAATTGATGAATTGTCAATACAATATATAACAATGCAATATATAGGGTATGATTTTACCACAAAATTCACATATTGACATAACTGCAAATCTGTGTTTCGCTGCCTGGAATCCATTTGTTTCTGTGAATTGCAGTGATTCATATTTCGAATATTAATTTACTTCTGTAGCTTTCGGCAGTCTGTAAAAAAATAGTTCAGATTTCTTGCGAAATCTACTGTATTTTTACAGTCAATCGCAAAGCTCTTTCCTGTTTTTATATGTTTTTTGTGTGTTTCCACTCAGTCACTCAGTGGGCAGAACCGGAATCCACAGGCAATTTTATGTTATGCTCTTGCTCTGTGCATGCAATAAATGCACGTCTCTGAATGAGCGGGTGTTTTCTAGCTGCACAGGTGTTGTCAATGTTATGACCCATTACAAGGATGGCCAAAATTACAATCAGAAGCACAGCTGAATTACATTCAATAAAAACATCAAAACATTAGCCATACTGATTATTCTGTCCTAGATGCGTGTTCCATCAAAGCAACACTGACAGATAGCTAACAGTCAGAAGTCAGAAAAGGGGCAGACACAGGAGTAATGTTGAACTTTTTACTGTTAGGTTCTTTCCTCTTCTTTTTCTTATTATTTTCTTTTTTGTAAAACTGAAACACATAAAGATTACAAATGTCTTGTTACAGAGAGTTCACAAATAAATGCAAATGAATTTACAATGTTATCTGAACAAATATAACAAAGGGCTACATTCATGCTCTGCTTAATATTGTTATGACCGAAGGGTAATAGTTTTAAACTTATGAATTTTACATTTATATGTGCATATACATTCTTACAAACACTGAAAAAAAGGAATAGACTTACAGGCAAAGCCTTTCCAAAGCACAAAACGCAAAGGTAATAGAGTAAAGAACTTCTTGGACTACCACATGGAGAAAATCTGGAACACTGCTAATATTTCCTGGTTAACCTCTAACCCAAGAGTCACATGGTCTAAATCAACCACTAAGAAAATAGCTAACAATTATCAATGTTCTTTGTTGTTACACCAAACTGCCACAAGATGGTGCTAAAAATAAAAGAATGCATGACATGACACTGATTCATATCACAGTTTAGTAGCAGTGAGCAGTTCAATCCTTTAATGCAGGTGCTGAAGTTGGAGTTCTGACGATTTGTGCTACCCCGTCAAAGCGAAACTACTTTGTTTGGTCTTCCAAAAGAGGACGATATCCGCTTCATCATGCCTGGAGCTGATCCGTGCTGGTTGCTGAGAAAATACATCAATTTCACGCTGTGGATCACTTCATTTGTGGGAACATGATAATATGTTGTGGCCACGAGATCATTTTGTTGAGGTAACGACATCCTTAAAGGCCGATAAACAACAACTCTTTAAGGCTGATACTTTTACACATGCATTCACTGAAGACAAAACCAACTATGTTTACTAGAAAACTGGCCAAGATGGACATTTTTACATAACTCTTTTGTGAATTCGTCAGTTCAAGTGCGAGAAGATGTGAACGAGAATTCAATTCAGTCAGTATTCAAGCGCTGTCTAAGACACAGCTTTCTGGGTGTGCGCTTTGGATGTTTACGCTGTGCGCACAGTATGCTTCTTGTCGTGTAATATTATACATAAATCACATAAAAGTTCAGGTTTTTACTTACATGTTTCATTTTGATTAAAAATAAATCGTATGTGTGCTGAGAGATCAGCAATCAATAGAGGGCATGCAATGATGTCACTTTCCTGTCGGACTGAGTGGGAAAAGAGCCTGCTGCATGACTGGATTTAATAGGGGAAACTGTGAAAACTTCAGTAAAACAAACGATTATCAGTTTAAAAAGGTTGATGGACTCGATATACAGTAGTGTTCCTTACAACTTACCAAATATCCAGTGGTTGTTGGACATGGATGTTGACATGCAGCCAGGAATAGTTTTTCTTGACATATACACTGATTGTGACGCTGGGGAATAAAGCAAATTTGCCTGTGAATGCTTTATGTAAGGAAAATGTAGGTCTAAATCCTGGTGATCACTTATATAAATGTTATACATGTATATATAAATATATGTATGGGTGTGTGTGTATATGTGTGTGTTTTAAAAGCATGCCCAGTTATGCAGAATATAAGATGGTAAATATTTAATTGATGAATTGTCAATACAATATATAACAATGCAATATATAGGGTATGATTTTACCACAAAATTCACATATTGACATAACTGCAAATCTGTGTTTCGCTGCCTGGAATCCATTTGTTTCTGTGAATTGCAGTGATTCATATTTCGAATATTAATTTACTTCTGTAGCTTTCGGCAGTCTGTAAAAAAATAGTTCAGATTTCTTGCGAAATCTACTGTATTTTTACAGTCAATCGCAAAGCTCTTTCCTGTTTTTATATGTTTTTTGTGTGTTTCCACTCAGTCACTCAGTGGGCAGAACCGGAATCCACAGGCAATTTTATGTTATGCTCTTGCTCTGTGCATGCAATAAATGCACGTCTCTGAATGAGCGGGTGTTTTCTAGCTGCACAGGTGTTGTCAATGTTATGACCCATTACAAGGATGGCCAAAATTACAATCAGAAGCACAGCTGAATTACATTCAATAAAAACATCAAAACATTAGCCATACTGATTATTCTGTCCTAGATGCGTGTTCCATCAAAGCAACACTGACAGATAGCTAACAGTCAGAAGTCAGAAAAGGGGCAGACACAGGAGTAATGTTGAACTTTTTACTGTTAGGTTCTTTCCTCTTCTTTTTCTTATTATTTTCTTTTTTGTAAAACTGAAACACATAAAGATTACAAATGTCTTGTTACAGAGAGTTCACAAATAAATGCAAATGAATTTACAATGTTATCTGAACAAATATAACAAAGGGCTACATTCATGCTCTGCTTAATATTGTTATGACCGAAGGGTAATAGGTTTAAACTTATGAATTTTACATTTATATGTGCATATACATTCTTACAAACACTGAAAAAAAGGAATAGACTTACAGGCAAAGCCTTTCCAAAGCACAAAACGCAAAGGTAATAGAGTAAAGAACTTCTTGGACTACCACATGGAGAAAATCTGGAACACTGCTAATATTTCCTGGTTAACCTCTAACCCAAGAGTCACATGGTCTAAATCAACCACTAAGAAAATAGCTAACAATTATCAATGTTCTTTGTTGTTACACCAAACTGCCACAAGATGGTGCTAAAAATAAAAGAATGCATGACATGACACTGATTCATATCACAGTTTAGTGGCAGTGAGCAGTTCAACCCTTTAATGCAGGTGCTGAAGTTGGAGTTCTGACGATTTGTGCTACCCCGTCAAAGCGAAACTACTTTGTTTGGTCTTCCAAAAGAGGACGATATCCGCTTCATCATGCCTGGAGCTGATCCGTGCTGGTTGCTGAGAAAATACATCAATTTCACGCTGTGGATCACCGGATCAGCTTTCACCGTGGACGAAGCGGAGTCCAGCCAGGGGTTGTCACATGTGGTTGCCACAAGGCCGCCGGCCACTCCTTCGTCGAATCCGCCGGCCGCGCAGTTCTCAAGCCCGCCGGCCGTTCCTCACTCTAGGCCGCCGCTCACTCTAGCCCGCTGTGTGTGACACTGTGTGTTTCGCTGTGAAAGTGAAACTACTTTGTTTGGCCTTCCAAAAGAGGACATAACTAGAAATCAGTGGTTAAGTTGTATTTACAATATGGTTCCAGAACAGTTCAACCGAAATATTCAGATGAGAAAAAGTAAATAAGTAATAACAATATATAAATTGACAATTGTATGTGCAGGTATATTACAATAGACAGTTTTGTATGTACAGGTATATTATGTGCAAATTTGAAGTGTAGACTAAGTATGTGTGTTAGATAAATAAGTGTATGTGTTGAGCTAAATCTCAGAAATGGGTCATAAAGAACTACACTTCCCAGAGTGCACCAGCAGCAGCAAACTGGCTGCTTATCACAGGATCAGTCATTGTCACTGATTAAGAGCACCTGTAAAAACATGGAGGTTCTCATTCATTCAGAAAGGAAACTTCAGAGAGAAGACTCTCCAAGTTCACTAATAGGTTCAGTCCAAAGACGCCAATGGTCAGTGAAATGTTTTATTTAATTTCATGGTGTTTGAAATGCTGCTTAATATGTTCAAGTATGTTTAACTGCTGTGTAGATTGGTTAAGAAACACATTGCAGCATTGACTTTATTGATTGTGTTAAATGAGTTTGTGCTAAAATAACCATGTTGAGTTTGGAAAAAAAATGTAAATGTATAAGATACAAAAGAATAGTACAAGTTAAAAATGTAAAAATTCTGTTAAATGTTAAAACTTTACTAAAACATATGAAACTGTTTAA
>NW_015505329.1:2618072-2619647 GCF_001515645.1 Sinocyclocheilus grahami
GATGGCGGAAGATGTTCTGGGGAAGTCGGTCCAGCAGCTCAAAAAGGAGAGGACCACTGCAAAAAGCAACTTCACCAGACAAGCCAACTTCATTTCAAGAGGAGCAAGCAGCATGCTTCAAGTGGAATTAAGGGAGGAATTCACCAAGCTTTCAAACTGTTTCAGAAAGATGCTCGATGCCAATGATGACTACAGGATTGGACTGGAGGCTGACATCAAGACTGAGGATAAGGAAGCAGGTCTTGACGAACAGCAAGAGGCCGACATTGATAGATCTGTAAAAGAAGGCGAAACAAAGTTGGCAGAGATAAGGGACATTGTTCAAACAAACCTGTGGTTGAGGTATGGAAGAAGTGAACTTCTTGTGGCAATCCTAGAAGCAGAAAAAGCCAATGATAGAGCGGCTGATGTACCTGTGGAAAGTGCCAATTTGGAGGGCTATGAAGTGCACCTCGCCCTCTTGGAAAAGAGAATAAAAGAGGCTATCTCAGCAATGTCAACATGGGAGAGATGGATCCCTGTGGAATTAAAGGATGAATTAGATGGAAGAGTCAAAGACGTAAGAGCATCCTACTACAGGCTTGAATTAAGGAGAGCTGAATTTGCCACTGCACGGACGATCAATGAGCAAGGCACAGGAGTGAAACTACTACCCTAACCAGCAGCATCCACACCAATAGTGAAAATCAAGCCAACCACTCTACCTATCTTCAATGGAAGCAAGAGAGAGATGGAGGAATGGAGGAAAGACTGGGAAAGCCTGCAAAAGCAGGGAGAACCATCTGGATCAACTGAAGTTAAGAAAATTGGAGAGTGTGAGAGTGTGGATGGCAAAATCTCAGACTTTCAACATACACCACTGCCAATGACATGTTCAGAGTCCTGGAGAACAGATATGGCAACAAGTCAACCATCACTGTGGAAATCCTTGAAGAGCTGGAGAAGATGCCACATGTGAAGGGGAACCAGCCAAGAAAGGTCATTGACCTCATACAGTCAGTGGAGAAGGCCCTAGCAGATCTCACAGAATTAGGAAACTCTGGAGCCATAAAGAACCCACTGGTAATTAAATCCATTGAAAGCAAGTTGCCTGACTTTATTAAAAGAGACTGGTTGATGTTCATGGTTGAACCTAGAAACAATGTCACATCAGATAACCACTTTGACATGCTCTTGAAGTTCCTTAAAAGTCAAGAAGAAATACTAGAGAGACTCGAACAGCTCAGAACTGTAACTGTGGAGAAGATGGAGAAACCAGATCGTTTAGACAAGAAGTATGACAGAAAAATTGCCTCAACAAAAACTACAAAGAAAGAAGAGCTTGATGAGGTATGCGGTGTCTGTGGTGATAGTGGGCACAACAACAAAATCTTTTTCTGTAGAAAGTTCAAAAGACTTAAGCTACCTGAAAAGAAAGCTGTATTGAGAAAGCTGGGAGCATGCAGAAAATGTCTCGTATGCCATGATGGAGATGGATACTGCAGAGACACTTTCCTATGCAGAAATAAAGAATGTAAAAAGGAAGGTGGCGCCCCAGACCACCATTTTTTCCTCTGCCCAAAAGGAGAAGTCAAA
>NW_015505329.1:2622793-2624277 GCF_001515645.1 Sinocyclocheilus grahami
ACTAAGGAAAGTCCAAAGAGTGAAACTCAAGAGGAAAAACCTGTGATAAACCCAACTCTTTCTCTAAGAAGGAAGCCCACTGGCTGGGTTAAGGATCTTGTGGAAGTAAGAAGATTCAGTAGCCTGTCCAAACTGGTGAGAGTCATTGCCTGGGTTTGTAAAGCTTTACTAAAACATATGAAACTGTTTAATTAAAATGTTTAGTTAAAATGGTAACATTTGTCTTTAAAGGTTTACAACCTAATTTACTGAATCAAATGACAAAGCCAAAAAGAAAATTAAAAGTGATTGAGTCGGAAATTTGAGTTGTCCTTGTGTCCTTTGGAAGTTGAACAAGGGTAGGACTTGACAGATATAGTGTGAAAAGTGGTGAGAAAAAAAGAGTAAATATATGGATAGACAAAGAAACAGGAGGGAAGTGTTAAATGGAGGGGGTGAGAAAAAAGGAGTGAGAGTCACACAGCTGTCACATCTCCTGCACATGGAGCATGCTTCGGTTCAGCTCCATTCAGAAAAGGCCAAAATAGCTTCAATTAAACTGCAGACCTTAAACAGCTCAGAATGAGAGAGAGAGAGGCTGTTATGGAGAGATGATGTGGGAGCTACTGGTGCAGACAAGGAAGCTCAGCGTAAACACCCTGCCCTCATCTCAAAGCTAAGCTAAGCTAATACACGCTCACATTTATACACATTCATTTGGAAAGGAACCAAAAGGCAAGGTTCACCCAAAACTGAAGATTCTTTCATAATCTATTCACTCTCATGTTGGTTTAAATCCTTCCTTTCTTCCAAGGAACACAAAAAGAGATGTTTTGAAGAATGTTCATGCTGCTCTTTTACATGTATTGAGCAGTAGCTGTCATGCTCCAAAAAATGCCATTAAAGCAATCCATATGACTTATGCATACAGTAATCTAGATCATCTAAAGTTATATGACAGCTCTGTGTGAGAAACAAACCAAAATTTAAGCAAAGTTGAATCGATTCCGCTACTGCTTTTCTTATTCTTATTCTGATTATATAGTTTGTATTTTTTTCCTGAGAGTTGTCTTGGTGTTACAGGTCAGGAGCAGGGTGGTGACAGCTGCAGGCAAGAGCAACATGGCGAATAAAATCAGCACACTAACAACACAAGTGATGGATGACGATATTCAGCCTCAATATAAAGTGATTAAAACAGGCTATCGGTCACACACACACACACAAGATAGGACTGGATGTTATATGACACAACTTGGTGGTGTTACAGATGTATATAATAAGAGTGTGTTTTGTATGTGCACGTTTTGTGTATTCTTAATTTGCACATGTGAATCCCATGGGGCTCTGACCTCATCAAGGAGACATGATTGTTTATTTGCAGGAAGGTTATGAGATGCAATGGAAAGTTACTAGGAAAAATAATATCCTAGAAGACAATCAAAGAACTCCACAAAAAAATTTAATTAACAAGAATACAACAACCTAATTTACAAACAAACAAA
>NW_015505329.1:2624364-2639026 GCF_001515645.1 Sinocyclocheilus grahami
TAATTATATACAATTTATACATAGTTTGCTATTTACTTGTATACAGTATGCATAAATTAATGCATACAAATAAAAACAATTAAATTTGTAAGTCTAATTTATGTCATTTATATAATATGGCATGTATATAGACATACCATAAGAATAATATCTACATTTGGCAATGAAATCAATTTTCTAAAATAGATAAAACCATTTGGTGTTTATCTTGACAATATTTAAAGGATATCTTATAATATTTTTCATATAATACTGTCCCTGACAAGCAAAGGCAAAAGACATTAGCTTATCGGACCAAACTGTCACACAGTTAGAAACCAATTTTGATGGCGTGTTAAATAATACTCAATCGTTGGGCTCTTATCTGTGTTTGGTGTTTGGTAAATGACTGTCTCCAGAACAAAAGGCTGAGTATGGCAGCAGACCGGTGGAACAGAAAGCAATATTCTGAGACAAATATGAAGTATGCAGGACTGAGGAGACCGACGCCGAGGCATGGAGCGCTCAATCGGTCTCAGACAAACATTGCAGATGACAGTGACCACTCACCCACAACAAATACTCATAAACAGCACCGCTGAGCAAAAATGTGTGGTCTAATAAGTTTTTTCATTATTCTTGTTCAGAATCAACAGGAAATATGAACATACACTACTTTAAAATGACGAGGGGAGAGGCAGAGATTGAAAAAGAGAGGGTGAAGGAGATAGACAAAGAGAGAAAAAAGAGAACGGATGAAAGAATTAAGCCCCATTCACACCAAGAACAATAACTATAAAGATAACGATATTAGCGTCCACACCAGCGACCGATATCGTCTGTTTATTCTAAGTGAACACTCGTCTGCTGCTTTAAATTCTCGAGCTTGTTACAGCAGGATGGAGTCTGATTGGCTGTCAATTTTTTATCGTTCATCAGCTGGAGAAAAACTGTTTTGAAAGTGATTCCAACGATATCGTTTCTCTTTGTCTTTATCGTTATAGTTGTGGTGTGGACTCTGCTATTCTTTAATATTGAGAACGATTTTTAGAACTATGTCTTTATCATTATCTTTATAGTTATCGTCCTTGGTGTGAACGGGCCTTTAGAAAGCAAATTCAGGTCTGTTCATCACGCAGCCCTCATAGAAAGAGGATAAACACAGTTTGGGGCGGGAGATTAAATTAAGGGTGAGAGAGAAAGGAATTGAGTCTCCAAAATCAAATTACTCTGCCCTAAAAAAGCGTTTGTCCACAGGAACAGTGAGTGGGACAGGGAGGCTTATTCTCGCTTGGGTGGAGAGCTGCTGGGCCAACAATGGCAGATCACTTCCAAATCCTGACCTGCAGTATCAAGCCCTGCTGAGTCTACCCACAATGCCACTCTCTACAATTGACACACTAAACGCACTACACACACACAGGCTGCCAAAAACTAGCATAGCTCATGACCCACACACAAAAGAACCACTTTTGCAAACAAATTAGTCTTCCAATTTTTAAAAGGTAGACATATTATTGCATACTTTACCATTAGTGCACCACAAGGGTTTGAGATTTGGCTAGTTAGCATGGTTAACATGCTCAGGTTTAGTCCATGATCCTACAGTATGCCATCTTTCTCCTTTGATGGCCATTCAAATGTAGCTGTGAGATTAAACTTTTTTTTTTTGCTGACAGATGGTTCTTTTAGGTATTAAATGTCTTTCTATATCGCCTTTAAAAACAATATAAAACTATACAATAATTCTTAAAGCCCCTAAAATCATAAATGTTTAGGTTTAATTTAGGTTATAGCTGATGGTTTGACAGTGTTATATCACATGTGACAATTTGGCAAGCTGTGCTGACAGGCCATGGGTGAGAAGTGCCATATGGCTGTTAGGAAATGCAATTTTGGGACAACTGATCGTATGAAAAGCAAAAATATCTCTGTTCATGATTTTACATGTAAAACTTTTTTGCTGAGTCTAACCAGGTGACACTGATAATAAGGGATAAAGTGGTGCAAACTAGGAGCTATGGACATCTTTACACTCTCTGTAGTGCCTGAATCAACTTTTACTTTTTCTAGCCCAACTAGTTTGAGTAATAAAGCATATGCAATGTTCCCTCTAAGCTTCTTACGTTGCGACCGCGCAGAAGAAATAATATGCCGCGCACAGAAATAATATACACACACAAAAATGAGTTGGGAAAGCCATTTGATTGAATTCTAGTAAATGCAAAATGATTGCAATGCTCGGGGAAAACCACTATAGAGTTGGTGTCGCTATAGAGCTAGAATCGGTGAATGTGGTTAACAGTTTTCATAGAAAGAGATTGATGTGCACCAAATCAGTCGTTGTACAAATCGAATACTTTAATGGTTGTGGACGAAAGAGCTCAACACGAGAGCTAATGCAAACGCAATGACATGTGAAATAAAATGTTTTAAAGATGGCTTGATTAAGTGGTGGAAATTGTGGATTATGGGCACAGAATGGTAACAAAACTCTGGGCCATTTACAGTTACACAGAATAAGAATTCACATGTTCAAGTTTTTTTGAAAATGTTTATTTAAAATAGTTTATATTATATTACATTATATTATATTATTATAAATAATTTTATTATTATTTTTTTAATAGTTTTTACAGTGCTGTTACTTTCCAAGAAATTTTATTTTCTTCATTTGAAGCCATTAACATGTTTTCCATATAACAACGTAACTTGATGCTTAAAACTACCATCGTATGATAAGTCGTTGAAGAAATTTCCCCCCAAAAAACAACATAGTAACTTTGTCGCTCAACCATCATTCGAAACGTAACTTACTTATTAAATGACGATAATTTAATAACTTAGTTATTAAATAACGTTGCCAAGCAAGAGGTTGAGTTATAACTTCTGCTAAATAATTAGAGATCAAACTAAATTATTGCTGCAAATAATAAACTCATTTAAACTCAAATAAACTTATTTTATTAAAAGTAAATATTCTTTATTGGCATTGATGATTCTATGAAGAGCCTTTAACACCCATGAAATCTTTCCATTGCACAAAAGGGTCTTTATAGTGGAAAAACATTCTTTCCACTCTTAAACATAAAGGTTTTAGAAGGGGGTTTTTGCAGTCATGCCATATAAACATTGAGCTATGTTGGTAACTATGGAACATAGTAGGCTAACGATGTTTTTGGGAAACACATTGAGCTGACTGTGGGCGATCTGGGTGGGTGTGCGTCTGAGGCTGAAACTGTGTAATGGTGACCCAAAACTGCAGAAACCCCTGCAGAATTCCCACCAATTGACCTAGATTCCCACCTTAAATGTGAATTTGTTTAGCGTAGGTTGTATAAAAGTTGTATAATATCAGTGTTTCTTGTTCTAAACCAGTGCAGTATGGAGATGCAGAGAGGGGACAGAGAGAGACACAGTCATGGAAACAGAGCTAAATGCAGCTTCAGCACCTGCAGTGCGGCTAGGCAGGCTCATCGATCTGGGCTACATGCAGCTCAAATGCAAGCAGTATTGCCCCAATTCTCCCAGGCTAACAGGTGACTGTCTCTCTATTGTTTTCTTAAACCACTCTTGGGCTGTTTAGTTGCATGTTGGTACGCCAGTGCAGTGGCTTATTGATATGTCGAGTTGTGATGCTCATATGGGAAATACTGATTCGAATACGGCTCAATCCTATTCTGCTTCTTTCTTTCTCTCTTTAATACTTTCTTCTCCCCTTTTCTACTACTACAAAACACACATGTTGTCCATTCAAATCTCCACAGGTATCTGCACAACAGAGAGCAAAACACATCCCACACTCCTCATTAGCTTCTTGTGCCGCTCAGATTTGGGGAACAGTCATATTGCGGTGGTAGAATAAAAAAAAGAAAAAAAAACCCTCCCGGTGTCTCTAACAAGATTTCCGTCTTCGGCTTCTAAATGAATCCCTCCTGCTGAGGGCTACGAGCGAGCTGCCTACTGCACCCCTGCCACCAAATCCATCCTAATTATGTCACATGTAAATCCATTTGTCAGATGCATAATCTCCAATCCATTTATCAGAAGGTCAGGAGATTCTGAGGAAAATAGAGTTATTACTCTGTAACTCTCAAATAAGATTTGAGCAGGATAAACAGATCCTGCGGACTGAGGAAGAGAGGTGAATAATGAGCAGATATGCAGAAGACAGGAGAATCATTACACCTCTCTGAACACCCCTGCGCCCTCTGTAACAACACAGGTCTGAGGAAATCCACTTAATATTCACCTTTGTCATTTCAGCCTAACCAAAGGCTTATGAGATGTGTAACATGCACTGTAAATGTCTTAAATGGCATCTTAGGAGGTTGTATTTTGACAGTAATGATGTGAATGAGATATAAAAGAGATTGTAATAAAGTTCAGGAGAAGAATGTTCATATAAGCCTGTCAATCAGAATTCTTAAGGGCATATAGAGTCCCTCTTACACTCTCTTATTCATAGCAGAATATTATATCTTTCCATACTTCCCACATTAAATATATTAACAAATGGACTTTCAAATGATATTCAACTGGATGCAAACAAGAAAACAACTAAATGCTGTTCAAGAGAGGTGAATAATGAGCAGATATGCAGAAGACAGGAGAATCATTACACCTCTCTGAACACCCCCGCGCCCTCTGTAACAACACAGGTCTGAGGAAATCCACTTAATATTCACCTTTGTCATTTCAGCCTAACCAAAGGCTTATGAGATGTGTGACATGCAGTGTAAATGTCTTAAATGGCATCTTAGGAGGTTGTATTTTGACAGTAATGATGTGAATGAGATATAAAAGAGATTGTAATAAAGTTCAGGAGAAGAATGTTCATATAAGCCTGTCAATCAGAATTCTTAAGGGCATATAGAGTCTCTCTTACACTCTCTTATTCATAGCAGAATATTATATCTTTCCATACTTCCCACATTAAATATATTAACAAATGGACTTTCAAATGATATTCAACTGGATGCAAACAAGAAAACAACTAAATGCTGTTATTTCTATTCATCAATAAAAAATTGTCTTTGATCAAAAAAATACTAAGCAGCACAATCGTTTTCAGCATTAATAATAAGAAATGTTTTATCACCAAATCAGCATATTGAATGATTTCTGAAGGATCATGTGACACTGAAGACTGGAGTAATGATGCAAAAATTTCAGATTTACATCACAGGAATATATTACATTTTAAACTATGTTAACATAGAAAACAATTATTTTAAATTGTAATAATATTTCACAATATTATTGTTTTTCTGTGATTTTGATTAAAATTTAGACTCCTACAAAAACATTAAAAAATTCTTACTGATCTTAAAACTTTTGAACAGAAGTGTATAGTATATAGCAAACACACACACATACATACATACATACATACATACATATATATATATATATATAAATATAAACTAATGTACATTTTACATTACAATTATTATGACTATCAAATTATTATATTATTTGGTTTGATTTGCTGGTTTTAGCTTGTTAGTATGGAAGAACCAGCTTGGCCAGATTTGGAGACCAGCTAAAACCAACATAGGCTGATTTAAGCAGCTTTCTCAACAGAAACCACAAACAGTGCACAGCTCTTGCAAAGCTTGTGAAAAGCCCTTGAAATTGAGAGGCCACAATTAACACACAATATCACCAAACACAACGAACAGAATAAACTGAAGGACACATGGTGAGACACAGTGAACAAAGCCCACTTAAAAACCGACCAAATGACTGACAAACTGCTATTGAGCTTATACCTACTGACTTCATTCTGTATATCTCTGAAACCTCCCTATCTTCATCCCCCTACATCCCGCCAAACATCCGACAACAAAAACCACATAAAGATAGCAGAATAAAGGTCACAGTTGCATATTTCCTGTGGCTACACGCATAAAGCAGAGACATTTCTGGCTATACAAATCACCTAAAATGATGGAAACTGACGTACAGAGATATCACTACATTTAATTACATGTAAATTCTTCTAAAGTCAACCAATATACAGCATGTTTATGTTTCCATCCTGAAGCAATTATGCCTGCATGCTTGATAAAACACACACACACACATGCTCAGACGTCACTCACACATCACACGCAAGACGCAAGCTCACGGCAGCTTATCATGCCAGCACTCCGTGCTTAATTGCATTGCAGCTGGTTCACACACAAACACTTGGTGTGATTGACATTTGACAGAGCAGGAAGTCAAGCACACACACACACACATATAAACACACTTACAACAGAAACCAACACACTGACCCTGTGCCATACAAATACCACCCCATCCATACCTCACAGTCAGAAAACTGGTGTGATTGACATTTGACAGAGCAGGAAGTCAAGCACACACACACATATAAACACACTTACAACAGAAACCAACACACTGACCCTGTGCCATACAAATACCACCCCATCCATACCTCACAGTCAGAAAAGAACACTTAACCTGAGACTTCACGTACGCACACACACTAGCGCATTAACAAACACATCATGCACAAATAAGCAGAGATGGCCAACAAATTCACGCAAACATAGTCTTTGCCTCTCAGTGAACAATCATATTGTACACATTATACCTTCAATTCAATCAAATAATAGGACTCTTACAATTAAACAATTCATTAGTTCAGTTTGAAGTCATTATTTTTTATGCTATTAAAAGAATAGTTCACTCCAAAATGAAAATTTGCTGAAAATTTACTCACCTTAAGGCCATCCGAGATGTGGATGAGTTGCATGCGTTTTAAAGCCATATCAGTTTAAACTTCTGATAGGGTTTTCTGAGCGCACACATCTGAAGCACACACACAGAAAGCGTCTGTCACTCAGCATGTGAGTACTAAACTAAGTGCTCTTTCACGTCTTACTGCGCTTAAATTGTCAAATACACACAAGGTTATGTCAAAAACACACATAATTTACATAAACACAGGTTATGTCTGTGAACGTAAACAGCTGGGAAAGAAATCGCATGTTTATATTGGATATGTGTATTATGTGATAGCAACATAATATACAGTACCTACTGCTGTCTATGCTGTTAATACAGACAGCAGTAGGTGTATACAAAATACAGAAAAATCACCCACTCACTGCTCTTGAGTAAATAACTTCTGTAGCTTTAATAAGAAGACCTTTCTTACTTAAATGCTGCTTTTAAACGCTCTAGCGTGAAGAGAAACATGGCAGATTGTGTGCGGCTCACTCTGCTAATATGGCAGTGTCTGCCAACAGTGGTGGGCGGGGCCTGTAAAATGCAATGTCACATTGTACAGATTCTGCGAACAGCTTATTCTGAGACACTGCTATTGAGGTTTTTATGGGGATTAAAAAAAAGGAGTGGGTGGATTTTTATCATTATAGGGTGGCTGTGTACACACACTGCCAACACACATTTATGTTCAAACCCCATGTCAACAAAAGTCAAAACCAACTGTAAGATGAAGTCCACAAAGACAACAACAACATATCTTGGTTCTGTTAAACAAAGCAAAACCAATGTTACTCACGTGGCAAACATAAAGCAACAAATGTCCATTTTCAGGCTTTCTTGTTGTCTAGGTAGCGTTTACGCCCCCGACTGTTGATTAGCTACAATAGTGTTGTGTTGCTTGTTCCGATCCACTTTGCTTTTCCCCTATTTACAGAGCCAGGACTATGTGAAAGTGACGTGAAAGTGATGTGATGAGTGGCCAAGTATGGTGTCCCATACTCAGAATTTGTGCTCTGCATTTAACACATCCAAGTGCACACACACAGCAGTGAGTAATGAACACACACACACGCCGTGAACACACCCCCGGAGCATTTTTGCTGCAGTGCCCGGGGAGCAGTTGGGTCATTCACTCCCCACACCTACAATCCCTGCCGGTAATGAGACTCGAACCCGCGACCTTTGGGTTACAAGTCCGACTCTGTAACCATTATGCAACGACTGCCCCTACAAACACCATATTTTTTTAGCACACACACATCTAGCAAATATTCACAAAATTGTTTGTTTGGGTGTTGATTTCAGTTATCAATGGTGTTTCTCAGGAATGGACTTTGCGGATGGCTTTGTAATACTTAAGTAAAATTTTGCAGTTATGAATCTGTGGTTGCACATGTTCACTGCATGTCGGTCTACGCTGGTGGCAGAAAATTTTTTGGACTGTGCTGATCCTCTTGGGGCTTGAAATGAACCCCACTATCTCCCCTCCTCAACCCTCTCCTCTCTTTCTAAAAAAAGCTGAAACAGTAATTACTCCTGCAATCTCCCTACAGTATAGTACAGGACAGGACAGGGCTCCCTGCACACAGTGGGGTTTTCATGAAAAATGGAACAAAGAAAGTGTGGAACCCTTCCCCCAACATCCTCTCTTTCTCTACCTCCTTTTCTCTCTCTCTCTTCTCCTCACCACCTCAGCTGCTTTGTCCTGGACCGGCAGACACATTTTATTACTCCCCAACTGCAGCAATGCACTCACTCACTCACCCTCTCTGTCACAGGGTGAACAGGGTCGGCTTTTTGTCTAGACTGCCTATAGAGAGAGTTCTGCACATAAACACACATGTATGCGTTTTTATCCCTACGCAGGGCGACTGCATCTGCGCAACGCTACCACGTGCGCTGTATCTTTGTCCTAATGCTAAGTCCTCTATCCAAGCACACACACACACACACACACACACACACACATCTGTCAGTCAAGGTCCTCTGATCACATACTGCATTGCAACAAAGACTCCTGTACAAAATATAGACACTGTCAAGAGTAATCCGATCTCACAGACAATGTAACAATATCACAGTTAAAGGCAGGGTGCCATTTTCAAGCAGTTCATGATTACTGGTATTTTATTTTATTTTCATGTAAATATGTTAATATATTTATATTATTATAAACAATACAATGCAACATGTTAACAATAGGGTAAACATTTACAACATTACTTAATTCAATAGTTCAAACTAATTAATAATGAACAACATACTTTCACTGCATTTATTAATGTTGGTTAGAAATGGCAATTTCTACATACATTAACTCCAAAATTGTAGACAATAAAAGTTTAATAGGTTAATGCATTTTGAAGAAAAAAAAAAGTACTAACAAGGAACAATAGCATATATATACATGAACATTTTCAAAGATTAATAAATGCTGTAAAAAAAATCTATAATGATAATAATAATAATATAAAGCAATAAAATATCTAAATATCAAATATGTATGTGTAAATTTCTCTATCAAATATTCAAATAAAAAATCATTAAAATAAATGATACAAATCCATACATACATTCTTGAAACTGAACTCTGTAGGGTTGTGTAATAAAATAAAAATTGAAGAAATATATAAATAAAGGGTAAACATTTACAACATTACTTAATTCAATAGTTCAAACTAATTAATAATGAACAACATACTTTCACTGCATTTATTAATGTTGGTTAGAAATGGCAATTTCTACATACATTAACTCCAAAATTGTAGACAATAAAAGTTTAATAGGTTAATGCATTTTGAAGAAAAAAAAAGTACTAACAAGGAACAATAGCATATATATACATGAACATTTTCAAAGATTAATAAATGCTGTAAAAAAAATCTATAATGATAATAATAATAATATAAAGCAATAAAATATCTAAATATCAAATATGTATGTGTAAATTTCTCTATCAAATATTCAAATAAAAAATTATTAAAATAAATGATACAAATCCATACATACATTCTTGAAACTGAACTCTGTAGGGTTGTGTAATAAAATAAAAATTGAAGAAATATATAAATAATAAAATCATGTTGTTATTAATCTTATTATTAGATTGAATGTGGCTCAGTGGAAGAATTAACTTTCTGAGCCCTTTTGAAATGCTTTTTAAATGTGACATTTTTAGGCACCGGAACCATTTTAAAAGTATCGATTTGGCACCGATACCCAACCCTACCATTTCACAGTTAAATTCCCTGATATTTCCAAGTTATTTATGATTGTGGGGACCTTAAATATAGTATATTATTGAAGCTACAATAACAATTTAAATCAAAGACTGCTTGTAAAACAAATCCTGTATCTTCATAATGCTAAAATCCAAATTTCACACCTTATATTAAGTTGGAAAACATTCTCGGTCATCACAGAGACAGCGCATACACATGTTCTATTAAGAACAATGCTTGCAGTAATGAGGTGGAAGATTATAGATCTTCTTTCATAGCTATTTGAAACAGTAATCACTAGAAAAAAGGTCCCTGACTCTGTCCTAGGAGGATGGGGAGAGGCTTATCCCTCCCTCGGCACAGGTGGAATGTAAAACAGATTGCCCGAAAGGGTTAAAATATTCTGCAGAGCATCTAGGGAGACACGGGGGAGGAAAAGGGGGTTGGCAGCAGGTCTGAGCCAATATCTGCACAGATTTATTGGGATTCTTCCATTGTCATTATGCCGTCTTGCTTTCATTCAGTCTTTAGGTATATTCAGCCACAAAGTTCATTTCATTTTGGTACAACCACAATATTTTATGAGGAAAATACGGATTCATTTTCTCTGTCCCACAGTTATTTATGCTCCTCTCTTTGTTTCTTTCTCCTCTTTCAAAGGTGCAAGCAAGCTTTAGTGTCTTTCTTTGACTCTTTCTCGTTCTCTCCATCACGCGTCAGCCTTGTAAACAGAAAGGCATGGTTGAGTACACATACAAAGCCGAGTGACAGGATACTGCAGAGACCCCGCCTCATACGCACACACGCCAAAAAAAACACTGCGTCCTCAAGCATCTTCTCTTCAGTGTCACAAAAAAACAAAAAAACATTTAGACTACAAACTATGAAGGAATGTGATGTTCTGGTCATCAAATGCACCTAATAACAAGAGAAATTTGCACCTTTAACCTCTGATTCACCATCATCAGAGACCATTACAGCCAAAGCAACAGCCAATCAATCACAATCTCCCATAAATCAGCACTTTTGCATCCAGTACTCTCAAAATCAGGTTTTCCACACTCATTACTGTGACAAAGGCATGCTTTAATACGAGTAGAACTGGTTTTAGATGAATGTTTGTGGTCAGTGAGTTTTTCATTACCTCACTGACCTCAGTAGACGTCTGGACCATGACAACGGGCCGAAGAATTACAGTGATGTGATTAGACAGAGATGCAGCTGTAATTAATGAGGTGGAAGGTGATGAGGAACCTATGAAAACATGAAAGAGGAATAAAAAAGGATGGAGAACAAGGCGGTGAGAGAAACGAAAAGAGATGGTGACAATAAGGAGATATATAAAGATAAGAGATAATTTGCTAATGAGCAAGAGAGAGAAACACTAGCAGTTAAAAGGGTGTAAAATTAAAGGATTGGATGATTGACAGACAGATTTAAAGAGACATCAAATGCTCATCAAGTCGATATTTATTTGATAAAAATACAGTAAAAACAGTAACATATTGTTACATAATAGTAACCTATTACACACACACACACACACACACACATATATATATATATACTGTATTTAGTTACACATCGTTACAAAAATGTTAAATTACTCAAATTAAACTGTTCTAGTTAAATTTATTTCAGCAGCCATTACTCCAGTCTTCAGTGTCACATTAGCCTTCAGAAATCATAGCGATGATAGCCGAAGCAAACACATATACAGTGCTAATGCTTCAGACACCCCTTCCTCTCAGACTCAAGGACATCCCATCATCTCATGTAGGTGACATTTAGAAATCAATCCAAGGCAAAACTACAGCGATATTTAATTCTAGCCTTCCTGGCTCACTTTGCGTGACAAAAGCAGAGCTCAAATCATGCATGTTTGGCCACACTAAATAAATTTAAAGCATGGTAGAAACCCAAATAGCAGCGCAAGCGGAGGGAAGACTGATCCAGTTGAAAGATCAGAGCCCTCACGGTTGTTTGAGGGAAACAGGCTGAGAGCTGCCAGATGAAGACAGGCTGAGACAGAGAACAGGGCACTTTATAAGACCTCTCTGCAGAGGGGGGATTTAGGACAGGTAAAGTGTGGAAAGTGCGATGTTTTCAGCGGGTTAGAACTACTGTAAATCCGTGATCTACACTCGGAGGGCAAGGAACAGACGTTTGTAGAGGTAGAGCGATGGATTCACATTGATGGCAGGAAAAACATCCCGGCAGAGCCGTTTTCCAGAGGTAACAGACAGGTCACACTCACAAGCTGGTTTATGGTTAGACTCGAAGCTTAATATGTCAATAATCACCGGCTTCCCATTTCAATGGACAACTAGAAGAAGTCTCACTTGGATTCTCGTCCATCTAAATTGACTGACAAGTGGATCACAATTCTGTTTGGGGGGAAAGCTTTAATCATCCTTATCGGCAATTGGAATAACTCATAAAAACACCTCATTATCCTTCTCCACCCATTTCCCCTACATCAAACCTTCACAGTTCAACACGTCAAGTAACCCCTTGAGACAGACTACAGCTTTTATCAAATGTGTTTGTGATGCTGTAACCTTGACAGGGTTCTTCACACGTTCCCTCCCCCCTATTTCTTATTTTTTAAATTTTTAAAAAAAAAGGACATAAAAATGGATTTAAGGGGTTTCAGTATGTAAAACTTTATGCAAAAACATTTATTCCTAAGAGTGGATGCCGGGATGCTCCGATAGTCAAGTTCATTTCCAGGCTAAGTAAGTCAGTTGTGCCGGAGGCTCTGCCTTATTCTGATCATCCCATAGAGACAGCAGCTCTCAAAGACCAGATCAAGACCATTTAGAAGGATGTTTACATCTTGATCTCATCATATGAAAGCATAAGTCTTGAGTTTAGAGTTTTGAGGGGATGTTTATACTTTCTTATCTCGCCACTTGACAGAATGGAACGTGCCTGTGCATGCATGTTCTGGATCTGTCTATCTATCTATCTATCTATCTATCTATCTATCTATCTATCTATCTATCTATCTATCTATCTATCTATCTATCTATCTATCTATCTATCTGTCTGTCTATCTATCTGTCTGTCTATCTATCTGTCTGTCTTTCTGTCTGTCTTTCTGTCTGTCAGCTGAGAGATGCTACATTACATCACAACTAATGTGGAAAATTAAAGCAGAAATAAGTTGTAAAAAATTAAAATTTGATATAAAAACAGCATTTCTAAGTCTAGTAGATTATTACAATATTTCAAAATATTTATAAATGTGTCTATAAATAATACAAATAGGCTACAACAATGCAAATACGTTACATATTTAAAAGTTAGTGCAAAAAAGTCAATCTTCTGCCTATCTGTCATCAAATTTTCTTTTTAAAAATGTTTATCAAGTTAATGCCCTTGAACAGCAAAATAGCACTAGATACACAATCTGTTCGCATCAGCTCACCCGTACATGTTTCTCCATAACAAGTCACAAAAGCCCATAATTCCGTGTATGATCACTCACCTTAGAGAACACAAAAAACAGTCCGCCCTCATTCAGCCCGCTCACCGCCCGCTCTCTCCCACAGCAGACCCGCTGACTGAACGATCTCGCTTCAGCGCGATGCTTTGAGTGGAGCATCTCTCTTGCGCTCACCTCTCTCTCTCTGTGATCCGGGATGCTGCAGGTGCTGTGTGATATGGTGATACCCGGTAACGCTGCCCCCTGCCGGCCAGTGCGGCGAACTGCAATCAGACCACAGTTGCGTATCACGCCGTCACCAAGAGGCTATTGCCATGGCAACAAAGAACGATAAACAATACGGAGAACAAAAACATATTTTGAAGCTAAAGTGACGTTAATGTGATTTAAAGTTGATTAAACTAAATTGAGTTAAAGTAACAAATATTATAAAACAATGAAAATAACAAACATAAATTCCAAAATGTATTTTATTTACAGCATCAGGTTGAAATAGTAGGTAGCAGTTGCCTACTGTGTTAGGCTTAGGCTTACTGAATGCGCCACATTTGAAATGGTCCAAAAATGAACACACAAAATTAGCAAAAAGGAACAATTTTTTTTTTTAATTCCTGTAAAATGAAGCAAAATACTTCAGCACATTTTATTTGCTTTTTCTTTCGTTTTCTTTTTCAAATAGTAGGCTATACGTTATGCAATATTGGGTCAAACTCAGATCATCTTGTTCTAATTTCTTATTATTTTTACTACTTGTATCATTACAAATGTACTATACATATTGTATTATTTATTAATGTGTGTTTATGCAACTATTCAAGCAGCTGAGCATGTATACACATGTATGCAATTTCATTCTAATTTGTAACTACAAAGTTTCAAGAGTTCAAAACAAACTCAGCAACATAATCACATACGATGAGAAAACATTTGAATCTACTAAAATCTTCGGAACCAAAAACGTGAACAACACCTCTACACATACATTACTGTTCAGCATTAAAAAGAGCATCATTTGCCATTTACAAATCACTTAATCCATGGAATTTCAACAAAGAAAGATTGATTGATTGAGAAGCATCAAGTCTGCATGATGCATCAATGTGCTGCTTCAGCAGGTAAGAATATAGGAAGAAGTTAAACTAGAACATATATGTTCTTAATATTAATTCATAACATATGTTCTACACTGAAGGCTCCTGAGGTCAGATTGGTTGATGGAATATTTTTGTAGTAATCTTTTTTATATATATATATATATATATATATA
>NW_015505329.1:2657475-2697179 GCF_001515645.1 Sinocyclocheilus grahami
TATCTATCTATCTATCTATCTATCTATCTATCTATCTATCTATCTATCTATCTATCTATCTATCAGCTGAGAGATGCTACATTACATCACAACTAATGTGGAAAATTAAAGCAGAAATAAGTTGTAAAAAATTAAAATAAAACAGCAAAACAGCATTTCTAAGTCTAGTAGATTATTACAATATTTCAAAATATTTATAAATGTGTCTATAAATAATGCTACAACAATACAACAATGCAAATACGTTACATATTTAAAAGTTAGTGCAAAAAAGTCAATCTTCTGCCTATCTGTCATCAAATTTTCTTTTTAAAAATGTTTATCAAGTTAATGCCCTTGAACAGCAAAATAGCACTAGATACACAATCTGTTCGCATCAGCTCACCCGTACATGTTTCTCCATAACAAGTCACAAAAGCCCATAATTCCGTGTATGATCACTCACCTTAGAGAACCACAGGTTCAGTCCGCCCTCATTCAGCCCGCTCACCGCCCGCTCTCTCCCACAGCAGACCCGCTGACTGAACGATCTCGCTTCAGCGCGATGCTTTGAGTGGAGCATCTCTCTTGCGCTCACCTCTCTCTCTCTGTGATCCGGGATGCTGCAGGTGCTGTGTGATATGGTGATACCCGGTAACGCTGCCCCCTGCCGGCCAGTGCGGCGAACTGCAATCAGACCACAGTTGCGTATCACGCCGTCACCAAGAGGCTATTGCCATGGCAACAAAGAACGATAAACAATACGGAGAACAAAAACATATTTTGAAGCTAAAGTGACGTTAATGTGATTTAAAGTTGATTAAACTAAATTGAGTTAAAGTAACAAATATTATAAAACAATGAAAATAACAAACATAAATTCCAAAATGTATTTTATTTACAGCATCAGGTTGAAACAGTAGGTAGCAGTTGCCTACTGTGTTAGGCTTAGGCTTACTGAATGCGCCACATTTGAAATGGTCCGAAAATGAACACACAAAATTAGCAAAAAGGAACACTTTTTTTTTTTTTTTTTTTAATTCCTGTAAAATGAAGCAAAATACTTCAGCACATTTTATTTGCTTTTTCTTTCGTTTTCTTTTTCAAATAGTAGGCTATACGTTATGCAATATTGGGTCAAACTCAGATCATCTTGTTCTAATTTCTTATTATTTTTACTACTTGTATCATTACAAATGTACTATACATATTGTATTATTTATTAATGTGTGTTTATGCAACTATTCAAGCAGCTGAGCATGTATACACATGTATGCAATTTCATTCTAATTTGTAACTACAAAGTTTCAAGAGTTCAAAACAAACTCAGCAACATAATCACATACGATGAGAAAACATTTGAATCTACTAAAATCTTCGGAACCAAAAACGTGAACAACACCTCTACACATACATTACTGTTCAGCATTAAAAAGAGCATCATTTGCCATTTACAAATCACTTAATCCATGGAATTTCAACAAAGAAAGATTGATTGATTGAGAAGCATCAAGTCTGCATGATGCATCAATGTGCTGCTTCAGCAGGTAAGAATATAGGAAGAAGTTAAACTAGAACATATATGTTCTTAATATAAATTCATAACATATGTTCTACACTGAAGGCTCCTGAGGTCAGATTGGTTGATGGAATATTTTTGTAGTAATCTTT
Organism: Sinocyclocheilus grahami; assembly: GCF_001515645.1. Classification (NCBI taxonomy): domain Eukaryota; kingdom Metazoa; phylum Chordata; class Actinopteri; order Cypriniformes; family Cyprinidae; genus Sinocyclocheilus; species Sinocyclocheilus grahami. The sequence goes on from NW_015505329.1 coordinate 2,659,126, forward strand.
TATATATATATATATATATATATATATAATTGTCATCACAGATGGCAATCATGCACCTGAGAAAACAATCTGGGACACGTGAAAAACTATTATAACTTCTAAACATTTGTGATGACCATTATGTAATCAAAATAAAAAAAAATTTTTACATGTAACTTTGCCAAGATACTCACCAGCATTCTTACCTCTGTACTGCTATCATCAATTGATAATGGCTCAAACTCGAAGGCCATTATCAGAAGAATAAAAAAAGAGCAATATTTGACTAATAAGAACTAACTTTGACTAGTTTAAGTAGAGACCTAATGTGGCATAAGTGATTAGCCTATTGCCCTTGGTAATACTAGTGTATAGACGTTTTTGATCAAAATACAGTAAAAACAGTAGGCTAATATTGCGAAATATTATTACAATTTAAAATAACTTTATGGTTTGAATATATTTTAAAATGTAGGGAATTTTTGGCAGATTTAAATAATAATAATAATAATACTAAGAAGAAGAATGCATTAATTTGATCAAAAGTGACAAAGACATCTATAATGTTACAATAGGCATTATATTTAAAATAGATGCTTATGCTATTGAACTTTCTATTCATCCAAAAATCCTGGAAAAAAATGTATCCCGGTTTCCACAAAAATGTTAAGCAGTAGTTTTCAACACTGGTAATAATAAGAACAATTATTAATAATTGAGAACCAAATATTAGAATGATTTCTCAAGGATCATAGGACACTGACGGCTGGAGTAATGGCTGCTGAAAATTCAGATTTGCATCACAGGAATAAATTACATTATAAAAAATTCTATTCAAATAGAAACAGTTCTTTTAAATTGCAATAATATTTCACAGTATTAGTGTTTTTGCTGTATTGTTGATCAAATAAACGCAGCCTTGGTGAGAATAAGAGACTTCTTTCAAAAACATATAAAAAAAAAAACTTAATTATTCTAATCTTTGGTAGCCTCTGGGTTAAAAGAAACTATTCCAATATTATTTTGACTCATTTTTAATTTGTAAAATATTTTGACTGACAAATACAATGCGATATATAATGTCCAAACACCGTAAATGACCAAAACAGATACCAACTTCTCTCCAAATATCCTAAAAGTGCCTGCTTATGCAACATTAACATGCGAGCGAAGAGGCAGACTCCATCTGCATAAGAAAACACAGTAGCCAGCACTGTGACAGATAAAAGCAACTAACCCTGGTGACTGCGCTACCACACCACCAGATGCCAGTACTACGTGAAGGTCTAATCTGGGTGGACCAGCAAAAACCTACAAATTCTGGCTCCGGGCAGTTCAAACCAGCCGGAAAAGGTTCCTAAATGGGACTTCAGACATGAGAGAGTACTACAAATTCAGCAGAAAAGTCAAGCATGATTTGATTTCTTTTTCTTGTAAAGGCGATATGTAAGGATTCAGATACGTAAAACCCTAAACACTGACATCCAAGATTCAGATTAAACAACTCTGATTTAGTTTCAATCGTAATAGTAAGACAAAAGTTCAATTAGATCATTTAACAAAAGCAGCCATAAACAAGAAATACTGCAGCTTACAGAAGCCAAATTTTTTTTTTGTGTATGTTTGTTTTTTTTAACTCTACAACCACGTAATAAAAGGCCCTGTGCCTGTTTTGGTTTCTTCAAGATTTCTGAAGTAGGAAACAAAACCCTTGAGTTGTGAGAATAATCAAATACTTCCACCTATGTAGTGTGCACTTTACAAAGCTCTTAGACTTCTTGACAAGGAAGTTACATTGTTAAATGGATCATTGAGCTCCATCTGATTCGATTCCAACGGCCTGTGCTCCTCAAAACCTCCCGGCGGTGTGCTTTCATGTAAAGTTTGAGTAAGATAATGTAACACTGTTCCATATTAGAGATCTCCGTCCTCATAAACACGTGATCCGTTACAGAGGAAAGCCTCCTTTTCCGGGGTCACACTGTCCCTGTTTAGACTGCAGGCGGGTTTGTACACACTCAGTTCCTCGTCCATCCTGGAATGGGCCAGTGTGGCTTCAGTACTGTGCCAGATTCCATAGCCAAAGTAGATTATGAGTCCTGGAGAGAACAGAGGGATAATAGAACAAATCATTGACCGCATACGTGCCAAGTGCTTTTCGGGAACCCATCAGAGGACATCGTCAAATGACCAAAAGCCTTTATTTGATATTTACAAGTAGCAAAACTTGTGTTTACGAGCATTTGTCAAAAGTTTTTTGTAGGGATGCACCGATAGGATTTTTTGGGGCCGATACGATACCGATTTTAACAATCACTTATTGGCCGATTCCAATACTGATACCGATATTTGTCACTTCCTCTCTTATTTGAAATTTTGGCATCAAAATAGATAGTATTCTGATATTTTTTTAAATCAGCAAAGTTCAAAAACACCTGCATTAAATTATACTAGCAGTTTTATTGCTGTATCATCAAATAATTTCTAATGAACATGGATTGGATCCATTTAACATTCAGCACGCCTACATAAATACAACAGAACACAGATACATATTAAATAAACAGTGCTTTTTAGGTAGGTTTAACAGTTTTCAGGTACAGAAATAAAGTAAACAAATGTTAAATAACACTTCACTTCACTTTACTGTAACAGACTTTATTATGATTAATCTTCTCGTTTGTTTTTGTATACATTTTAATATTTTTTGTAAGTTAAAATATGTATGAGATCTCCATTACCAAGGCGGGACTCTTATTTTGACGGGCTTTCTAGTCTACGGAGCAGCTATATGGGTAATGAAAGCACGCAGTTCTTCGGATTTAAAGTTTGTCAGTTTATTAAGCCATCGGTTTGTTATATCGGCCTTTTCCCTTATATAGCCGATATGCCGATGGTTGTAAATTGAGGAAAAATCGGCCGATGAATATCGGCGGCCGATACATCAGTGCATCCCTAGTATTTTGTCATGCATACAGTAGGGTGACCATACGTGCCATTTTCCCAGGACGCGTCCTGGCCAGGATTTGTTTTGGCTTTGTTTTCCTGTTTTCATGCTTGCTGAAGGTAATGATTGAAAAGTAGTTTGACCAATAACATGCAAGCATTGCACATAATGGACCAATCATGGCGTGTGAGAAGGTGGGATCTACGGTCAAAGCGATGCAATTATGCGTACATATTAGATGTGTTCGACTTAAAAGCAGTGTGGCTCAGACCGATCAGTGTTTGACATCAAAGTACATCGAGAGCGTTTCGAAAGCATAACCGTCTGTATGGTACTTTGATGTCATACACCGATCGGTCTGCACACGCAAACAAAGCCAAAACCTAGATATTTTAGGTAATATAGAAATCCTGGCCAGGACGTGTCCTGGAAAAATGGCACGTATGGTCACCCTAGCATACAGGCTCATGCAGGAACATGTGCTTTACCTATAGACATCCAGATGGCAAATCGTACCCAGGTACCCCTGTCCAGCTGCATCATCAGGTACACATTGACAAACATGCTGACCACTGGGATGAATGGAAGTAAAGGAACCTGTTGGAAGACATGATCTGTTGATTAAAAATGATCTGTTATTAAAAATGACTGGAATGTGTAATTATATGTAATGGTCATGGTAATGGTGTAATGGTCAGTGAGTGTCTACAATAAAGAAATGGGGGGGAAAAAATCTAAAAATGTATTCATTTTGTATTCATCTTGGCTTCATTGTTACTTTAATCCTATTTCTATGCTATTATAGTATTTATTAATATTTTGAATAGTCTTTTTATATGTTCAGTTTTCATTTTAACAAGTAATTTTCTGTGCTTTTATCATTTTTATTAGCTTTTTTCATATTGAAGGGGGGGGGGGGGGGGGAAATCTAAAAATTTATTAATTTTGTATTCATCTTGGCTTCATTGTTACTTTAATCCGATTTCTATGCTATTATAGTATTTATTAATATTTTGAATTGTCTTTTTATATGTTCAGTTTTCATTTTAACAAGTAATTTTCTGTGCTTTTATCATTTTTATTAGCTTTTTTCATATTTTTATTTAGCTTTAATTTATTTTTATTTCAGTTTTAGTTTTAGTAATTGTAGTACTTCAACAAACAGATTTAATTAGAATTAATTTTTGTTTTTAATCGAACATTTACATTTTTTTTTTTTACAATTTATTTATTAAAGTGAAAAAAGTTTTTAAATATTCCTAAACCGTGAAGTTAAACTATTTAAAAGTTAAAACACCAGGTTAAAATATATAATGAAAAACAATATATTCAAAAATAATATATTCTTCATTGTAATATCAGGACAGTTGAATTCCCCTGCCATTAAAAAAAATAATAATAATATTTTAAAAAAAGGACCGTTCAAGTAATTGTATAAATCACATAAAAAAAAAAAAAATAATAGATCTGGAAACAAAACAAAACAAAAAAAATCATCTTGTCAGTGAACCACATAACAGAAAACAGTATTTGGCTTCTTGCATTTAATAATTAATAATCAACATTAGATTAAATGAAACTAAATCTATAAATAGAAAATCTACCTCTAAAAGTACTGATTTTATTGGGTTTGACCACATCCTGGTGCTCTGTTAGATGTGCTTTTGCATTATGAGGTCTAACCTTAAAAGAGAGCTTGGTTTTACTCTCAGGTTGTCTCCAGATGATAAAAGTGACAATGACACACACGCTGAACAGAACACTGAGAATGACAATATTCCACACGGCACTTCCACCCAGGACGGCCATCAGACTAAAGCTGAAGATCAGCAGACCTGGAAAAGATGCAGTTTAGAAACCTCCAGAAAACAGGTGAATAAAGTACTAAAGCACCTTAAAAACAGGATCTGTCTTAATGTGGATTTCATACCAAGCAGACTCGTACAGACGTTAACAGTGAAGCCTGAAAGGTTGGAGGGTTCAGTGATGTCGGGGAAGAGCAGTGTTTTGAAGCTGAAACGCTCTTCTATGCCGGGAAGAATCCCCATGCTAGGCGTACTTATGGTCTCGCTCATTTCCATCTCATCCTGTGTGTTGGCTATGTGATATGTTTGAGAAAACTGCTCGGGCTGATACCTGTAGATCACAATATTATTTTACAATTAACAACCAAACTGTAACGACACAAATATTTAAATGCATTCATTTCACATGCATCTGCCAACCTGAGTACTAGAACACAGGCAGCGACCAGCGTGTAGGCCAAAAGAGTTCCTATAGACATCAGATCAACCAGGTCCTTCAGGTCAAACAGGAAAGCCATAATAGCTGCACAGGAATGGAAAGGATCGATTTATGGTCATCTGTTTCGATGATAGGATGATATTTACAATAAGCAGTTTAATAAGGATTCAAAGCTATATGTTCTAGAGCATTTAGGCCAACATTACTTTTAAATTTCTAGGTAAAGGAAATATAACAAGTACATAAACATTATTCCCTCAAAATACTCCAATGAAATCAATTTGTGTCTTGTTTGTCAGTGAACAGTGAACAATCAAATCAATAAAAAAACTAATATTTTTGTAATCAAAAGAGTCATTATTCATGGATTGTCAGCTGTTACAAAACATGCATCAACATGTTTAAAAGCCCATTTGTAATATTAAAAAAAAAACTTACAACAAATAAGATATAAAATAATACCACATTACTTTTTAACCTTCAAATGCATAAAGGGGGGGGGGGTTAGAAATATTTTATCAATAATAAAAAAATAAAAATGTTTCATGAAATCCTACAAAAAAAACTCTATATCATTTTCATACTTCCTTTTCATAGAATAGGAAAATAGGAGAGCATAAAACACCAACAACACTACTCTGAGACTGCATAAAGGGGATAACCTGTATTAACCTTTATATAAAATAACCTGGATTTATTTCCCATGGATTTATTAAACATGGTAGTTTTTGCAAATGTTTTTTTTATAATAATAATAATAATAATAATAATAATAATAATAATGGTATCTGAAGTATTCTGTCTCTGTCGCCAAAGATCATTTTAATAATATCTGTGAGAAATTGGGGAAGTGAAAACAGGTCATTTGAACCGCCTTTATGCATGTAGGTTTTTGATTCATGGGTTAAAATAAAAAAAAGGCACAGATGGCATGTTCTCTAGAGACAACTTCAAGATATTATATAAAAATATGCAATATAAAATAAAATAAAATACAAATGTAATTAATTAGAAAGAAATTATTTTTAGTAAAATAATATTTAGTTTAGCCTTCCTTTATGAAGGCTAAGTGATTCCTTAAAAAAAATTAAATCTAAGTAATAATAAAAAAGTGTCCTGTATTTGTACCCTATTCAAGGAAAGTGCTAAAAGCATAAGCAATTAAACTCTTTCAATGCACGAAACAGAAATACACAAAACTATTCACAAAATCAACAGACTCTTTAGTATGGTAAAACTGACATCATGGTATCACATGTCATGTTTGCACAATAAAACAAATAATTCCAACACAGCAAAGTCTGTCTTAAAAGTTTCTATTCCATGTAACTACTGGAATCATTTTGAAAAGAAAGAAAAGAAACAAAAAAAACCTTTAGTACTACCAATTATATGTAACTGCTGTGTGTTTTATAAACAGGGAGTTTCCAGCCTCCTCCCTATAGATATGCACAGGCTGATGTTTCTAACAGCAACAAAAGCAGCCCACAGGAGCTCAACCCTCCAATCCCACAATGCCCTCTGCTCTTACCAGCAATGACCCCGGAGGCCAGAGTGGACACGACGGGCGTCTTCTTCTCGCTCACCCGCGCCAGAAACGAGAAGAGCAGACCGTCCCGGGCCATGGCAAACATTATACGTGGGAGGGGGAACAAGGACCCCAAGAGACTGATCATGGGATGATCAAAAAAAGGAAGAGAGCAGAAAAGAAACACATAAGCCAACTGGGCAGCTGCCAGAGGTGGTGTCAAAGGCAGAAAGGGGATACATCCAGTTTATTTACGAAGAAAACGGTTAAATGAATCCCATCATAGCTGTTGGGGACAGGCTGTGCCATCCGGCCCATTCCAGATATAGGTTCAGTGTGGTGAAAACGCTGTTTTTCCATGCAACATGCTCCAGGTGGACGGATGCGCAATACTGCGAACGTAACGCGACGTCAGTAGATTAGTAGCTTTAAAATTCGCTCACCTGCGACAAAGCCTGCTGTTATAGTGGCGTGTATGGGTGTTTTTGTTCTCTCGTTGATCCCAGTCATGAATCTGAAGAGCAGGCCATCGTCAGCCATGGCCCAGATGACACGGGGCATGGGGAACATGGCGCCAAGCAGGCTGCCGCGAGAGATGGAGAAAACAAACCATGCCATGCAAAACAGAGACACAGACATAGTGCATTCATACACTGCTGTGGTGTTTTTATAAGAGAGAAACATGCCACAAACAGGCCACCCCCACCAATCAGAAGTGCTATTAGACCACTCAGAAAAAAAGGATCAATCTCTTGGCATGGATTTTCAATCATTCAGAGGATGATTTTAAAGGTGAAGCATGTAATTTCTGAAGTACTAGTGGGAACAAGTGGCATTGCAAAAATAATGATAGTTTCCATATTCATTTCCCACCCCTTCCGCCTCAGATGACCGCTTAAACAAACAGAGAAATATTTTGAAAGTGCCACATAGCCACAGCATTTGCTCTTCTGGGAAATCAGCCTACAAATACTTCAAAAACACTTCTAATTTAATTGGCTGCTTTAACACAACGTCGGGTGGATTTTGGTACGCTGTTAATATTTTTATCATTCATCGGCTGGAAAACATCATTCTAAAAGTGATTTCAACAATTGTTCCTCTGTGTCGTTAACATTATAGTTGTGGTATGGCCTTCCCTATTCTCATAGAAGTAGAAAGATTAATATAAAATGTTATAGTTATAAACATTATATAAGTTATGTGTATAGACACACACGTTGTGTATATATACGCATATACAGAATTAAGTCAAATTTTCATATAATATTTGGTTTAATTTTGTACACTCGTCAACAAAAATATATGTTTTTAATATTTTGTCAACTAAAATTAAATGCTCAAAATGAATAAATATGGCATGACGAAACATTGACTATCACTACAAGCATTATTTGCAGCATTTAGTAGCATGTATATCAGATACCCATGAGCAGAATTTTATATTGTGTTTTTTTTTTGGTTTGTTTGTTTTGGTATCATTTATATCAGATGAATTCTCTCCTTAACAGTAAGAAAAAAATGTAATGTGGTTGGTTACACATTGTTCAAGCAATCTGTTTGTGTCTAAATCGGTGACAGTTCTCAACAATAATAAGCTGCAAAGTGGACCAGACTTCATGCCGGTAGTCAAAAGTAGGTAGATATTTGAAGATATAAAATTAAATTACACACTTCACTTTTGAATGGATTCCAAAACAGTATTTAATACTGAAAACACTGCAATAACTGGAAACCAAAAAGAAAAAAGCCAATAAATCTACTTCAACCCTGCAGCTACTGAGGTTATCATTAGTGACTCAGAAGTTAGACGGGTTGTTAGAAGAATATTAAGTTTAGGACTTGGATAGATCATGCAGAAGACTCCTTCACTTAATAGATTACACACAATTCATACTTCACAAATGCAAACATTTCTGAGCAACAACATCTGGTGCGAATGCATGTAGGTCATTACTATAAAATTAATTTCTGCCTGACTTTTACAGACAGAAAAAATGTGGCATACAGCCTTACTCCCACTCATAGCCTGGGCTGGGTGTTGCATAACTGAGAAACAGGATTCATAACTCAGCACACCAAATTTCCCTTCATATTTTTAGCAAGGGGTTCATATGAGCGGCCTCAGATAAATATACACACACACTATCACGCAATCCAGTCCCAGACTGCACTCTCTCAACCTCCCTAAGGTTGTCCGAGTTCACTTAGTAAAATTTAATGATTGGGTTGGCCAACTTCCTAAAAGTTGCGCTATCAAAATGACTGAAGTCTTTTAAACTGCAACCAGGCTTGCGGGGTAATTACATCCATTCATTTCGAGGAACATGGCTAATTATTCATTTCAAGTACATTTTTACGCTCTACCATGCAGGGGCCATTTTACTCTAGACTGGGCTGTAGTGTGTGTTAAAACAATCCCTGACTGGATGGATCAGTGGTTACCTGGTAGACAGGGCGCAAAGGGAGCCTACCGCCACAGCGTACGTGGCTCCTTCCCAGCCGACGTATTTAAAGGCCATGGGAAGAGGGCTGTTCTTATCCAGCATGTAATACGGCATCATCATGGTGAGGGCTGCTGATACACCAAAGTATGCTACAAAACAGATAAGGAGGGAGGAGACGATGCCGATGGGAATGGCTCTCTGGGGGTTCTTCACCTCCTCACCTGTGATATGAAATAGGATATTATGTTTTTATTAAACAGAAACAGTAAAAGGTTGCAGGCTGGACTCAAACCTGCATCATCCACATAAGCAACTAAGCTCAACATGTCAGTAGCTAATTGCTGTGTCACAGCATAAATAACAGGGGCGAACCAAAGGAGTCATAAACAGACCTATGCCCGGACTATCAAATGACACGAGTGCTTAGACATTTTTTATTCCCTAGAGAACATTAATGTAACAGGATACCAGTTTATTTTCAGCTCTTTACATTATTGATATGTGGGTATTTAATTTTGTCCCATCCTATCCCATGACATGACTGATCATTATTGTGTGAAACTGAAAACCGATAGTTGGTTGACTTTTAATTAATGGCTCTACGAACCCTATGGATGTTTCTAAGTAAAATAAAATAAAATGAAATAAAATAAAATAAAAATGGTAATTGTTAGATAGTTTAAGAAAAAGTCACATTATATAGATATAGATCTCCAATAATGAAAAAAATACATAAAATTGCAATTACAAGAAATAAAATTGCCATTACAAGGAATATAAATCACAATTATTTTTTTTTTCTTTATCATATTTGTATTAAAATCTGAGAAAGGTTTCTATAAAATATAGTAAATGAATATGCACAAAATCCAGACATTTTTGTTTCAATTATATTTAGTTTTTCATGTTAAACATTGTAAAGGTTGATAAGAAATATATTTGTTTCAGTGATTTTTAAGATATTAAAATAGCAAAATACCAAAAATGACAGTAAAGACATTTATATTGTTACAAAAGATTTCTGTTTAAAAAATGCTGTTCTTTTGAACTGTCTACTGTATTTAGAGAATCCTGAAAAAAAATGTATCACAGTTTCCACAAAAATATTAAGCAGTAATATTAAACTGTTTTCAACATTGATAAAAATAAGAAATGTTCCTTGAGCATCAAATCAGCATATTAGAATGATTTCTGAAGAATCGTGTGACACTAAAGACTGGAGTAATGATGCTGCAAATTCAGCTTTGCCATCACAGGAATAAGCAACATTTACATTTTTTTTAATATTTTAGTTTTTACTGTATTTTTGATCAAATAAATGCAGCCTTGATGAGAACAAGACTTTTTTCAAAGTGTTACAGAACCCAAACTTTTGAACATTACTGTACATTATATTTGCATTCATTCAACTGCAGTACGTTTAATCTTGCCATTAAATCAGTTAAATGCACACTGCATGTGAAATCCGTCATTTTAAGAAGCCTTGGAGCACGAAAATTAACTGCTTCAGTGAGTAGTGTGAGCATGTTCGCATTTGACAAAAGTTCCTTTGGTTTGACCTTGTGCAGAGCACTACATAAAACAGAGGACTAGTGTTTTCATGCCAGCAGTGCCAGAGAGAGCACAGGAACATGGCTATATTACCCCTCCTGACCAGCATGTGGAAGAGGAGGGGTTACTGAATGTGAACCACAGCTACAGAGAAGGAGACGAGTCCAGACAAACCCCAAAACACTCTAGCCAATCGAATACAAGGGAATGTGGGGGAGTGAGCCGCCATAAAAGAGGGGGCCAGAGGAAAACCATAAGTAGAGATCTACTGAGAATATCCATGCAATACTATTATAAACATAAAGGAAACTCTAAATAACTTTGAGTAGGTAGCATAACAGCCTCACTGTTATACCAATCTAACACTTGCATGCATTTATGCATACAAAATAGGCTTCTTGCACAATTTACACTCACTAACCTCATGTTTGTAAACATGCATCATATATTTGAGCTTTTCAACAGAATTTTAGGAGAAAACTGGTGCCTTCTAAAGATTAGACATGATTTAGAGCACTGGATTTCAGAAAGCCTTTAGTTACCTGTAGTTGCGATGCAGTCGAACCCAACGAAGGCATAAAAGCAGGTAGCTGCCCCTGATAAGACCCCTGTGAAGCCAAAAGGCATGAACCCACCTTTACCCAGCATCTCTCTTGATGGCAGAGGCTGTGTAGCACTGATCAGAGAGAGGAATGTAGACAAATTATAACATGCCATTTGAATTTGAAGGGGAAGTGTGTCATTTCTGCAAAACTATGGCCCCAAGAAGAACAGCAAAAATATAAAATATGGTAACATACGTAAGTCCACTGAGGTCAATCATTATTATTATTTTTCTGGCAAAATTTTGTGAGGTAACACTGAAAAAGCTGATATATAACTTGTTTTCTTGTGATAACTTTTGAAATTTGACAGTCGACTCTCGAGTACATTAATGAGGAAAAAAAATTAACTTAAATGATTTTAGCAAATGGCTGCAATATAACAAAGAGTGAAAAATGTAAGGGGGTCTGAATACTTTCCGTACCCACTGTATATATATACATACACATACACTGAATATACGCTAACATTCAGAAGTCTGGAGTCAGTAAGATTTCTTTTTAAAATAAATTAATATTTTTATTCAGCAAGGACACATTAATAAAGAGACGTTTATAATGTTACAAAAGATTTCTATTTTAAATAAATCTTTTGAGCTTTCTATTAATCAAATAATCCTGAAAAATATATGGCATGATTTATACAAATTTTAAGCAGCATAACTGTTTTCAACATTGATAATAAGAAGAAATGTTTCTTAAGCATTAAATCAGCATATTAATATGATTTCTGAAAGATCATGTGACACTGAAGACTGGTGTAATGGCTGATGAAAATTCAGTTTTTTTTGCCAGTGAGCATAAGAGACTTGTTTTATTATTATTAAAAAAAAAAATTAAGTAAAAATCCTACTGATCCCAAGCTTTTGAATGGTATATAATTGTGTGGCATAATTGCAATTACATATATGTATATTATAAAAAAAATATATATATAAAAAATAAAATTATATTCCAAAGTTGTAAAACATGGCTCACTTAATGGTGGAATTGGTTCCATTGAGAATCTCATCAGGGTCCAGGTGCCAGTTCTTCAGTGTACCTTTAACAAGTCCAGATACAACCATGAACACCAACACCAGGACATTGACGCAGGTGAACACTTTGTTGACCATGGCTGACTCCTTCACCCCGAAGGCCAGCAGGGCTATAGCACACAAAACAGAGTTCAAAACACTACGGAACAAAGTCAACACGAAAATCCGCTAAATATTTACATTCAACAGCTTTCATTATCAGAATGGAAGAGTGTGTTTCACAATCACTGTTTTGAAATGAATATTTATATACATAAATTTGTACGATACTCCGGAATTCTCAATTCTAATTGGTCAGTCATGGCTCCCTATCTAATTAGTGCTCTGGTCATGTTTTACCTGTGAGAGTAAGGATGATGAATACGGAAAACATATCTGGGTACTCCGCCAGAATGCCCGGAGCATTCATGGACATGTACTGTCGACAAAAATGCTCAATTTGTTTTCCAATCAGCTCATCAAATGTGGCACTCCAAGCTCGGGCGACACTTGATGTACCTGAGAAGGTTTTTCAGAATGAGTAACATTATATAGCAAGGAAAGAAAAACATAAGGAAATGTAAAAAAACTACACTATACATCAGTTTACAGACAGTTTACAGATATATATATATATATATATACAGTATATATATATATATATATACAGTATATAGTATAGGGAAATACATTTATAACCTTTAAAAGGATAGTTCACCCAAAAATGAAAATTGTCATCATTTACTCACTGTCAAGTTGTTCTAAACCTATATGAGTTTCTTTCTTCTGTTGAACACAAAAGAGGATATTTTGAAGAATGTGTGTAACCAAACAATTGATGGTCCCCATTGACTTTCATAGTACATGTTTCCAGCTTTGGAAGTCAATGGGGTCCATATACTGATTGGTTACCCATTTCCCCAAAATATCTTCTTTCATGTTCAACAGAAGAAAGTAAGTCATACAGGTTTGGAACAACTTGAGGGTATGTAAATGACAGAATTTTCATCCCTTTAAGTGATATTGTGTGTCGTCTCACCTATGACATATGAAAGTATAAGGTTCCAGCCAGTTATAAAGGCCCATAGTTCCCCAACAGTAACATAGCTGTACAGGTACGCTGAGCCCGTTTTCGGCACTCTCGCCCCAAACTCTGCATAACAGAGGCCCGCGAGCACTGAGGCCAGGGCTGCGATGAGGAACGACAGGACGATGGCCGGTCCTGCATTTTCCCGGGCCACGGCTCCAGCGAGGACATACACCCCAGCTCCCAAGGTGCTGCCCACACCAAGAGCCACCAGGTCAAAGGTGTTCAAGCATCGGGAGAGTCGCGAATCCTCCGAGTTGCAGTCGACAACCTTCACCCTCAGCAGCTGTTTCCCGAAACGCAGAAGCTTTTTCAAAACCATATTTGATTTGATTTGACGACAGCTTCTTTTTGTGCCTCGTTTTCTCAGAGTTTCTCCTTTCACAATGTTTCTGGTTCACCCACAAACGCAGAGGATTCACAATGTTGAATAATGTTCAGAAGTGTCGCTTATCTGTAGGGGGAAAAAACACACACACAAAGTAATGAACTTGAGAAAGTGGCAGTTTATACATTGCCAAATGTATGATGTCAAATGTTTAGGGATGCACTATAATATTTATCAGTGACCATATCGACATTTTCGGTCACATTTTAATGACATTCAAAACAAAACAAAACAAAATAGAGTCGTGTGAAATATATCTTTTTGTTCCATAAAATCTTGACTTTTTATTTTTCTCAAGGAATCCTACTTCACAAACTTTATTTCCAGAGATGAACAAAAATTCAACAGCAATCATATAGTGGTAAATGCGGTTACCCCTTCCCAGTTTGACCAAAGCACCTGGGTATTTTTTTTTTAAAGCTCCATGTCACAAATCAGCACATTTGTGGAACAGTAGCTGTCCAGTGATTTAAGGGCCTAAAACATGTAGAGCACTGACCCATATTCACTTCAACTTCAAGCCAAGCACTAAAAACAAACCCAGTACATATCTGATGACACTGCAAGAGAAAATGACACTATATTCTGAACCGCTACCAAACCTCGTGAATGAAAAGCATATTGCGACTCCAGAAGGCCAAGTGTCAAAATGTACTGTACTGTACGTACAAATGGGCGGCAGTTCTACAGTCAATAAGTTCATACAGCTGCACTCTTTTCCCAAGTGTTGAGTAACATGGAGAGAAATCCATAAAATGTGACTGGTGGCAGAGCTGGAGAGGCCCACTGGGGGATAATCTATCATACTCGCACAAACTGACATGTATTATGTAACCGAGAGCAGAACTTAATGGCAAAAAATACATGCAACTGCACAAGAACAACTAAGATCTGTTCACAAGCTCGGGTAATTTGCAAGGTAATTTGTAAATGAATGTAAATGAATCTCTCTATGCATGAAGCTACCATAACACTACATATGTGAAGCAGTAAATTTGATCTTTTCTCACACAGTAATAATAATAATTATTATTATTACCACTACATTTTTTCAGCAGTATGAAAGAAACTCAGCTGCTTCAGTCAGCCTGAACCAGTAAAATAGAATGTCCCTAAACCAGTAAAATAGACCTGCCTATTCAAGCTGGGAGCTAAAACTAGCGAACCGGTTAAGGCTGATTTAAGCTATTTTTAGCAAGGTAATTGAGATTCTTCATTGTTTTTGGCTAAATATTTATTACTCTGAGAAATATAAATAAACACGCATATAAACACACTCATATATACATATGTACACAGAGCTTGTAGTTACCAAATATAGTTAGCTAGATTTTCTTAGAAACACGTAGCGTAGCTCATCACTTTTTCTTTAAATAGTAGCTTGACTGTAATTTATCTGCTTGTAATTATGTGCAACTTGTACCTTGAGAGGCTCTGGTTTCAAAATATGTTCCTTAACACAGAGTTTGAGTCTATAAATTAATCTACTGTGAATCATGACCCAGTTTTCTTTCTTTGGAGCTCACATCTAAACAGCAAAGGGGACATAAGGAGTCACTTCCTATCATGCCACACTTAAATAGAAAGTTCAATAGATGTGGAGGTGGCGACCTTTTCTTTCTGTCCCAGGGTGCTTCAGAGGTTGTCTTGGATCTCAGAAACTTGGAAGGAGCTTAGCAGAGTCACTCGAGCAGTACTGCACCTTTAACTGTTGTCATTTTAATCACGCAAGCGTGGCATGAGGGCTTGACTGGAACAAACCTGTTGCTGAAACAGCAAACACAAACTTTAGCCAAATTTCCCACATCTAAGCACCGGAAGTTCATTAAAATGAGACTAGCTGTGTGACTGAGTAAAGACAACCAGAGTTCAGGGTTAAAGCTGTGCCCAAGACAGGATCAGTAAAATGACTGTCCATTTTTGTTGTTGTTTTCTTAAACAAATGCACAATGATTTTCTGATCAGGCTTTAGCAATGGTATGACCATACACTGCAGGAGACTTCAGAAGAAATCAGTGTTGTACGCAAGAACTTAAGAAATTGTGTGAACATGAAAAGAAAAAAAAAATTATAATATATATATACACACACACACACACACATACATACATACATATATATAACATATTGCAAATACAATATGAAATCCAACAAATACAAATTTGACAAATTAATACAAATAATATATTTCATATAATGCTTATACTAATATACATATATATATGCTCAATATAACAAAATAAACTGTATTATAATTATGCATATATAACAATATATTAATGCTGTCGCATTACTGACGAACTGAATACCAATACTGACTACGGTACTAAATTTGACTGCTTGGGGCCCGCTATTGTGCAACACTCAAAAACAAGCTACTAAAATGATATAGACGAAGACTGCTTGAATGTGTGCCAATGTCTGTCAGCACAAGTTGACATTAATTAGGAAATAAGGAATGTTATCTGTTCCTGGTCTTTCAGCATTAATAACAACGTTATTAAACGTTGATAAGTAAATAACACCTTATTGCAGTTTTTGCGATGTTTTATATACATTTATTTACATAATTGCAATTTTATTTATTGCATTTGTGGCTTCAGATTTTGCAACTGCAATATAATTTCTTGCTATTGAGACACTGCAATTGCGTCACAAGGGGGCCTCTGAGCATTTGAATCCATTTCAGATGAATGCCTTTTACACAGAATTATCAGTCTAACAACATTGACATAAAGGTTGACAATCTAAATGGTTAGTTTATAACCATTTCTTCCCACTATTTGAAAACAAGCGCTCGACGTAAACCTGATAAAGATAAACAGTGCTTGAATTTGTCCAATTGTCTGCAAAAGTTGATCTGCAACTTCAAGAACAACTGCAAGAACTTAAAGCTGCAGTATGTAACTTTTGGCACCCTAGCTGTTAATAAACAGAACTTTGTGCGTCTTGCGGAAGAACATTGTAGCCGGAGCTACTTCTCTCCGTTTATGTCTATGACGAATCACGCAGGTATCGGGCTACTCCGCAGCGGTTCCACCAGAACCAGTCTAAAATAGTTTGAATATAAACACTTAATATAGGTGTACCGTACTGATTCAGGATAAGACAAAAACACAGTTTGGAAAATGGATTCATGGTGTACTCACTTATATAATTTTTTTTAATATAATAGCTTTAAGTTCTCATTTCTCGCTATAGACATTGCAACTGTGGCAAAACGATGCCTTACACTACAGGATTACTATAATCCATACATTTGTGATCAAATTATTGCCTTTTACCCAGATTTATCAGTCTAACATCATTATTGATTGACAATCTAATAGTTAGTTTATAAGCATTTCCAATGTATTTTAATGCTTCTAATGCATCTAAAGCTATAGACGCCCGCTGACAGACACTCTAATTGGCTGATGGCGAGTTAATCACTCACATTCATTTTTAATTACACGCAGCATTTTATTCCCTCTCTGGGAATCATGGTTACATGCGTAACGACAGACGATCCCCTTCTAGGGAACTCGTGCTGTGTCCTCTAGCAGAGAATATGGGGAACAGAATGCCAACTATGCTATTGGTGAGAGAGCACCAAGGAAGTGACAGGCATACACCAAACCTTTCCGCAGAAAGGGGCCAAGCCACTGATGGCCCGGGCTACTCGTATAGCTTGGCAGAAATTGGGAATCCAGTATAAGATGAAAGAGGAACACCCACAGATAGCCATGTTATGTGAGCAACCCCTTGGCATGATAATACAAGGACCACAGATAGAGGCTACCTATTTACACGGGATTTAACCTGCAACCTTTCAGACAGAAGCCCAGAATCTAAACCACCATAGGCCGCCACTCAGGGCTTGTTTTTAGCATGTCATATGTGGGGTGTCGGGTAACATGTTGTGTGTTGGGGACATAGATAGATGCATGTGACCTAATTATGAGAAACATGCAAATCAACCAGTTTACACAACACAGAAGACATGCAGGATGAGTCCATGAGGTCACAAGTCACCTCAAGACACTTCTACGTCCTACTATAGATAGCTCGTTTTTTTTATCCTGAGCCAGTAAATCTCATAAAATAAAATGAAATTCCTTTCGATTTGAAATGACAAATAAATGTAGAATTGAAGGTGTTATGAACTTCATATTGCACCATCACAAAAAAGATTTACCAGGAATGTAATAATATTGCAAGGGTCAACAACACTGAGTTTGGGATTCATTAAACACACCCGCAAGCGTAATTTTATTGTGTGTGCGTATAGTATCTCTATCTATAACATCAAAGAGCAAATAAATAACAGTGTAAATGGTCAAAGATCAACAGAGCTGTCTTGTATAAAGCCCTTGACTGTGATTTGTGTAATATGGAAACATTCTAGTTATCTAAAAATATTTCACGAATAATTCCTCTGACCTACAAGCAGCTATCAGATGATTTCTGAAGTCTGGAGCATTAAAAGACCTCTTTGTTGAAGAAAGCATCTGGTCTGAGGAAGTGTGCATTTCATATACAGTGACTCAGATGTAAATTAAAGACCCCCTACTGGCCCCATTCAACAGAAAGCTTCTAGTGGCAGCACGTTTGGATTGTTTACATATAAATACAGCACTTGGTATGGCATGTGTTAGTGAGTGTTGATGGAACAAGGTTTTCCATGTTTGCAATGAGAAAACATTGCTTATTAACACATAATATAATAAAGCATGTATCCATTTAAAATTATTTATTTTCAGCACTGTAAAAATGTATACAAACACTTAGACTCTCTTCACCAATTGATTAAAATCTTCAATTTTTCCTTATATAAATCCTATAATGACCGTCTGAAAAATATAATGACATTCTGATAATAATCTTTCAAGTTCCTGCTACTCTTATGGCATGAGGTGGCACACCTCTCTCTTTAAGATCAGTTTACTCTTAAGAGCAGAAGAGACTCCAGCTCACTTATAAATAGAACAAGATTTATCTGCAGTGCAGACCAATTTAAAGCATTTAATTATTAAACTTGTGGCATACAACATGAAGTACAAAAAAAATTCTAATGTATTCTTTAAAGTTTTTTCCCCCCACTTTTTATTTAACTTTTGTTTTTATTTGTCAGTGTACTTGATTTCATTATTTCATTTACACATAATAGCCCTACCTAAAATGCTTTTCTAGTTTATTTAGTTTACTTGGTATTTTTCTGTTATTCTTAAAAATAAGTAAATAAAAAAAAAATTATAAACTGGCAAAGAATAGACGAAACGCGACAAAATAATATTGGTCAAAATAATAAAATACCATTAAACGCGCATAACGCCACATTCATACAGCACGCGTTCGACGCGACGCGACTAAACCAGAACGCTCACGATCTATAATCAACGAAGCTAGCGTCTCACAACAAATCATAGGTTTAAGCAGCGGAAGTTTTCATAAACCTAAAAACATTTTAATGTCCTCTTTCCCCCTGCAGGACAGATCACATTACAAGGCGGGAGACCCCGTGCGCCCCGTCCCACGTTTTCCTGCCCTGCCTGACAACGGAGCGCTGCTGTGAATGAAGCCACCATGTGCTGCCCGTCCGCGCGAGTTTCAGATTGATTGATTTGTAAATATAATTATAGTAAGAGAGCATTAATTAAATACATTTTCAGAACCAATGGACGATTTAGAAAACGCCAGAGCAACTGGGTTGGCTGTACCAGATGTTGGTCTTACCTTGCAGCTGGTCTCAGAGCAGAACAGACTGGATCCAGTGATACTTGTGTTGCTGAAAAACTTCTCTCAGATTGTGTCCTCCGGCTCAGGCGTCTGTGGTTATGTGGGCTGAGTCTCCTGACAGGTGGTGTGTGTGTCTGGGTCATTTGCTATGTGTAAGGTACATGGATCAAGTTTCATCGCGGTTTTGTACATGCTCCTCCCGACTTTTGCTACTCGCTGGAAAGAAACCGGCATGCAAAGAGTAACATTTAGGGTTAAATCTTTAAAGCAATAAAAAGAAAGTTTGCAGATCAAATATAATTAATTTAATTTAGGAAAGGATGAAGAAGTTGCAGCCTACACTAAAACCTTGATCCCAAAAATTCTTAAATCCAGATAAATATATTAAAAGCAAATACCACAACAAGTACAATTTTGCTTGGTGTAGGCTATTATTTGTTGGGAAAATGGCGGATACACAATAGTTCTAGGCTAAATTAGGTAAAGATTCCATAAACACTCAAGGACGGTTTGGAAAAAGTAGAATTTCAAAAAAATGTGAAACTGAAAATCTACTCGGGCAAAATAAGGTATACATGTATTTCTGCATAAGAAAATAACCATGCTTTGGTAAATCAATTATGACAAAGTAAAACATGAGATACTGAGCCATAATTATGAGATAAAAATTCACAATTTTGAGAAGTCAGTATGTCATAAGACAAAATTACGAAATGAGTTTATGTAACTGCACCTTTAGTGTATCTCAATGTCAACTTGTTATAATTAGGATTTAGCAAAGCATAACTTTTTTATCTTATGTGGCAGAAATTGGCATCCATATGCTTGTCTTTTAGAATGAACCAGGAAATCAATAGAAAAAAAACATGGTTCAAGAGGGTGGCACTAGCGGTTTGAAATCAAGACCAGACAAGTTCAGACTCTCACCTCTTAATGTGCCAAATTTCCCTCCAAATGGATTTATTGGCTGCCATAGACTCCCAGCCAAAAACAATAGGAGCCTCCATACCTTCAGTGACTGTCCCTAAAACTAATGAAAAACGTCTTGGGTTAAGCATGCTTCCGTGAGAGGGAATGAGACACTGCATCCTGTAGCAGACACTTAGGGGACTGCCATCAGCAGGACCGGTGTCTGAAATACGTGTGAAACAACTACAACCCTATTGGCCCACGTAGCCAGTGAAGTCACAGGTGGGCACCTGGAAGTATAAGAGGGAACCTGCAGAACACGCCACCAACTTAGTTGTCTGAAGGAGATGTGAAACAGGCAGGCCGGAGGCATGGCGAGGTGACGCAGCATTTTATTCCCTCTCTGGGAATCATGGTTACATGCGTAACCACAGACGATCCCCTTCTAGGGAACTCGTGCTGTGTCCTCTAGCAGAGACTATGGGGAACAGAATGCCAACTATGCTATTGGTGAGAGAGCACCAAGGAAGTGACAGGCATACACCAAACCTTTCCGCAGAAAGGGGCCAAGCCACTGATGGCCCGGGCTACTCGTATAGCTTGGCAGAAATTGGGAACCCAGTATAAGATGAAAGAGGAACATCCACACCAAGTTAAGAACACAGCTACCCTCAGATAGCCATGTTATGTGAGCAACCCTTTAGCATGATAATACAAGGACCACAGATAGAGGCTACCTACTTAGAAACCCAAGCAGGGGGGATAGCAGAGTCTAAATAGGGGCTCCAATGGACCACTACTTAAAACCCTAGTAAGGGGAGTAGTCACCAAGCTAGGAAACAGCTATCCTCCAAAGGTCCTAAATGAGGATTGCCAAGACCACAGAGAGTGGGCGATCTACTTAAAACCCTAACAGGGGAGAGAGCACAGTCTAGGCAAGGGGCTCAAGGAGACCACTACTTAAATACCCTAATAAGGGGAGTAGTCGCCGAGCTGGAACACAGCTATCCTCGAACAGCAGTTTCCTCAGGCAAGGCTGAAGATAGCCCACTTTCCATGGTCTGGGCAATCTACTTAAAACCCTAACAGGGGAGATAACACAATCCAGGCAAGAGGTTCAAAAACCACTACTTGTTAACCCTGACAAGGGGGTAGTACTGAGCTAAAACACGGCTATCCTCGGATAGCTATCTTCCAAGGCAAGGACTCAGCGCCTACTTGAGAGTGTGGGCCAATAGGATTGGAGTGGTTTCACACGTGCTTCAGACACCGGTCCTGCTGGTGGCAGTTCCCATAGTGTTCACTAGAGGAAGCAACGCGAGTTCCCTAGAAGGAGAACCACTGGGGGGGAAGACAATAGCAGATAACGACAGTCACATATTCCTAAAAACTAAAATAACATCCAACTGTGCTCTCTGGCTTGGATTGAAACAAATGCTTCTATAGAATCTGAGTATATCTCTATCTACCTCAAGTTAAAGCACAGCTAAATAGCCACCCGAGGAAACTGTTGACATAATTATGAAGTGTTTTATATGAAAACTCTTAACTGCATGTAAAAAGAATCGTATCCTCAAATCTTTACATTTATATGCACTAACTAGTGTAATTACAATGGAAGGCTGTTTCCATTATAAGAGTAAAAAATGTATGTTCTTAAAAAGTCACATTGTGAGATATTAAGTCATAATTACAATAAACAAGTCAAACTGCATGATACAAAGTTGCGATTATGAGGAATAAGTCACAAAAATGTGCTGTGAACTATACCTTTGAAGAAATCAAACTGCAATTGTGTTGTATTAAAATGCAGTTGTGAAGTGTAAAGTCACAATTACTACAGTTTTTTTTGTACTAAGGCAGACACTAGCCCAGAGGTTTTCAACTCTGGCCCTCGAGATCCACTTTCCTGCAGAGTTTAGCTCCAACGTTGATCAAACTCGCCTGTCTGTAACTTTCTAGCAATCCTGAAGGCTTTGATTCGCTTGTTCAGGTGTGTTTGATTAGGGTTGGAGCTGAACTCTGCAGGAACGTGGATCTCGAGGGCCAGAGTTGAGAACTCCTAAACTAGCCTATATTTTAAACCCCAAATTTCCAATATACTTTTAAACCCAGTTGTATATAAAGGAAGGAATTTATCCTGAATATTATTCACACTTTTATTTATGCAAATAAAACTTTTCAAGCTCCAGGAAAACAACAAAAAATAAGTACATTTGTTACGGTAGCACATGGTTTTGTTTTTGCCAGCATGTCATGTTCATTTGATTAGGGATGAGGTTGGCACATGAGCGAAACAGTTTTTAAGATGGGCACAGATGCTGGATTATTCAACCCATGGCTGTGCATAATGTTTTTTTGAATGTTTACAATATGAAGTATGAATCATGCTCTCAGAAATCAGCTTTAGAGCACAGAACCCACGTGTGCATTGTAAAGTGGTCTTTTCTTGCAGGTAATGATACTGCAGTGATGGACAGTTTAAAAAAATCCATTAAGAGACCCCATCCATTAAAAAAATAAGTAAAAAGAAGTGACCTCTCCTCAGGTAAGGAATTACAAAAGTCTTAACACAGCAGAGTGCACTTCAAACCCACTTCCACTAAATTTCAACTGTATTGAAGGAGAAACTTAACTAGATTCCATCCCCAAAGGAAACCCTTCAGCCGCACAAATAAATGTACAATATTCACAGTATTTACATGGTGTGGTTCATCCAAAAACGGTCAGTGAGGCAGGCGTCCCATTGCTTTGCCTTTCATTTGTTCTCGAGGAGAGTCTTTATATCTTTAATACCGTGTTCTGACGCAACCGCGATCACGTGGTCTAAAGCGTTGAGCCGTCCCAGAAGCCTAACCACCTCCTTTATGTGTTCCCTATGGAGAGAAACAGTAACTGCATTAATAAAAAAATGGAATGATGCTTACGTTGCAGAGCCATTAATATAATGTACATATATACGTGAATGTTACATTTAAATTTTACATTGAAATAGTGAAGCATGTGAACATACACATACTAAATTTAAAATGTTAAAGGTCAGTAAGACTAATAATTTATATTTTCACAATTAATACTTTTTTTTTTTTTAATCAAGGATGCATTCAAATGATCAAAAGTGACAGTAGAGGCATACAATGTTACAAAAGATTTCCATTTAAATACTTCATATTCAAAGAAAAAATATCAACATGGTTTGCAAAAAATATTAAGCAGCACAACTGTTTTCAACATTAATCATAAGAAATGTTTCTCAAGCAGCAAATCAGCATATTAGAATGATTTCTGAAGGATCACATAACACTGAGGATTGGAGCAATGATGCTGAAAATTCAGCTTTGCCATCACAGGAATAAATCACATTTTAAAATATATTAGAATAAAAAATAATAACTTTAAATTAAAATAATTTCAAAATAAGTTTGTATTTTGGAGCATATACATATATATATATATTTATAAAGAGAGACAGCATAAATGTGTGTGTGTGTGTATATATATATACATTGATATCGATTACGATTATCAAGTGAACGATTCGATATCACAATTATATCAAATTTATTTTGTGCATTTTTATTTAATTATATAAGCAGGCTACTTTTTAAAAAATTATCACAAATTAATAATAAATCAAAACATTTGTTAAGAACTTAACCAAATAAATATAGCTTCAAAACATACAAGCAAATACAAATTAATAAAGGGGGAAAAAGACAGTTACAAGTGATAAACAGAAAGTACTTTAAGTATCTATGAGTGCTTTAAGTATCCGAAAGAATACAGACAATCATAGTTATGGGTTTTTTCTTTTATCCTCAGCATTATTGCTGTTTGATTATTACTGATGAGATCATAGACAGTGGCAGCTTTAATAGGCTGCATTCACACTAACGCCCAGATCTATTTCGACATATCAGATGTTTTGTCCTGTTCTTAAACATAACTGATTGTGTTTACATCAGTTTCGTATCAAAAGTATTCAGAGATGCAAGTGCATTTAACCGCAGCCGCGATCGAGCTTCAGGACAACAAACACACAGCAAAAGTTAAAGTCTGTCAGTACGTGAGTCTCGTGCATCAAATACATACTGCATTCCAAACGGCATAATTGGAAGTATATCTAAACTAAAACACTGAAATAACAGCGGGTGGAAGCACACAAGCAATGCGCACGTGTCTCACAGTGCATATCCTGTGCAATGAAGCCCGCAGCAATTGTCTCTAGCGCACACATGTGCCATATGTGGGAAAAATGCCCAGATCTCAGATTTTAAAATAGTGGGTGCATTTTTTAATTCTCGCATGACAAGCACGTAAGTGAATGACGTCAGTAGGCTATAATCGATTATGGTTTATTACTGCATCAATGCAGAATCGTCCACGTCGCGATGCATCGATGCAAAAATTAATTTCAACACCCCTCCGCGATCGAGCTTCAGGACAACAAACACACAGCAAAAGTTAAAGTCTGTCAGTACGTGAGTCTCGTGCATCAAATACATACTGCATTCCAAACGGCATAATTGGAAGTATATCTAAACTAAAACACTGAAATAACAGCGGGTGGAAGCACACAAGCAATGCGCACGTGTCTCACAGTGCATATCCTGTGCAATGAAGCCCGCAGCAATTGTCTCTAGCGCACACATGTGCCATATGTGGGAAAAAATGTGCCCAGATCTCAGATTTTAAAATAGTGGGTGCATTTTTTAATTCTCGCATGACAAGCACGTAAGTGAATGACGTCAGTAGGCTATAATCGATTATGGTTTATTACTGCATCAATGCAGAATCGTCCACGTCGCGATGCATCGATGCAACAATTAATTTCAACACCCCTTACACACACACACACATGCAGTGATTTCCTCACTAAAATTAGACAACAAGACGCACCCTCCCCCCCCTACACAATCACCCTAGACTCACATACTATGTTTATGTCTGTAATATCTTTGTGTGTCATCTACAGTGAGGTTGAGATGTTAACTCAAGGACATTAGAAACTGCTTTACCTCACGTTCCTCTTCTCCACGTCTGATCCAGCCACACAACTGCGGTAAAGACTGCTGGCCAGATGTTTCAAATATCTGCAGAAGTTCTCCAGCTGAGGAAGAGTCTGCTGTCCTTTCAGGCTGCTGAACCACTGCACAGGAAAACACTCCACCACCTGAGGGCAGCAGTGAGAGCAATATAGTGCTTTGAGTTGAAGGACATCATATGTAAACACTGTTTATATGAATATTAATTACAAACTACACAACTGATTTGTTACACAAAAATGTGGAGACAAGTCATACCCTGCGGCATTTCTCCACGTCTTCCTCGCTGATGTCTGTGGTCTGCAGGGCTGAGAGAATGTAGCGGTTTAGTGTGCTGTCCATGGCAAGCTCTTTCAGCACTGACGGAGACAGGATCCCATCCCATTTTAAGATATTCCCAAATAACTGAACACAAGAAAGAGATTCAGTTGGGAATAAGCTTGAACAAGTTAAAATCCAACTTACATATTTTCAAATATAAAAGGTTAAACTAAGATTAACTGATTCAAACGACAGCAGAAAGTCTTTAGAATATTTAATCATGACTAGCCATACCTTTACACAAGACCAAAACTGTCTCTGGGAAAAGAGGTAAGGACCAGAGTTCCTGTTCTCCATTACACTGTCAGGGGAGAAAACAAAAATTACACATCACACACTGGTTTACAAAACATATTTAGTCACACTCGAAACTAGACGATGTGAACAAAGAACAACATGTACAAACGGTGACACAACAGGAGTGATTCAGCTTTTACACTCACTTTTTTGGAAACAGAGGCAAGAAAATATCATCATCAAGAGTCTGTCGAATTCGCGTGACTATGGTCCTCAGAAGCTCCTGAAAACAGACAAATTCTTGCCTTAAGAAATTTCATTTCTCTTAATGAAACAATAATTTAACCCTGTATATGGAAAAAAAATTTAAATGGAAGTTTATTTGAGCCTTTAGACAAAATATAAAAAAATTAAAAAATAAATATGCATAATGCACATGTTCTTGCTGAGTGTCATATTTGATAAATCAGGCTTTTATGGCACATATAGTATAACACATGAGAAAATGGAGCTCATATTTGAGGGAAAAAAACACCTCAACTGTATTCATAAGCACAAACTGAGCAAAAATATGCAATTTGGTGTAGTAAGATAAAATTCTGAAAGCTTGTAATGTTGAGATCTTTATACAGACTACTTAAAATGCATATATATATATATATATATATACAAACACAATTCCAAAAAAGTTGGGACACTGTACAAATTGTGAGTAAAAAAGGAATGGAATAATTTACAAATCTCATAAACTTATATTTTATTCACAAATATATATATATATATATATATATATATATATATATATCTCAGTTGTCACTCTGTATCTTCCAATAATATGTCTTAGTAAGATGATATTTAAATGCATAATCTTGTGATTAAAACTAGGACAAAATATATGATACACTGCAATAGAATGAGAATCAAGTGATTTTCAAATACACATTCCTCAAAAGCCTGATGCATCACATTTAACTGGCATTTCAAAAGGAATTTTCTCAAAAAATGAATTATCAAAATTATCAAGTAAACGGCAAGTTGCTTCAGTTCAGTAAGTGTTCATCTTGAAACTAATAATACTATGAAAGTTCTTCTTACGTTTACTTTATAAAAACCATTAAAGATTTCACAG
The DNA here is from genome assembly GCF_001515645.1 of Sinocyclocheilus grahami. Classification (NCBI taxonomy): domain Eukaryota; kingdom Metazoa; phylum Chordata; class Actinopteri; order Cypriniformes; family Cyprinidae; genus Sinocyclocheilus; species Sinocyclocheilus grahami. The sequence continues at coordinate 2,686,274 of NW_015505329.1, forward strand.
CAGAAAGACATGTTCCATGATAAAGGTGAACATTTTTTACAATTATACTAAAAGGCCTTTTACTTACTAACAAAAAGTACGAACTCCCAATAAGACAACATAAGGCATGTAGAAGAGTACAAGTTTTGATCATACTGATCATTTAGAGGCCTTATATTTGATGTGAAAAAAGTCTGATTAAGTAGAATTTAAAGGTTAAATCACACTCAAATGCAAAAATTAGGTCTTGTGGCTTTAATGCGTTGCAGTCTCATCCATTCACTGACTTGTGTGTTGCGGTTGTCGCCGTGCAGCACAGTCGGATAGTCTTTAATCAGCCTCTGCATGAACGTCACCAGTCTGGACGTCTGACTGCTGGAGAGCGGATCCCACACCTGATCCGTCAGCACTGAGGGGGTGAGACAAGGTGCAATTTGGGTTTAAGATGCTGTTCTGAAAGAAAGAACTGAACAATAATGATGGGATAGACTAACCTGCCAGTTTAGGAAGCAGCACTCTTTCCACAATAGCAGGAAGCAGGCTGTTATCTGTGTCTTCCTCTTTCTTCAGGGCGCTCTGCTCCCCACAGCCATAGAAAAGCAAAGACTCAAACCACAGCATGTACTCAAAATTGGGACACTCCACCTGCATAGACAGATACAAATGGCATAATTTCGGCACTTTAAGATAAAAATGTTTAGGCGATGCAAAGCAGATCATAAAAATGTGGTGGTGGGGACGTGTTCTCTGTACCTGCAGTGGAGACCATGAGACGAGCTGTAGTCGAATAAGAGGGTTGAAGAGTTTGGGCAGACACAGTCCGATGTAGGCATCTCTATAGCATGTAAAATACAGCTTTCTCCAGGTCTCAAAGTGAGACTTTATGTTGTCCAGTGAGTGGAAATCCTCCACCACATCCTCAAAAACCTGCTTAGACTCTTTTAAAATGCGATCTGGAAATCAAAAGGATGAATTGTTAATTGAGAAAAGAGTGAAAACTAACCAGCAAAAGCCGATCTCGTACTGGTGTGAGTTAACTTGGTCACCTCTTTCTGAGTTGTAGCTGGTGATGTCAGTGGATGTCTCTTCATCATCACTGGACAGCCCCTCCTTATGCTCGGCTCTCTTGCCGTTCTGCTCTCGAGCTTGTCTGCGACGAGTTCTGTTCAGAAGTATCAAAAATGAATGAATTATAACTGAAATATATCACAGAAACTCTGCCTAGAGTAGATCTGGGTTTTGAATTTCTGATTCAATCTAATTTAGATGCACTAGCTATTTAACAAGCAAATATTAAATAGTCATATGTTCCATATACACATTACTTTATAATCAAAAGTAGCCATTATTAAAAGTGGTATTAATGTACTTTATTGATAAACAAGAGACAGCTGAAAACATACCATCTTGCTGCTCTTTTGCAAAAAAAATTTGGCCATTACAATTTACAGAACAAAGCTAATTACTGTATTTTAAAAAATATTTGTAATGAGGATTATATGCTTTGGCACATGCCATTATATGACACATATATATACACACACACACACACACACAGGAGATCAAAATTAGAGAACAATCCATAAATACTAATAGTTAAACTTCACCACTCAAAATTTGAAGGAATATTAGCAGTGGGTAACTAACACTGTTCTACTAACATGTTTGACAAAATAACCAAAGCATTTCAACAAAAAACTATATTTAGTGGAAAACACAGTGATCAAAATTAGAGAACAGTAACCACCGTAGCACGAAAGAAGATTACAACTAAAATTTTGAAGAGTTAGCTGTCAGAAATGAGCAGGAAGTGTAGAGGCCCTCTCTTTGAATGTCTGGTGTGATCTTGGTCCACTCTTCTTCATATCTCGGGAATTTCGGTCTCTCGGGAAAGGATTTTCCAGAGATTTTAAGTTGGGTATAGATCAGGACTCTCAAACGATCGATCGATAATTAATTGAAATACATGCTATAATTCATTCAAATAAATGTGGTCTTACCGCACTATTTCATCTCTGTGTATGATCTGAAGTTAGCAGAATGCTAGCGCTAACGTGCCGTAACTGACGAAAATAACTCAGTTGACCCATTCGGTCAAATATTGTGCTGCAAAAAGCAATACTAGTTTTAACTTGTAAATGCACTTCGCAGAGGCAACCACCCTCCGCTTCTCATTGTGCATTTAAAATCATTTAATGCACGGCTAGCCGTTGATTATCCCTTACATATATACATGTGTATATATAGATAAAGTGAAAGTATACCGTCTGGCTTCTCTTTCAGCTATCCTCCTCTGCTTGGCCAGCTCCTGATAGGCTGTGCGATCTCTACCGAATGAGTCCAAATTAGGTACCATAACAGCCTTACCTGAAACAGAAAAACTAATATTAACTCACAGTAAAGCTGAGCTCACCAGCTGTTACAGCCTATACTGACAGATTAGATAGTCATGATAGTCATTACCTACTCATTAATATAGCATAGATGTTCATGCATTAGGCCACAATTTTTAATATAAATTTAGTTAAAAAACAATTTATTCCATGCACAGTGCTTAATGGGATAGTTCACCCATTTCATTTCCATTTCAAGTTCCAAACCTGTATGAATTTATTTCTTCTGTTGAAAACAAAAAGATATTTTGAAGAATGTTGGTATCCATGTAGCCAGTCACTTTCATAAAATGGAAAAAATATACTATGGAAGTCATTGGCTACAGTCAACTGTTTGGTTACCAACATTCTTCAAAATGTTGTCTTCTGTGTTCAAAAGAAAAAAGTCAGTCATACAGGTTTGGAACAACGACAGGGTGAGTAAATGATGACAGAAATTAAGATATTTTTTTGGGTGAACTTTCCTTTTAAGTTGTTTTCCCTCTTCTCCTGACATCATCAGGATTAATTTACAACTAGAAGCTGATTTTGATCTACCTGCTCAATTTTACTGGGGTGACATTGAAACTCTCCTCCAAAACACTCACCTGCTCAGCATCTTAGCAATGTTTCAGTATAAACACTGACCAATAAGAAGTGAGTGAGCTTTCACCATCCGAAAGCCACATACACTTTTACTTGTCTCAATCAAACACACATACGTGCACCCACAGGACAGTCTCTTTGTGTATTATTCTGATGTGTAATTAATTACAACTATATAACAAAAACAGGAAGAAAAAAAAAACAATGAGGCCATTCAAATAAAAAATAAAAACCTTCAAGATGGACTGACTTGAAAGGCTGGAAAACTCCGACGATTCATCTTTAATATCATCCTGTCTTCTCTGGACGAGACGGGACGCCCGCTGCCGAAGTAGCTGGTGCATGGCGACCTCAAGCTCCAGAATAACAGGCACCTGAAAGATATGATGATTTTTGTGACAACTGAACTGAAGACAAGTGGCCGGTGACCGAGACGAGGGGTTCAGTGTGTTCTGCTGTGGCATGGGAGAGAGAAAGTGGCAAAACCAGACCAAATTTAGCCATAATTAATAAGCTCTGGACATAAAGCCCATTTAGAGCTGAATCAAAATCGGCTTCTCCCTGTGTTAATGCTTCATGTTATTTAATTATTATAAGCCCAAAAAAAATTAAAAATGGCTGAGTAGTTTGAAACTACTGTTAAAGACTTCCGGAAAACCCCCGTTGGTGGGTATTTTGACATTCATTTAACGTAATAAACGGATACAAACAAAATAGTTCAAATCATTTCCCATATGATTTATGACCACTTATTACTTTTAATATTTAAAAAAAATGGTTCAACGACACTGTAAACTAGCTAGTTAGCTACCTAGCAGCTAACAAACCTATGACTTTCTAAATAAAGTGACAAGTTCTTAGATAAATCAGTATATAAAGGATCCCCCCCTCCCCCCCAACTAATAACACTTTTGATGATCTGTTCTCCATGCCCCATCAAAGACACCATGATTTGTGTATATAGTGCTTCTTTATAGCTGAAAAAAATTATGGAAACACAGAAAAACCATCTTGCTGTGGGAAAAAAGATGGAAGTTTACACCATAATCCATGAGCTGATGAAAATATGACCTGGTGCACTACTGAAAATTCAGAGTTTTATAAATGATCACCATAAACATGAACTAGGACAGCGGTGGCGAACTCCGGTCCTGGAGAGCCGTAGCCCTGCAGAGTTCAGCTCTAACCCTAATTAAAACTCACCTGCCTGTAGCTTCCTAATAACTGTTCAGACCTTGATTAGCTTGTTCAGGTGTGTTTGATTAGGGTGGAAGCAAAACTCTGCAGGGCTGCGGCTCTCCAGGACTGACGTTCGCCACCCCTGAACTAGGAGTATATATGAAGTAAGGTAATTTTAGTTTAAAATATTTTTAAAGTCTAACTAACTACACAATGCTGCTGACACAGGCAACATTCAATAAACTTCAATCACAAAGAAATACAGTGGCAAGATTAGGAAAAGGGGGGTGGGGGGGACTTAAAAATGCAAGCCAGTGAAAAAAAAGCAGCAGCAACATTAAAAACAAATGCATTCATTCTTACCTTTTCACTGAAACACTCAAGCAAGTCTCCAACATACCCTCGCATTTCTTGCAAGAATCTATATTTGTCTGCGGCCTCCTGTGAGGAGCCCTCCAGGAGCTGGATGGTCTTTTTGGAGGCCTCCAGCTCCTCCTGGATCTGCTCAAAGCGCCGGGCATTGGAATCGTGCCCCTGGCGCATGAAGCTCAGCCTGGCATACAGGGGAGTCAAAGAGAGATTTATTATTAGTGAAGAATGGGGACATCACTAGAGTCGCACATGTCCTGATTAGGCATGGGCCGGTATGAGATTTTGACGGTATGATAACCTTAAGCTAAAATATCACGGTGTCATGGTATTGTCGTTACAGCTCTAAAATGTGTTATTTTTAAATGACTGGGTAAAAAAAAAAAAAAAAAATTTCTGCTGAACACAATATATTTTGTTTTTGAGCAACATACAGAATATTAGGAACAGTAGAATGTTTATTTTTTTCTTTGATTTGTTTCCTAAAAAGAATCTTCATCTTTATTTAACCTGAATCTGTAATTACAGTCATTTAATTTTAGTTATATAATTTCATATACATAACTTGACTTGATAATAATCCAATTTGAAGCAAAAACAGAATGTTCTGTTCTGACTAGCTTTGTGAAATTATACTACATGCCTGAAGGAAACAAACAGCAGAAGCTCTGAATGAGACACAGATTCACTCTCTGACAGCAGGAGGCGCTTCTCAAACACCAGATACAGCGTTTCTGAAGTTTCTGAAGACAGTCAGTTACCCTCAGAAACATTCATATAAACCACCAAATCAATATTGAGGATTTTCTTCCAATAGTTCGTACATCATGAAGAGTGAGTGATCTGCCTGCTACAGTATTTTTCTCTTTGTGTACGTCTTCAGCGTCTCTGGCCTGTGTTAACGGGCGTTTACAGACTTCATATTTTCACATAAATTACATTTTGGAAAAGTATTGCATTGCAACGCAGTTTGTGCAAGTCCAGAACAGAGACGAGCTGCAATAAGACAAAAAACGTCTGGTTGCTGATCGCGTAAATTCCAGGGGCAGCTCCTTAAAGGGTTAGTTCACCCAAAAATGGAAATTAGCTTGTTTTTTACTCACCCTCGAGGTATCCTAGGTGTATATGACTTTCTTCTATCAGACGAATCCAGTCGGAGTTATATTAAAAATTGTCCTGGCTATTTCAAGCTCTATCATTGCAGTCAGCGGGTGTTGCAGTTGAACAGTCCACAAGTCGTCAAATAAAGTGTGCGCATCCATAATAAAATGTGCCTCACACGGCTCCGGGGGGTGAATAAAGGCCTCCTGCAGCGAATCCATGTGTTTTTGTAAGAAAAATATACATATTTCAAACGTAATAAACACTTTTCTCTCACTTCCAGTATCGGTCATACGCAGAAGCCATTCTGGCAGATAACGTAGTACGTCGGCGTTGCATGATAAGTGACGAACGCGGAGAGAGAACAAAAAAGCCCGTCATGAATTAGAAGTACAAACCGAGGATTTGCAAAGGAAAAATGTCAGAGGATTTTGATATAAACTAAGAGGAGACTGGTTTTCCTTTGCTAAAGTAAGGAAACCTTGCTTCCTTTGCTCCTATAAACCAACTCACGAGACTAGCATACCTCAGAGGCACGCATGCAGAGCATACGTGCTGCGTCATCTGCCGGAACGGCTTTGGAAAACTCATGACAAAAACGGTATGACAGATACCGGAAGTGAGACAAAAGTGTTTATTACGTTTGAAATATGGATATTTTTCTTGCAAAAACACATGGATTCCCTACAGGGGGCCTTTATTCACCCCCCGGAGCCGTCGGCGGCACGTTTTATTATGGATGCGCACACTTTATTTGACGACTTGTGGACTGTTCAACTGCAACACCCGCTGACTGCAATGATAGAGCTTGGAATAGCCAGGACAATTTTTAATATAACTCCGACTGGATTCGTCTGAAAGAAGAAAGTCATATACACCTAGAATGCTTCGAGGGTGAGTAAAACAGTCTTAATTTTCATTTTTGGGTGAACTAACTCTTTAAGTTCGGCCATCCTACATTCACGTGACTGACTACTCGCACCAACAGGAGGAGGAGGGTCATGTTACTCTCTACACTGCACTCAACCTGAGGGATTCCTACACTTTCAGTCTTTGAGGAGATATGAAAAACAGCACATACCGCAGGAACGGTATAACGGAAAATATTAGTGGTTTTGAAACAGTGACATTTTCAAATCGCGGTATATCTTGAAACCGGTAATCGGCCCATGCCTAGTCCTGATGAAGACGGTTTTGTCTAAAAAATGTAATTGAGTCTGGAAAACAATTGCAGATTTTAGTATCTGCAAATCAGCTTAACATGGTGCTGAAACATTGCCCGCGATAGCCAGAATCAGTGCGAGGAGAATTGTGGGAACTAAAAACTATAAAGTGTTGGTACATTTAAAATCTTAGGAAATTCCAACTTGCAATTTGAGGGTTTACAATGGTCGCCAATGAGCAGGCAGTTCAGACCGTACCTGTCTTTGAGACGTTTCTTTACCAGATCTGTGGTTATAAGGGTCAGGTCACAAGAGGGAATGGGATAGGGAACTGAGGGCTCTGCTTTCAAAGGCTTGCTGTTGTCTGCTCCAACTGTGGCAATGGCGTAGCTAAAGGGCATGGCATAGGATGCTCCATACGGCTGTGCATCATAACTGCCTTGGTAATACATAGTTGGGTCCTCGGATTGGGTGGTTTGGACCTAAAATATCAAAAAAGGATATGACATTAAAAGGATCAGATTGTCAGCTTTAAATATTGTGATTTCAAAGTGTGTGTGTGTGTGTATGTACTGTATGTATGTATATGTATGCGTGTATGCATGTGTGTGTATATCCAGAATATATATATACATATATAATATACATAGAAACTTCATTATAATTATACTGGGGTCAGAAATGTTTGTTTTTGAAGACTGCATTTAATCAAAAACACAGTAAAACCACTAATTACTGTTTTCTATTTCAATATATTTTAAAAAGTAATTTATTCATGTTATGTCAAAGCTGAATTTGTCACATGATCCTCCAGAAATCATTCTAATGTTAATTTGGTGCTCATTAAATATTTTTTATTATGATTTTATGTTGGAAACAATTGTGCTTTTTAATATTTTTGTGGAAACAGTGAAAGTTTTTTTTAGGATTCTTTAATGAACAAAAGTTCAAAAGAACAGCATTTATTTGAAATAAAAATGTTTTGTAACATTATAAATGTCTTTACTGTCACTTTTGATCAATTTAATGCATCCTTGCTGAATAAAAGTATATTAAAAAAAAAAAATCTTACTGACCCCAAATATGTGTGTATACTGTATAGAAAGCAAGAAAGAGAGACAGCGAGAAATTACTGTCTATTGTGCTACTGATATTAATTAATAGATAGACAAAAATAGTCAAAAATATTCACTGATCTTAATTTCTTAACTTGAATGCTACATGCCATAGTTTCAATTTGTTAACATTCACAATAAGTATTAACTTTAAAAATAAAGGAACTTGTTAAACCAAATTTTAACTGTTGTATTGAAATAAGCATTGACAATATAAAATATTCAGGAATTTTTAAAGGGGAAAAAAAGTAAAATGTACATACACACACACTGGTACTGGTATGACAACTGAAATGTGGTTATTGTGACAACTCTAGTACTCTGACCCACCTGCGGGATGCTAATGCCCTTCCTGATCTGCTCCTGCTCCCAGCGACTCACTTCCTCATCCTGCCCATCATCTAGAGCTTCATCGTCACTGCATTCAATACCTGAACCACAACACACACACACACACACATACATTCAAAACAAACACTACGCTCAGATCTTGGTTCATTGCACATCTTTTCCAGTATCTGACTTCTTACAAAAGTCCTATTCATACTAATTCAGTCTTTTTTGTGTGACTTATTTAACATGAGATGACATTTATTACAAGGACAACCAGTCTGGAGAGCGTGTTAATGGGATTCCTAGAATTCTACATAAATAGGAGCTTCAGATGACTAGCTCCGAGCTCATACACTGACCTATCTCCTCAGCTATTTTCTGCCTCTGAGTCTTTATCTTGACTCCACTGAAAACAATTCTCTCCTCGTCTTCGTCGTCACTGCCGCCGTTCTCATCTTCACGGGCGAGGCGCTTGTTTGTAACCTCATTCTCCACCAGCGGAGGCTCACCCCCAAGCTCTCGAGCCATCTGCCTACGTTTACGAGCAGCATGAATGAAGGCCGCGTCGGGGATCTCACCTGTTGAAACGTATGACAGTTATCATTAGTGTAAACACAATGAAATCACTTTCACAAGAATTAGTTTATCCAGAAAGAACCTAAATGGACTAAAAGAATTTGCCATATAAAAACGTGGATTTGATCAAATGCAGTGTTTAACAACATTCAATGTAGGGCTGCACGATTAATTGAAATTAAATTGCAAAAGCGATAAATCGCAATTAGGCAGAAACTGCGATTGTCATGCGTATCTTTCAGTGAAGCATGGTTCTGTGATCAGCCATAAATCTCCATCCGAAGGCCAGAGGGCACTCTCGCGCTGAAACTCCAAATACACCTCGCAGAAGAAATCCAGGAAATCCCTATAGCGGTTGCTGAATAAACAGAAGATTTAACTGCTTTCATTGATTCAACGTGACTAATAAACACACGACTACGACAATATATGGTTTATCTGAGTTCATCTTATCATTTTTATTATAATAAAGTATATAATAATGCAATGCTAATCGACATAACCTTTATCACTGCTTAGAATGCTATGAAATATGTTGCGTGCCTTATTCTGTGTAAGAAGCCACATCATCTCACAGAAGGATTTACTTCAAACACTCGATTAACGTTAAGATGCGAGTTTGGAGTAAAAACATGTTATTAAATGTGGTATTTTCAAGTGCTTTCAGATGGAGCAGCATTTACTACACAGAGCCGTAGTTCACTGACAAGCTACGCAAACAGCTTTTCATAATTTCATAATTGCGCGATTACATTTTCTGCGATTATGAACGTAATTTTGCGTAGCTTGTAAGTGAACTACGGCTCTGTGTAGTAAATGCTGATCCATCTGAAAGCAAGTGAGTAACAAATAAAAAGAAATACATAAATATTATAAATAAATACACAGATTAGAAATAAACATTAAGAATTAAACAGTATAATTATAAGATTAAAATAAATGTATTATTTTTTTATTAATTTTAAAATGAATAAGATTGTTTGTAATATTTAAATCTTTACTATGTTTTAATGAGTAGTGTAAGACAAAAACAACAAGAAAGAAAATCTGTACAGCAATATAAGTTTAAGAAATCAAGAATTAATGGGCTTTATACTATAAATCATATATACAGATAGACAGGCAGACAAGCAGACAGACAGACAGACAGACAGACAATAGATAGACAGACAGATAGACAGGCAGACAGGCAGACAGACAGACAGACATACAATATATAGACAGGCAGACAGGCAGGCAGACAGACAAACAAACAGACAGACAGACAGACAGATAGATAGATAGACAGAGAGACAGACAGACAGACAATAGATAGACAGACAGATAGACAGGCAGACAGACAGACAGACAGACAGACAGATAGATAGACAGAGACAGACAGACAGACAGACAGATAGATAGACAGAGACAGACAGACAGACAGACAGATAGATAGACAGAGACAGACAGACAGACAGACAGATAGATAGACAGAGACAGACAGACAGACAGACAGATAGATAGACAGAGACAGACAGACAGACAGACAGATAGATAGACAGAGACAGACAGACAGACAGACAGATAGATAGACAGAGACAGACAGACAGACAGACAGATAGACAGACAGATAGATAGACAGACAGGCAGACAAACAGACAGACAATAGATAGACAGACAGATAGACAGGCAGACAGATAGACAGGCAGACAGGCAGACAGACAGACAGACAGACAGACAGACAGATAGATAGATAGATAGATAGATAGACAGATAGATAGATAGATAGATAGATAGATAGACAGACAGACAGACAGACAGACAGACAGACAGACAGACAGACAGACAGACAGACAGACAGACAGACAGACAGACAGATAGATAGACAGATAGATCGACTTACATTGTAAAAACTCCTCCCTAGTCTTGGGATTATTGGTGGCAGTGATCTGGATGTATTTCACTATGGAGACCAATGGAAAAGTGTGATGTTTTTATGCAAAGATCAAATGTATTCATTATACAGTTTAAACATTTATACAAAATGAGTACTATCTATCTATCTATCTATCTATCTATCTATCTATCTATCTATCTATCTATCTATCTATCTATCTATCTATCTATCTATCTA
>NW_015505329.1:2697304-2717138 GCF_001515645.1 Sinocyclocheilus grahami
TGAGTAGTTGAGTAGTATCTATCTATCTATCTATCTATCTATCTATCTATCTATCTATCTATCTATCTATCTATCTATCTATCTATCTATCTATCTATCTATCTATCTATCACATCTATAAGTTAAAGCAGTGGTTTTCAATCCTGGTCCTGGGGACCCACTGCTCTGCACATTTTGTATGTCTCTCTCATCTGACAAACTCATTTCAGTTCATGGAGCTCTCTCCTAATGAGCTGATGATCTGAATCAGGTCAAATAAGGGAGACACACAAAATGTGCAGAGCAGTGGGTCCCCAGGACCAGGATTGAAAACCAGTTAGAGGATACATCATGCCACCAGTATCTTACCTCTAGCAGAAATCCGTTCTATCTCCTCTTTACAGAAATCTTCCAGTTTCCCTCTCAGCAGAGAGACAGATTTTACAATACTGCCAAAAGAGAGCTGGGAACTGACAGTGATGTTTGGTATGTTTATACAAGGCAAGAAGGGAGGCCCGAAACTCTACAGACACAAAAACAGAATTACAGACATTACAGACATTAACTGAAAATGTGTAGGTTGAAGCCATAGCTTATTTTGCCTAACCTTTTTCATTTCAGGCTTCAATCACATTATTTATTAACTACAATCAATGTAAAATACATGTATGTGGTGAAATATTTACTTAAGTTACTATATCTCCTGGATACCCTTTTTTTAAAAAGTAAAATGAAACATTCATACCTGGTTGTCTGTCCTCTCTGCAGCAGCTGTTCTTATGATTTTTGTGTTTGTCCAGCATACACATCATGCAAATACACTCCTGGTCAGTTTGACAGAAAACCTCTAGAGGTCTGTCATGTTTCTTACAGATCATCTGCTGGAGCCGTTCAGTTGCTTCCATCAAATGGTGTTTCTTGTCTTTGAAGAAATGATCGTGCTGTTCAAGGTGAATGTGACAGTAAGAGTTCATGCACATCAAGCAGGACTTGACGGCTTTGCGTTTTCTTCCAGTACAGACGTTGCACTCCACATCTCCAGGACCAGCATAACATTGCGCAGGAGCAGCAGGTTGAGGTGTTGTCTTCCCCAGTTTCTCTCCACCATTTCAGCCAGAATGGTGTTCTTGCTGAATAATGAATAATGAACTATTTTGAAATGCAAATAACTGTGCTATATCAGCGAAAATTGACTAAAATATAAAGGCACATAAAATACTTAGCGACCGTGCATGTGGTTTGTCTTATACATAAATTTAAAAAATAATAATTCAAACTATTATTAAAAATGTCAATATCCCAAGGTAACTAGAGATTATGCCAGCTACAACTCAGACTTTAAATGGGACATTCGTATATTCATTTACCCATTACACGAGTGACACATAATATTCTTGTGAATGTAAAAACTCGTTACTGCAGGAAATATGAGTACTAGTGGATCATTCCAGGCCCAGGCATGTCTGACCCAAACTGCATTGCATTTGCCTACCGCTCAACTGTGGACTTTGTTAAGGTAAAGCTCTTAGTAATGTAAACAGACTTTTAATTCCTTTACTGAACGTAACATAATAATAATAATAATAAGAAGAAGAAGAATTTTTATATATATTAATTTCATAATTCACAATTTTTATGTATACAGTGCAACAACAAAAACTTTGAGGAAAAAATAAATGTTACATTTTTTTAAGAGCATTGTCAAGCTGCAATACCAAACAGGAGCACACGGAGATGCCAATAGACCAATACCAGTCACCTTAACCTGACTGTATATAGATATATACAGATCCATTCTGAATTATTAAACAGAGCCAAACACAAATAAAAAAAGCAAATAAAAACATTCTGAATTTGTCAAATGTGGTGATCTGAAGGAGGCTCAACATGACCAGTGAATGGTTCCTCTGTGAGTGTTGATGCCCATATGACTGCAGCAAACTCCTATAAAAACACACTTCTCCAGCGAGTGTCCTTCTAAAACACTTGCCAGACATGAGACCATACTGAAAAGCACACACACGGTCTGTTTGTTCGCACATTAATAACAGACTCGTGTGTCTAATGGTGTACGATTGCTGTACAGTATGTCACTGTAATAGTATTTACCTCCGTTACAGTTGTCATCTATCTAAGCTTTACTGGTGAGATACTGGTTTGCTTTATTCAACCCATACAGACTAGTCCTGACTTTGTATTTCTTATTAATAGAGGTATGTTTGTTCCACCAATCGCTGCACAAGTTAAGGTTACGTATGATGACAAAAGCACGTTAGTGCTAGCCCTCCTGGAACTTATAGCGATTGCATTGCAGTCACAGGCCCTATCCCAAATGGCACACTTGATGTGCACTTGCGGACTTACAATGGCCGCCGCGTTTGTGTGTCCCAATCGTAATTTTAGCTTCAGAAGGGTGCTTACGAGCGCCACCTTTGCGGCCGCTATGAACTCTCGATGCGCACTTCTGCAGAGCCCGCATTCAAAGCGGCATTATGTCACGAATGTGTGGACTCAGAGGAGGCCCACCAGGGTTTAGAGTGCAATGTGAGACAGGCCAAATGGCACAGTTCATGTGCACTTGCAGTCTTGCAGACTTACAATGGACGCCACGTGCACGTGTCCGTTAAGAAGACCACGAGACCGTAGGGTGTCCCATTAGTCATTTTAGCTTTCAGAAGTGTGCTCACGAGGGCCCCTTTTGCGCCCTCGATACACACTTCTGCCGACCTCACACTGAGGCGAGCTCCGCAGCAGACTTTTACCCACAGTCAAAGCAGCGTTACGTCACATAAGTGTGGACTCAGAGGAAGACCGCGAGGGTTGAGGGTGCGATTTGGGACAGGGCCAAAGACTCCTTTTTTTTTTTCTTCGAACTGCAGGCACTGTATGGAATTTGGGGTGATTCTCGGCCAGAGTGAAATCGCCCAAAAAGGGTTGGGACTCCACATAATGTGACTTGATGCTGATTGGACAAAACAGGCAGAACAAACAGTCTAGAACAGTGATAGGGGCTACAGAACTTGTTTGCCTGCCTCTCAAAGGTATGTGTTTTGTTTTATTTTTTATAACTATATATTATTTTATAATTATGTAGGCCTATTTTATTTATACTATTTTTATTTTATTTTAAGCAAATGCTTGTGTATTATATTTAATAGTACAAATAAAAGTAGTAATACAGTTAGTCTGTTTCACTACATTTAGTTTGTTACACTTTAAGATAAAGAATATTTTTCCTTCACACACTAAATGTTAATTTTACATTACAATTCCATTACAAAAAGTGCTAAACTTTAATAAGAATAATAATGCATGTGTGTTTGAAATACAAGTCACACTAAGATAAGCCTAAGATAATGTCATAATGTGTTATGTAGCTTAAATAGCTCTCTTTTTGATATTTTGCATCTAATCAATGTGTGGGATCTGTTGTAATGTGATTTTTGTAGTTTTGGGACCTCTCCCTGTCACTATTCTTACACTGTATTGCAAAACAGCCTGAATGACTTTGAAAGAACTGACTCTGAAAGTGATATGCATAACAAAGAACTTGTGAGTCTTTGAAGTGGCTTTAGAGGCTCATTCACACATCTTAATAAGAGTTCAATTCTTACTCAATTTTTAGGACTGTCTTCATTTTAGTTCTGTGTGCAGTATGCTTCTATTTAATCCCATGCAGAAATGTTTAACTTGGTCATTACATTAAAATGACTTCAACACACCTCTCTCTCTTCTTTATCCACAGATTGTGAGGGTTGATTCCACCAGACACTGTCGACCACCCTTTTCCTCTCATCTGTCTGCTATCCTACTCCTTGCAGCCATGGCACCCACTCTAGCCACGGCATTTGCCCGCCGCTGGTGGATGTCAATAACAGCCATCATTGAAAACCTGCTCTTCTCAGCCGTTCTGCTAGGTTGGGGCTCCTTACTCATCATGCTGAAGTCTGAGGGCTTCTATTCATACCTCTGCACAGACCAAGGTAAGAATCCTTCTTAAATATAATGTAACATAAAGAACAAGAACTCAAGAAAACTTTGCAGCAATTTAGAAGAGCCATTGAGGAACATTTAGGTTACATGGTCCGCAAGTCAAGCTTGTGATCTTACCTATGAAAGAATTTAATTTAATGCATCAGTGTGTTTTATTTGTCACTACGCATATTGGCAAATTCCATCCATCCCTTTGTTTCAATCTGACGTTGAAACAAAGACTGTATCTGATAGTACTTGAAAGATCCTACTTTTAAAGTCACATGTGTATTGTACAGTAATCCATCACTGACAGTAGAGTTTTATGTGGAGTAAATAATTTCGCTCTACAGCAAAACACTCACGCTCTAAGGAGGAAGAATGACGTTTTGCCACAGGAGCCTCACAACCATAGACACCACAGACTTCCGTTAAATCAGCTGGTAGTCACAGTAAAACATAGGAATGTTGAAAGGCTTTCCACAGGGATCCTGGCCTAATCAAGTGCATCTTTAAATTGAGAGGCCTACCGCCTGTCAGATGTAAAATAAGATGTTTATCATCTCAGTTAGAACCGCAGACCTGCTGATTTGCTCATAATTGATTGATTGAACTGTCTTTGGTATTGATTAGCATCACATTAGAACATGTTTCGGTCTTTTTGTGGCTGGTAATGCCCTTTTATCACTGTCCTGTTCTCTCTCTGGCATTTTGGGCTTGATTTAATAAAAGATGAGGACATTGAGACCTATTTAACCACAAAAGCTGGTTTGAAATTCCCAGGCAGACAAGAAAAAAGGGGTAGAGGATGGGCAGAAGATGAGAAAAAGAGTTGTTTGTGAAGGAAACAGTAGGAGGCTTATCGTTTGGGTAGATCTAGGAATAAAACTTCTTCTGGGTGGAGTGGTGGGCATCTTACGTGTCTGTCTGTCTGCGTGGCATGGCATTTTTGCATGGAAAAGTGCTTATTGTTCCCTTTTGCTGCTGTCATGGTTCCCGTTTTTTGACATTACTCAGCTGATTTGACTGTCCTTTCGGTCAGTCACATTATTGTGACGTAATAAGACTGTCTCAGCAAAAATCATCTGTGTTCAAGACAGTATAAGTCCACAGATAAGTCTCAAAGGACAATATCTTGAGGCATTAGTCTTTGACCATTTTGAATGATGCGAAGCATGTGAGGACTCTTGTGGTTTAGTACATTAGCTGAGATTTTCCATAATGCAATCTTTGAAGTTGTCACGATAAGAGTTTTTATCACGTTCAAGCTTTCTCAGAAATGTGGTTAGGGACACTTTATATTGTGTGTGTGTATAAGCGTGTGTGGCATTCGCTATCTGTTCCTTACATTTTATCAGATCTGGCCACCAAACTAATGCTGTGAATGAAAAGAACAACCGCTCCTTTTCACTCCTTCTTGTGCCCTAATCTGTGCCCAAATCTTCTTATTATTAATGTGTTAAAATGTTTACAGTTTCCTTTAGGAATGTGAGTTTATTGTTAGTACTTCGCCATTTCAAAATTTTAAGATCATTTTGAGAATTTCCATCAAAAAAACTATTTGATCTCCATGTGACAATCATATTCAGAAAGGCATCATGTGGCAGTTGGGCCATCAGAAAATTGGTGAATATTATATCACTATCAAACCAATGTATTACAGTGATGTTAAGTAATAAACCCCTCAACTGAGGTTCAGTAGGTTCATGTATGCTCCTCTATCAACCCTTCAATTGAATGCACAGACTCCCGACCTGTTTTTTTTTTTTTTTGCTGAGACCAGGTGACTGTTATCTCTCCAGGTGTGACTTGCACATTTGCACATCAGTGTGGCCTACGTACACAATCTTTGGTGCATCTTTTGTAGTGTTTATAGTGGGAACACTGTTCACACATCAGCTCAGTTTAGAAAAGAAGCCAGAGCAAGCCTCAGTTCTTAGCAGTCGAAGTAAAACCCAACCCTTCATGTAGCGTTAAAAAGTTCACAACCAGGTGCCAAACATGTCAGAATATTCTGCACTCAGTTCTAAAGCACACTTGGAGTTGGAAACCTCCTCTTTGTTGTAGTAGGAAGGCACGTGTGTCATCAGGATGACACTGGCACAGCTGAGTGGATAATTATAGCAAAGTCACTGTTTCCACACCAATAATGCCACTGGGTGGTATCTTGAGGTTTGAAAGAAAGATTTTGGTCTAATTTACTCACACTTCTCAAGTAAACTGTCATTTTTCCAGCCACATTTAGCATTTTTCAGAGAAATATCCAGATTAGTATAAGGTCAGGTCCGATTATCTAGTTTATATGTCTCCAGTGAGCCAGCAGGTATTAATTGAGTGTCACCTGGTTCGGTATCAGTAGTTTATACCTGTATGTACAGTTTCTCACAGAAGTGAGTACACCCCTCACATAAATATTTTATTATATCTTTTCATGTGACAACACTGAAGAAATGACACTTTGCTACAATGTAAAGTGAGCGTACAGCTTGTATAACAGTGTAAATTTGCTGTCCCCTCAAAATAACTCAACACACAGCCATTAATGTCTAAACCGCTGGCCACAAAAGTGAGTACACCCCTAAGTGAAAATGTCCAAATTGGGCCCAATTAGCCATTTTCTCTCCCCGGTGTCATGTGACTCATTAGTGTTACAAGGTCTCAGGTGTGAATGGGGAGCAGGTGTGTTAAATTTGGTGTTATCGCTCTCACTCTCTCATACTGGTCACTGGAAGTTCAACATGGCACCTCATGGCAAAGAACACTCTGAGGATCTGAAAAAAATAATTGTTGCTCTTCATAAAGATGGCGTAGGTTATAAGAAGATTGCCAAGACCCTGAAACTAAGCTGCAGCACGGTGGCCAAGACCATACAGCGGTTTAACTGGACAGGTTCTACTCAGAACAGGCCTCGCCATGGCCGACCAAAGAAGTTGAGTGCATATGCTTAGAATCATATCCAGAGGTTGTGTCTGGGAAATAGACGTATGAGTGCTGCCAGCATTGCTGCAAAGGTTGAAGAGGTGGGGGGTCAGCCTGTCAGTGCTCAGACCATACGCCGCACACTGCATCAAATTGGTCTGCATGGCTGTCGTCCCAGAAGGAAGCCTCTTCTAAAGATGATGCACAAGAAAGCCCGCAAACAGTTTGCTGAAGACAAGCAGACTAAGGATGGATTACTGGAACCATGTCCTGTGGTCTGATGAGACCAAGATAAACTTATTTGGTTCAGATGGTGTCAAGCGTGTGTGGCGGCAACTAGGTGAGGAGTACAAAGACAAGTGTGTCTTTCCTACAGTCAAGCATGGTGGTGGGAGTGTCATGGTCTGGGGTTGCATGAGTGCTGCCGGCACTGGGGAGCTACGGTTCATTGAGGGAATCATGAATGCCAACATGTACTGTGACATACTGAAGCAGAGCATGATCCCTTCCCTTCGGAGACTGGGCCGCAGGGCAGTATTGCAACATGATAACGACCCCAAACACACCTCCAAGATGACCACTCCCTTGCTAAAGAAGCTGAGGATAAAGGTGATGGATTGGCCAAGCATGGGCATCCTCAAACGGAAGATGGAGGAGCGCAAGGTCTCTAACATCCACCAGCTCCGTGATGTCGTCATGGAGGAGTGGAAGAGGACTCCAGTGGCAACCTGTGAAGCTCTGGTGAACTCCATGCCCAAGAGGGTTAAGGCAGTGCTGGAAAATAATGGTGGGCGCACAAAATATTGACACTTTGGGCCCAATTTGGACATTTTCACTTAGGGGTGTACTCACTTTTGTGGCCAGCGGTTTAGACATTTAATGGCTGTGTGTTGAGTTATTTTGAGGGGACAGCAAATTTACACTATTATACAAGCTGTACACTCACTACTTTACATTGTAGCAAAGGGTCATTTCTTCAGTGTTGTCACATGAAAAGATATAATAAAATATTTACAAAAATGTGAGGGGTGTACTCACTTCTGTGAGATACTGTATGTGTGTGGTGAGATAATATGGAACAGGATTGTACAATAGTCCAAAAGGATGATTATAAACATTGTTCCTGCAGCAGAACAAGGATAAAGATAAAGATAAAGGAAGAGCAAATGTTCATCTTTCTTTTTTCTATCATTCCCATTCCCAGGTTTTACTGAGACCACATAATGGTGATTCCTCATTCCAAGCATTTTACTGCTGAGTGAAAGTTTATTTCAGACACCTTGGAGAACAGCCGAGAAGACCAACTTAAACCAGAATTCATTCCAGGCTGGTTTATACTGGTCTAGCCATGCTGTTCAGTGGTGAAGCTCGGTTAGTGATTTGGAAGTTCAAGTATTTTGTGCATTTTCACTAAATGGATACCATAGCTACAAGTTAAAGGGGTAGCTCATGACTTACTTTCTTCTGTGGAAAAAAAAGAAGATACTTTGAAGAATGTCTGAGTTTCCATACAACACAAGTCAATGTTGTTTGGACCCCAAAGTTCTGCAAAATAAATTTTTTTATGTTCCACAGAAGAAAAAAACTCATACAGGTTTGGAACGACATGAAGGCGAGTAAGTGATGACCTTCTCAGGTGTCCTTGTTTATATAAAATGCTCAGACAATTCTGAAATCTTGAAGCAATGTTGGAATGTCCTTACCTTAATCCACTGACCGTTCCACCCATGGTGTGTTGACAAGGCTGTAGAGTGCAAGTTTTGAGAAACCCAAAGAACTATGATGAGGTATGGGAGTCCACACATGTTGCATCTGCATGATTGGACAGCAACCAGAATTACAAGTACCTGATGCTTACGTCACAGTATAAGTGATTACGCGTTTTTTACACCAACATCTGACTTTTCTCACTCTCTGTCTCTTTATCGACATGATTTAGAAGAAATGGTAACCTGTTGAGTAGTGCAACTCAAATGGGTTGGATATTAGGTCATATCAGTCAGTGTTCAAGCTGATTTTTGGAACATGGTAGCTCTGCTGCATGGTAGCTTAGCCTTTTATCTCTCTTTTCTTCCTTCTTTCCCAAAGGATATAGCTCGATTGCAAACCTCTCCTTACCAGCTGTTCCTTCATCACTGTCGAATGATGAAGAATATGAATATGACGAGTTCCAGTCTCCCCAACATGATGGTGGGGTGGAGATGGTCCCTCTAAACCATCCAGAGGACAATCTGAGGATGAACGGCTGGCTCATTTGTAAAGAACAGGATGAGATGCTCAATTTGGCCTTCACCGTGGGCTCCTTCCTCCTCAGCGCCATCACACTCCCTCTCGGAATCGTCATGGACAAATACGGCCCACGCAAACTCCGTCTGCTTGGAAGGTATAGCATGTGTTTAATTTTTCAATATCATTACTATACCAGTCACATGATAGATAAATTATTAATGAAATGAAAAATGTGTTAAGTGTGTATACTAAGGTCAGATCACAATACAGACGAATTACCAGAAAAGTGTTGAATTTTCCATTATCAACTGACCTCTGAGTGTTGTATCTTCATTTCCAGTGCCTGCTTTGCCCTCTCGTGCCTTATGATTGCTTATGGAGCCAGCAACCCAAATGGTAAGAACATCATATATGCAATTTATGTGTCCATATTTTGTGAAACAGACATCAATGTTGTAATAGATACTGATAATATTCCATCATTTAACATCTGCTTGTTTTTTCTAGATCTGTCTGTTTTGATCTTCATCGCTCTGACCTTTAATGGCTTTGGAGGAATGTGTATGACCTTCACTTCACTTACGGTGAGTGTGTGTTAACTTATTTATGAATGTACACTTTTTTTGTGTGTGTGCTTTGATGTGTTTTAACTTGCTTGCTCCAAGTTGCTTGTAATATTTACATTGCTAATTAAAGGGGTCATATGATGCGATTTCAAGTTTTCCTTTCTCTTTGGAGTGTTACAAGCTCTTGGTGCATAAAGAAGATCTGTAAAGTTGCAAAGACTAAAGTCTCAAATCCAAAGAGATATTCTTTATAAAAGTTAAGAGTCAACCACGCCTACCTAAAACGGCTCATTGTAACACGGCCCCACATGTCTACGTCACGATGTGGGAAGATTTACATAACACCGCCCAAATGTTCACGCAAAGAAAGAAGGTGTAACTTTTATTCTAGCTGTAGTATTGTTGCTGCCGCCATGTCGTGAAGACGCGTGTGTGTTTGTGTTCTGTGCGTTTCGTTGTGAAAGCGAAACTACTTTGTTTGGCCTTCCAAAAGAGGACGATATTCGCTTCGTCATGCCTAGAGCTGATCCGTGCAGGTCGCTGAGGAAATACATCAACTTGGATTGACGTCAACATCAACATCAACGCTGTGGATCGCCGGATCGGCTTTCACCCTGGACGAAGCGGAGTCCAGCCCGGGGTCATCATATGTGGTTGCCGCAAGCCCGCCGGCCGATCCTTCGTCTAATCTGCCGGCCACACCGTTCTCAAGCCCACCAGCCATTCCTCACTCTAGTCCGCCACCGCTCACTCTAGGCCGCCATGTGAAACTACTTTGTTTGGCATTCCAAAAGAGGACACGACTAGAAATCAGTGGTTAAGTTGTATTTACAACACTGTTCCAGAACAGTTCAACCCAAATATTCAGATGTGTGCAGCGCATTGGAGAACAGTGCGCTGCACACATCAAGGTTTGTTAGATTAAGCAATTGGGTGAAAAACAAGTGATTATAATGGCGCATTATGTTCTTAGATAATAAATGTTTATATTTCAGGTGATCTATGACCTTGGTGTGACCTTCATCACGGTTCTGGTGGTCTGGGCGGGCTGTGCAGGCCTGGTATTCATCAATACATCCCATCTGATATTCAGCTTAGCCAATAAGGGTTTTTCAGTGGTTGATTCTTGAATTGTTACATTGGGTGCCTTTGATTCTGCTACATCCAGGCTAGTTAGACGTCTCTATGTCTCTTTTTATTTGAGCATCTCTCAAGCGTGGTGCAGCAGATTAATCATTAGGCCCATCTGTGCATCTTACTTCAGAGTTTTTCCCGCTGACTCGCTCTTGTTGCTGCACTGGTACCATGCATTAACTCCTGATGATGTACTATCCAGTGTGCTGACCCAATAAGAATAGCCTGCGGTTATCATGCACTCAGCATGATCTGAGGAACTATTTGACCATGACCAAGAACACTCACACCCAGAGTACAAAATGTAATGTTTGCCACACGTTAATGGCCATGAACTGAGAAAATTAAAAAGAGATACATGCTTTCAAAATGTGAAGATTACATTGATGGCTTAATGCAAAGGTTTGATGCTAATAATGGGAGCGTTCTTGCTTGCCAATGTTGCCTTTCTCCCTTGAAGTGTAAATGAGGTGGCAAAGTTGCATTACAATTGATTTTGGAGAATACCTTCACACCAGTTCTGACAGGAATTCTCACAAAACTCAACTCTTTCATTACAAACCTGCTGATCACACACTTTCAAATGCATTCTTGCGTAACAGGACACTCGCTGTTGCTCATCCACTTGTTGTCACAGGAACAAGGCATAACTGTGAGCAGGCTGCCCCAGTCTGTGCTCCAATTAGAGTCATAAAAGAGACTCGGCTTCTGCCGGTTCAGACTGGATGGTTAAATCCTCAGTTCTTACTGCCCCAGTTATTTCAGTTTTATTGACAATGAGGAACCGAAAGTAAAGTACAAAGGAAATGTGGATTAAGTGTTCAAAAATATTTCGGGGCCACTGGTAGTGTTCTAGTTTTCTAGTCATCTGTCAATTATTCTTTCTCTTATTTCTTTCTTTCAATCTCCCAACCTCGTTCTGCGGCTGTAGTTAGTGCCTCTGAACTGAAACTGCTTTCACTGTTGATTTGCTGTGCTTTCGTCAGTTCATAATTGTTGGCCATCTCTCCTTGCCTGTTGCCATTTTTAGAGAAAGACTGTGGATCATTTGTCTTCAATGCTCTGATTAGCCACAGTCTGAATAAGAATAGGATAAGAATATTACATTTTAAATTATAATTAATAAAAAGAACTTAAAAATACATGTAATTTAAATAGAACAAATAAACATGATTTTGCTCATATAATTATATAATTACAACGATATAATAAAAAATTTGATAAAATTATATTCTTAATGTATTTATAAAAAAAAAATCTTTCTTTCTTGCTAGGATTGTTATGGATTATTTAAATGATATTAAAATAATAAAAATGTATTTTTAATTTAAATAAGTATGATTGTTATGAGTTATATACACTTTAAATGAATAAACAAATGAGATTAATTAAAAATTAATTTAACCAACTGAATCTGTTCCCATGTTTCCTTCCAGCTGCCCAACATGTTTGGTGACCTGCGTGCCACCTTCATCGCGCTCATGATCGGCTCGTACGCTTCCTCGGCTGTCACCTTTCCTGGGGTCAAGGTTTGTTAGATTAAGCAATTGGGTGAAAAACAAGTGATTATAATGGCGCATTATGTTCTTAGATAATAAATGTTTATATTTCAGGTGATCTATGACCTTGGTGTGACCTTCATCACGGTTCTGGTGGTCTGGGCGGGCTGTGCAGGCCTGGTATTCATCAACTGCTTCTTCAACTGGCCCTTGGAGCCTTTCCCTGGACCCGAGGACATGGACTACACGTAAGAAATACACATACACCCTTCTCATACACATTGAACATCTACAATATATGACACCCGTTCCGTATTTGTATCTCTCTACCTCTCTATCTATCCAGTGTCAAGATCAAGTTCAGTTGGCTGGGATTTGACCATAAGATTACAGGAAAGCAGTTTTATAAGCAGGTGACGACAGTGGGCAAGCGTCTTAGCGTGGATAACACTCAGAAACAGAAAGAGCTTGCCAAAGAGGGTCACAAACTCTGCCTGTCCACCATGGACCTGGAACTGCAGTGTGAGGCCAAGAAGGAAAGTAAGTGACAATTTTTAAGCAGGTCCGACACAAGAAAAGACTGAAAATATGCTAGTATGACAGGCCAATAACTAATATAAACTAACTCCATTTTCCTTTTCTTCCATGCAGCTCAGTCGTTCATGCAGAGTATTTTCAGCCCTCTCTTCATGTTGAGTCTGGTGACCATGTGTGTAACTCAACTACGTCTCATCTTCTACATGGGAGCCATGAACAATATCTTGGAGTCCCTCAGCGGAGGAGATCTCAGCACAGGTGAATAAGCATGTTTGAATGTGTTTTCAGGGTAATTCTGATTTGAGAATGCAGCATCAACTTTTTTGGAAATGAAAACAAAACAAAACAGTAATTCTGATGTGTGAACACACCAAAACATATTTTCAGAGCAACAAAAACAAAAAAAACATTTGAATTATGACAATTCAGATATGTAAATGCAGAAAAACATCTGGCACTATTGACATTATAACTGGCTTTTAAATTGCTTTTCTTTTTAAACTATTTTTGCAGTTGAGAGAATGGAATTGGGTAAGAATCTCAGTAGCACAGTAGAAACCAGTAGAGCGTGTCTTCCCTAAAGCTTGTTATTCTAACATTTAACCTTCTCCTGTACTCACGTCAAGCGTAACCCACTCCCTGCCCACCTGTGCTCTGGGCATTAATACAAGCCTGCAGAGCACCATAAACTATTAACCAGAGTAGTTATTAACTAACCTCAGATGCTATCTATTACACAGTGTTATAATCTGTCTCTCTCTTGCTCTCTCAGTGAGCCTCTACACCTCCATTTTTGGCATGATGCAACTCTTGTGCTTGATGACGACGCCGGTCATCGGTCAGATCATGGACTGGAAGCTGAAAGAATGCGATGATGGAGAAATCAATGAAAAAGAGCCCAACAAGTAAGTTATGAAACACTTTTGAGTGATCTATGGATGTAGACGTGACATAAAATAAATCATGTTTGAAGCTCAAAATTCTAGGAAAAAAAAAAAAGACAGCTGTTTAAAATGTGTCTCTATTTGCTCCTTGTCTCCAGGGATGAGTCCCAGCCCAAACGCAGAGACAGACAGATTCAGAAAGTCACCAACGCCACACGGGCCTTCATCTTCACCAACATCCTCCTCGTCGGCTTTGGCATCACCTGCCTAATTCCTAACCTCCCTCTTCAGGTGTGTGTTGCATCCGGAATTAATCTCGCAATATGACGTGCATTTGACAATATTACTGAACATTTGACAATATTACTGAATATTACTGGTTGACACATTTAATGTTGCACAATGCAGTGTTTTTTTTTTAAATAGTATGCAGTATATAAGTTTTTTAAAATAAATTTTTCTGTATGCTCTGTTGTTTACCAGTGTTGTTATTGTTAAATATGACTAAAACTAAAGCTATTAACATTAGTTTTCAGTCAATGAAATCAAGTAAAACATACATTTTGGAAGAAAAAAATAAACTTAAAAAATGTAAATGAAAATTAGAAAGGTTGCCTGGCAACTAATTGAAATAAGTTTAAGTTAGTACTAAAATTATTCAAATAAAAAATATATATAAACAGTAAAAAACCAAAACATAAAAAATGAGGAAAGAACATTACTAAAACTAAAATAAAAAAAAAATGCAGAAAATAAAAGTTAATTTAAAACATTAATAAATAATATAATACATGCATAATAACATAGTTGTATACTACTATATACTACTTTTTTTTGTTGCTAATGTAATATTCATGGATATTCTGTGCATGTGTTTGTATAGTGTGCACAGTAAACATAGTACATATTGCAGCAATATTAAGAGTAGTATGTTAGTATGCTGTTCTATTTATTGTGCAGAGGAAGGCTATTGCTAAATTTGGAATAGCATACTACTCTTATTATTTCTTTCATATGGAGTAGTATGCAAGTATACCATATAGCAGAAATAGTAAGAGTAGTATGTACACAGAAAAAAAAGCAACACGCTTATTTCTTGCTATTGGTACCTGAATTGTCTGCATAGCTGTATAGCATCTCCCCCTAGTGGCCTAATTATGAAACTAGCATGTCACCTGCTAATTTTACCATAAGAAACAACAGAATAAACAAGTTTATAATGTTTGATTTTGTCACCTTATGTCATCTCTCTTTAGATGCTCTCGTTTGTCCTTCACACCATCGTCAGAGGCTTCATCCACTCCGCCATCGGTGGACTTTACGCTGCTGTGTGAGTTTATCGACATTATCTGTAAAACATGATTAAGTTCTGCTTGTGATCATCACTTTCATCTGTAATAGCTGCATTTAAATCATATAATATGATAAAAAATAATCTGTTTGTGTGTCTGCAGGTACCCATCATCTCAGTTCGGCAGTCTGACAGGAATGCAGTCATTGGTTAGCGCTCTGTTCGCTCTGCTGCAGCAGCCTTTGTTCATGGCCATGATGGGACCACTGAAGGGAGACCCACTCTGGGTATGACACACAGCAGAGAGCTTTAGTAATGCTAAATGGATTAAATGCCCATCAGGCATGTTTTGACCTCCTCTGTATGTTTTTGTTTGCTGGTGTAGGTGAATGTTGGTCTGCTGGCTCTCAGCATGATGGGCTTCCTGTTACCACTCTATCTACTGTACTTCAGGAAAACCCTGCACAAAAAGAGGAAGGAGAAGGAAAATAATGCTAAAATCTATCTCAAAATCAACTGCACTGACGTACCAGAGGCATTTGTATAAAGAAAGCAGATAAAGGGAAAAACAGAGGCATGAGAATATCATCCCAGCTAGACAAAACCACAAACGCAGAG
This sequence comes from Sinocyclocheilus grahami, assembly GCF_001515645.1. Classification (NCBI taxonomy): domain Eukaryota; kingdom Metazoa; phylum Chordata; class Actinopteri; order Cypriniformes; family Cyprinidae; genus Sinocyclocheilus; species Sinocyclocheilus grahami. The sequence goes on from NW_015505329.1 coordinate 2,712,933, forward strand.
ACGATTAAACACTGTTGTGCCTCTTTCTTAGAGGTTTATTGAGTAACTCAGTGGACGAAAAGAGGAATGAGAGAGACAGGAAGCAACATGGGAAATGTGGCATCCCTCTTCTTTGACATTGTATTTGAATTGAAACAGATATTTTATGTTACGCATGTACACATGTGATCAAGTTTCTTTCAACCCTGACTGTTTCTCCATAATCTAAACCAGGGGCATTTCAGGATACAGCATATTAGAATGTGCTTTTTTTATATACACTGTTTATGCCAATTGGACATTTTTGAGGAGGACTGAAGCTAGCCTGGCCTGCACAGACGATGTAATGATGTCAGTTTGTCTGTCTTGCCCAGGAACACCCAAACACCCCTAGTCATTCAACTAAACTTCACATGGGATTTCAGTGTAAACCATTATAGCCCCAGTTTTCGCTGTAATAATTGTGGTGCAATGCAATTGTATTCACTAAAAACCACATTTTTCCTTCATAATGATCCACAAAGGGCCTTTTACATTTTTCTATGGAATAATGTTGTATTTATGAAAAAGATCTGATCACTTTTGATCATAGGTACTTTATGAAAGCCACAATTTATGCATTTCATATATTTCTTTACTCTACATGGGCATGAGATGCATACATTAAAGAGGCTGAAATGCTTATGATCTGCAGTGAGTGACTGATCTGCGAGGTGATGGCTGAAGATGTCAGCGCAACAACAGCACTTTTAACACATGTCCCATAAACCCCCTCAGGACCCATAGTTCCCTTTTTCTGTCTTTCTTTCACTAACATTATGTGATATTTCAGAGTGTGTTAAGAGTCACTTATGTGTCACTGATCATAGGATCAAAATGCAGGAACCCCCAAACACCCCTAGTCATTCAACTAAACTTCACATGGGATTTCAGTGTAAACCATTATAGCCCCAGTTTTCGCTGTAATAATTGTGGTGCAATGCAATTGTATTCACTAAAAACCACATTTTTCCTTCATAATGATCCACAAAGGGCCTTTTACATTTTTCTATGGAATAATGTTGTATTTATGAAAAAGATCTGATCACTTTTGATCATAGGTACTTTATGAAAGCCACAATTTATGCATTTCATATATTTCTTTACTCTACATGGGCATGAGATGCATACATTAAAGAGGCTGAAATGCTTATGATCTGCAGTGAGTGACTGATCTGCGAGGTGATGGCTGAAGATGTCAGCGCAACAACAGCACTTTTAACACGTCCCATAAACCCCCTCAGGACCCATAGTTCCCTTTTTCTGTCTTTCTTTCACTAACATTCTGTGATATTTCAGAGTGTGTTAAGAGTCACTTATGTGTCACTGATCATAGGATCAAAATATAATGGACCTCTGAAGTAAAATATCATAGAAAGCACAACGTAACTCACAAATGTGCCTTTTGTGTGGTTTACAGTGACGTTAGCGATGCTGATGATAGCTGATGGGAGGACTGGAGCCACAGATACTGTGGAAATGTTGGTATGGTGTGTATGTATTTATTTCTTTAAAATCTAACTGACCATATGGACAATGCAGCCTTATATGCAAAGGTTTTTTTTTTAGATTAACTTACATCTCAGTGTCGCACTGGCTGTTTGTTTGTTTTTTCAAAAACCTTCATGTATTGTTCTATATGGCATTACTGTTGAGGATTATATTCAATAAAATGTTTAATTATTGCTAATTTGTCATGTGTAATGGACCTCTGAAGTAAAATATCATAGAAAGCACAACGTAACTCACAAATGTGCCTTTTGTGTGGTTTACAGTGACGTTAGCGATGCTGATGATAGCTGATGGGAGGACTGGAGCCACAGATACTGTGGAAATGTTGGTATGGTGTGTATGTATTTATTTCTTTAAAATCTAACTGACCATATGGACAATGCAGCCTTATATGCAAAGGTTTTTTTTTTTAGATTAACTTACATCTCAGTGTCGCACTGGCTGTTTGTTTGTTTTTTCAAAAACCTTCATGTATTGTTCTATATGGCATTACTGTTGAGGATTATATTCAATAAAATGTTTAATTATTGCTAATTTGTCATGTATTATTATTTTATAGTGAAAACATCATAATAGTGTCTATTACATTCATTGTATGATGAAATATATCTTTAATCAATAAAGAAAAGCATGAGTTTGTTTACTCTGACAAAATTGTTAGTGTCGTTTGACATTTGACCAGGGGTCTTTAAAACCAGTGGAGAAAAATGCAAAACAAAACCAAATCAAACATGTTATTCTGTTTTCTAATGATGGGAAATTATTTAAAATAGAATTTAATCGGAATATTTAAATTGTAATTTCACACTATTCTTCTTATTGTATAACAAAACAAAACAACAGTTTTGTTTTGTCTATTAATAACAGAAATCATGAGATTAATTGTGATGAATTGACAGACCTAACAGTACAGCTAAAAATATCTTTATAGTTTGTTTTGTGGGGAAAAAAATTGATAATATTTTATTTTGGGTTTATACTGTACAAGCATTAACAAGTTATTTATTATTTAAATGATTTAAAATATTTTATTTATATGTATATTTTCTTTGATATATCACACTTACTTTTCTCACATTGTATAAATTAGCTTTTTATAAATTAAAATGTAGAAGTGCCTTTATTCCTCTCAGGGATCATCATCATTCTGGATACTTCAGTGGCATAAAAAAAAAATAAGAAAAGCTGACTCCTCATTAAAGTTAGAAATCAGATCTAAAATGTTCTATACATAATTAGATTACAAGTCTACTGCACAAACAAATACATCAACAGTGTGAATGGGAGACACTGTATTTATTTACTGTATTTAATGTTTTGAGAAACGCTTTGATGGAGGGCAGATCATACTGTAAATACATGAAAATAATCGGATGGTGGGATCTGTCTCCAGATGTGCTATAAATAGACTGCACCAGTTTATCGTTACATAATTTGTGACAGATTGTAATTTGACTGATAGAGAGCTATGCGACCACCTGCTGTTACATCACACAAGCGACCACCTCAGACCATCCATCAACGAGCGTCCCCGGGGTTTATTATTATTATTATTTTTTAATAATACATAAAGGCTGACCACGATCACCCCCTCCTCATCATCACCCATGCCGTCACCACTCCTATGTCACAGCATCAGGGCTTGTCGTTGACGCCCCCCTCGGCCCCGATCAGGAAGTGAATCTGTGGGAAATAGAAAAGCGGTCCCTAGAATGACATAGAAGCGGGTGAGGTGGGGTAGACCGAGACACCGGGACTAACGCAGGACTCGACACCTCTTTGGATTCATCCAGGTGCAAAGCCACGTTATCTTTGGAAGGCAGAAAGCACTGGAGAAAATGCTGATTAAAGAATTGTAAGTGCAGCGTTATTTTTGGATCTGATTGTGATGAGGGAGCATCCTCTGTCTGTCCATGCAGCGCAGGTAGGCTACCAGAGGCCATGGCGACATTGTAAACTTGACTTTCTCACAGTTCACATTTTAAAGCCCTATTTTTTAGACATTTAATATATAAATGGCTTTGGTGCATATTTATCAATTTACCTGGGCCTACAGTAGCTACACTTTATGTGTGTTTAAAACGTGCCTGTGACGTTTTGACTAGTGCAATTATAACATTATCTCTGAATATTAAATATATATTTTTTAATCAGTTAGACGCTATTAAGAGGATGTTTTGGCACAGATATCCCATCAACCGAGTTTAATTGCCATTGTGTTATTGATACGCTCGTGAAGGTGAAACGGAGCTGAGCACACCGCGTTCCGATATTAAATGACGCCTGTGTGTTTATACTAATACTTTCAGAAACATCCCGTTCATTCATCACCATGTGGCCATGAGATTGGCTATATTCAAATCTTCGTTAAACCGTCCGCGCTTTTCAGAACAGCTGGATCCGTTCACCTTGCGCATGTAGGGTAAAATTGACAAACTATTTCCATGTCTTCAGCCTTTTTTATGTACGGAAATCATGCTTTCTTTCTCCCGTTCTCTCTCACACTCGCACACACAGAACAGACATGCACTTGCGCACACACGCGAAGATGCGGACAGAGACTTGTCATCAGCGCCGCGGCTGCCCCGCGAATTTATCAATAAAAGAGTTTTGCAGCTGAAAAGCTACATGACATTTCTCAGTAGCGAGGTTCTTGAAGCAGTTCAACTTAAAGAT
>NW_015505329.1:2717277-2717517 GCF_001515645.1 Sinocyclocheilus grahami
GTTATGTTGCCACGTCACCACACCTATTAACGGAATAGTCTTTCTCAGTTCTCAAACAAATTAAGAACCTACATTCGATATTTATTGACTGAACGCAAGCGCTTATTGCGATAGAAAACACTGTAATGGTTTCCACTGATTAAGAAATTTTTTTGTTTGCTTGGGTGGTAATATTAGGCCTATTATATTAATAGGCCTAATATAATAGGCCTATTAATATAATAGGCCTAATATTACCAC
>NW_015505329.1:2717875-2731813 GCF_001515645.1 Sinocyclocheilus grahami
ATAAGCATTGTTCAGGGCTGCTGTTCCCAAAAGCTTTAATGCTTTCTTATGATACTTTTGGGAAACGCAGCCCTGTTTGAATGCACTTTTAGAAGTGAGTAAACGCTCTCTGTGATTGATTGGTTCTGATTGACATTTGTGTGTGTTCAGATGAGCTGGAAAATAGTTCTATCCTACACAATTACTTGCGAACAAAGGTTATTCATCCAATTCAATGCATTTGTACGCATTATTATTATTATTTTAAATAAACAAAATCACTGGTAAATAAAACACACCTTAGTATCTAGTTTGAGAGTTTGAGTATCGATATTTTCGATACTCGCGTCAGTATCGATACGCCCGTCCCTAGTGTAAACCCACTCTGAAAAATATTAAAATATTGACAGTAATTTTGTTTTGTTAGCACAAGATCCAGACAGCGATTGAGCAGCTGTTGCCAGGGCCGGATTTACGCATAGACATTCTAGGCACGTGCCTATGCTTGCTCGTCCAGGGGGGGCCCAAACACAATGAAGAGATATATCATATTTTTGTTATACTATGGGATATCTACAACAGTAAAAGAACCAAAACCCCAGAAGACATTGAGCAAATAAATATAACAAACAATAGGGTAAAATTGACAAACTATTTCCATGTCTTCAGCCTTTTTTATGTACGGAAATCATGCTTTCTTTCTCCCGTTCTCTCTCACACTCGCACACACAGAACAGACATGCACTTGCGCACACACGCGAAGATGCGGACAGAGACTTGTCATCAGCGCCGCGGCTGCCCCGCGAATTTATCAATAAAAGAGGTTTGCAGCTGAAAAGCTACATGACATTTCTCAGTAGCGAGGTTCTTGAAGCAGTTCAACTTAAAGATTCGCTATTAGTAGATGCTGCTGCTGAATACTGCTGAGAGACACACAGATGCAAGTATTCACACACACTTAATCTCTCTCTCTCTCTAATAACTGCGTTAGCCTGCAGGCCATTAAAATTATTAGAGAAATAATGCACTCCCGAAGTGGTTATGTTGCCACGTCGCCCCACCTATTAACGGAATGGTCTTTCTCAGTTCTCAAACAAATTAAGAACCTACATTCGATATTTATTGACTGAACGCAAGCGCTTATTGCGATAGAAAACACTGTAATGGTTTCCACTGATTAAGAAATTTTTTTGTTTGCTTGGGTGGTAATATTAGGCCTATTATATTAATAGGCCTATTATATTAGGCCTATTATATTAATAGGCCTATTATATTAGGCCTATTATATTAATAGGCCTATTATATTAGGCCTATTATATTAATAGGCCTATTATATTAGGCCTATTATATTAATTAGCGAGGTTCTTGAAGCAGTTCAACTTAAAGATTCGCTATTAGTAGATGCTGCTGCTGAATACTGCTGAGAGACGCACAGATGCAAGTATTCACACACACTTAATCTCTCTCTCTCTCTAATAACTGCGTTAGCCTGCAGGCCATTAAAATTATTAGAGAAATAATGCACTCCCGAAGTGGTTATGTTGCCACGTCGCCCCACCTATTAACGGAATGGTCTTTCTCAGTTCTCAAACAAATTAAGAACCTACATTCGATATTTATTGACTGAACGCAAGCGCTTATTGCGATAGAAAACACTGTAATGGTTTCCACTGATTAAGAAATTTTTTTGTTTGCTTGGGTGGTAATATTAGGCCTATTATATTAATAGGCCTAATATAATAGGCCTATTAATATAATAGGCCTAATATTACCACACAAGCAAACAAAAATATTAGGCCTATTATATTAATAGGCCTATTATATTAGGCCTATTATATTAATAGGGAAGGGGGCCCCAAAAATTCGTTTTACCTATGTCACGAAAAGAGGTAAATCCGGCCCTGGCTGTTGCCATGGTTACTTCCTACGCAAAGTTGATTTTTGTTCGCTTTAGCGCACTCTGAAGTAAACTTCTTTGGTTACTGTGTAAACTTAGGGCACTTTCATCTGGTTAGGCTGGGACACCAGCATTATACCAGTTAACAAGCAAACCATCTGGTTTTTCTCATGCAGGCTACATTTGTCCTTAAAGTGATACTTCGCCCTAAAATGAAAATGATGTCATTAATTACTCACCCTCATGTTGTCCCAAACCCGTAAGACCTTTGTTCATCTTTGGAACACAAATTAAGATATTTTTTTATGAAATCCGAGAGCTTTCTGACAGCAAGGGAACTACCACGTTCAAGGCACAGAAACATAGAAAGAACATCGTTAAAATGGTCCATGTGACATCTGTGGTTCAACCTTAATTTTATGAAGCTATGAGAATACTTTTAGTGCACAAAGAAAACAAAAATAACGACTTTATTCAATGATTTCTTCTCTTCCGGTCAGTCTCCACCACTATTCACGACAATACATCAGAACGCCGGCTCCTGCGTCAAGCAGCATCACATGCATGTGTCATGGTACTGTTTGGAATGACACACAGAATTTTCATTTTTGGGTGAACTATCCCTATCAGAAATACCTCTTTCTCTTTAATTCCCCTGCTGAGGGGTTCTTGCAGGAATGAGTACGCACACATCTTCTGAATGACTCAGCCACGAGCTGAATCTCTTCAACGCGACGCATGTAACAAGGACGCGCTGCAAATGTATTATCATGTGTCATACGCTCCTCGTCGCCGGCATTTCTCTGACGTCACTTTCAGCCACGTCATGGAGATTTCAAGGAATAGAGAGGGTTCCACAGAGAACGAGGTGTCCATTATGCATCATATGTAGCTTATGATTTTAAATAAAAATATGACAGTGTTAATCTTCATATTTTAGAAATGAGCTTACTGCAATAATAAACGAATAATAACAAATGGCACGTTGTTAAGAGGATCCGGTTCTCTTGGCTCTAAAGTGGATGCTTGTACACCTCAGGTCCCTCAGGGTTTGCTGTCCATGGTACTTTCACTAATGCACAAAAATAACTTTCAACACTAAAAATACCCTTGGGCGAAGAATTAGACCTTTAACAGGAATTGAAATGTGGTTTGAGTTTCAGTTTTGATCAGTTGTATTTAATACAGATTAAAATCCAATTTGAATGTTCCTTATATACTCTTTTTGGATAGTTAAGATGAGATTTTCCTTTATTATTTACATTTATGAAGGTAATAAGGTGTTTAAAAACAGTAGTGTAATGAGATCCATATAAATTTTAAACTTAAATCTTGATGTTTATAATAAAAAAGTCTATGGATGTTATGCATTAAACTCAACATATAAGGATTTTTGTGCTTTTATTAGACATAAGTAGTCTACTACCGTATTGGCCCGAATATAAGACGACCCTGATTATAAGACGACCCCCCTTTTTCCAGATGTACCTTTTGGAAAAAGGCTTTTTAAAAACCAAATCTTGTTTTTTCTCAGTAAAACACATTTTATCTTCAATTATTTTCATATTGCATATTTTTCCTATTTTAATTTTTGTTTTGAAAGTATGGTAAAAACTGGTAAAATGTAACAACAATCACATAAAAAAGTTATACACTTTTTGATATACCATAAAAAAAACAAAAACAGGTAGCCCATCTGAATTAGGACATTTAGGCTATCCATCTAATAGTAGCCCACCAATATCTTATTAACAGTAGAAGTTAAATCTTACTGTAGTCTTCAAATCTGGGTACTGTCTTACGTTTTAAAATCACAAAGGGAGTTTGGTCCCATCAGGCTAACGTGACAGTCACGACTCACGCAGCTGTAAGGTTTTCTTTCTCTTTAGTTTTTACTCGCGATCTTTACAACACGCATTACATTACGTATTTCATGGCACACTCGTTTTATGCGTATTTGGCATCACCGATTGTTGTGGGTGTATTATTGACATGTCAAAGTCTAGACCCTGAATATAAGACGACCGCGTTTTTTCAGATGTATTTCCAAGAAAAAAACATCGTCTTATATTCGGGTCAATACGGTATTTGTAGGCTATGTGAGCTAAAGCAGTGAGCTCTTGTTCCGTGTGCCTCTTTCTCACTGCTCTGGTGACACTTTCCTGTGATCCAGTTCACCTCCAGGATTCAGACACAATGTGTTCTGGGTCTCCTACTTAACTTATATGCCATAAAACCTTTTTAGTCACACGTGCCATGCCAATTTTACAATCTATATGGGAGTTTCTCAACACTTCTGGCCTGTAAAATTTTAGAAAATAATCTCTTAACTAGTTTATTTCGTTTGTCTCACTAACAAGTGAGTTTATGGTTACTAACATGGTTTATGATGATTTAAATTTAGATGACCATAGTTTTAATTATGTAATGATTCATATTTTCATAATGGATTTTCATAGTTTAAGACTGAAAAACGGGCTTTAACATTTTTGGGTGAACTAACCCTTTAAGAAAAGGGTAACATCATAAATATTATTCTAAATAATAATAACATATAAATAAGATGCATTAGAAAACTTCAAAAATAAATTATGAAATGTCACATTATTATGTCTTAATCTCTGTCTGAATGCATTTTGTTTCTAATATTTAGTAAAATAGTGAAGCTGACCTTTCAGCTAAATATTGAATTTCAGAATCTATTTGTAAACTTAATTGTCTTATTACCGAAACAATAAGTAAAGACTTTCTTATACAGCGAAATGCTGCCATGCAGGCAAAGGCATTTATAATGCAGAAAGTAGCCTGGGTGTCATGGAGGCAGAGTACATGAGACACCAAATCCAGCACGGTGACCGATAGTCCCTGTTCAGGACACAGGCAGCACTCAGGAGGGCAAGGTGACTCCTGCTATTAGCAGATGCTAACAGCAAACAGTAAAACACACCTGTGCGACCATGGCGTTTGCTAAATGGCGAGACTTCCCTCTGAGTTTATGAAGCATCTGATATATGGTGAGGATAGAAATTCCCTCAAGTGCAAAAGGACTATATACTGCAAAATCATGTTCATAATCAGTATTTTTGATTTGTTTTCCAGTAAAAATATCAGAATTATCCTAACCTCTTATTCTCATCAAAGCATGGACTTCTTTGCCAATGATCTTGTCATATATACATTAAAGGTGAACCTGGTCCTTGACCTCCTGACAAGCTCATGTGTCCTGTCACAGAAGCCCTCATAAATCAGATGTAGACTATCCTGAGGGGTGTGTGTGTGTGTGTGTGTGTGTCATAAGGCAGATAATGAGAGAGCTGTGCTGGATTGGAGCGCGGTAGTGGTGTTGTCTTACTCCTAAGAAGTATTGATTATATATGGGAGCTGCACAGAGTTTGTTACACTGCCAACTACCATCCAGAAACAGTACACAGATATCAGAGATGTGCTTGACAAGGAATAGCTTTTATAGGTTTGCTAATATGAACAGGTTCATTTTGTATTCTGATACTTTAAGCCACTAAATATAACATGTGTTGAAGAGACAAAGCCAAGGAGGTCCTGATGCAGAGATTGTGTTATAGTCTCTTTAAACTTTTTTTTTGCAAGTGCTGTAAGTTATGGTTTATTAGGAATATGAGATGAGCTGAAAATGACTGTGGAAAAATATCAACAAAATTGCTTCGAAACAGAGGGCATGTAACATTAGCGCCAGCTTCCCAAACACTGTTTTCCACTGTGCACTGATACATTTTTCTTAGCTTCTTTAGTGATAAAATAATTGTCAAAAATCTAATGGAAAAAGTGCAAAGATAGCTTTATGTTTAAGTTATATTTATTTGATATTTTAGGGTACTTATGTTGGTGTAAAAATGCAGCATTTATATATTTTTATTTGTTTTTAATTTTTTTAAACATTATATATATATGCACTATACTGTTAAAAAGTTTGGGATCAGTAAGATTTTTTAAAATAAATTAATACTTTTATTCAGCAAGGACACATTAAATTGATCAAACATAAAGTAACACAGTAACATTTATAATGCTACAAAATTTCTACTTCAAATAAATGATGTTCTTTTGATGTTTCTATTCATCAAAGAATCCTAAAAAAAGTATAACTTTTCACAAAAAATATAAAACAGCACAACTTTTTTTACATTGATAATAATAATAACAGTAGTAATAATAAATAAATGAATAAATTACATTTATTACATAATACAAGTAATTCATTACATTCTAAAATATATTAAAACAGAAAACATTAACATTTTTAATAATATTTCACAATATCACTGTTTTTACTGTATTTTGATTAAATAAATGCAGCCATGAAATAATTAAAAAACTTATTTATTTCAAACTTTTCACTGAGTATGTTGTGGTAATAATTTAAGAAATTGTCAGAATAGTGCCCAAAGAAAAATCCTATTCATTTCTGCAGTTTAAGAGACATGATGGTAATAGCTATAATGATAGAGCAAACATGCTTATTACTGGTAGATTTTAAATAATTGGTTTTTCTTGCTCTCTTGCAGTCGAGTGATCCTACCGATTTCTGTGGAGGAGGTAAGTGCAAATTGAGAGTGTGTGTTTGTGAGTGTGTGTTTGTGTACAGCACACAGTGAACGCTGGTAATGACACTGAACCCAAACATTGTTTTGGTATGTATGTGTGCGGCGTCAGTCGCTGATTTGCATGTGTTGAGTTCGGATGACTCAGTCTGAGCTGGTTTTGACAGCAGAGGAGTCACGATGATGTAGTTTCTTGATGCTCTCCATGTGCACTAAGCCACAGATCCGCACACCACTCTGTCATTCAGTCACTTATGAGTCAGTTATCTCAGCAAGAGGATGAATCTTTCTCCTCTCGTGCTGTTTGATCCTGTACAGCCCATGCAGAAACACTAATGCATCATTTCTCTCAGTTTGCGCCAATAATAATAGCTGTGCTTTTGGCCTTGTCAGCAATTCTCACATCTTTGCTTCCTCTCTGTCTCTCATTCTTTCCTCTACCTCATTCAGACTGTGCATTCCCTGTGTCTCCCAGTCTCCTCATTTCCCATGATCCTCTAATCCTCTAGTGTGTCATTCTATTCAGTGATCTGGTCGTGAATATCTAAAGAGTTACCTGATACCACCTCCTTCTGCTTCTCTTTCTCTCAGCTTTTCTCGTCGTCTAGCCTCACGCACATTTGTGATCTGTAAAGAAATAAAATTCACACTTTCACTTTTATGCTTGAGGTGGCAAAAAGGGGGAAGTGCCAACTGCCAGTTTATTTTGAGCATTAAAGGTGCAGTGTGTAATTTTTGACCACAAATCAGAATCAGAATATGCTTTATTCGCCAAGTGTGCTTTTTGCTTTGGAAATTGCTGTTTTGTCAAGTTTTGCAAATAATACACACTGCAACTTTAAAGGAATAGTTCACCCCAAAATGAAACAGATTTGACAGAGATTTGGAGAAATTTAGCCTTACATCACTTGCTCACTAATGGATCCTCTGCAGTGAATGGGTGCTGCCAGAATGAGAGTCCAAACAGCTGATAAAAACATCATAATAATCCAGTCCACCAAATAACGTCTTTTGAAGTGAAAATGTGCATGTTTGTAAGAAACAAATTCAACATTAAAGGATTTGTTCACTTCCAGAAAAAAATTCCTGATAATTTACTCAATCCCATGTCATTCAAAATGTTCATGTCTTTCTTTCTTCAGTCAAATTTTTTTTTTAGGTTTTTGAGGAAAACATTCCATGGATTTTTCTCCATATAATGGAATTCAATGGGACCAAAGGGGTAGAAGGTCTAAATTGCAGTTTCAAGCAGCTTCAAAGGGCTCTACACGATCCCAGCCGAGAAATAAGGGTCTTATCTAGCGAAACGATCGGTCATTTAAAAAAAAAAAAAAAAAAGTGTACTTTTTAACCACAAATGCTCATCTTGCACTAGCTCGACTTCACACATTACGTAGTCAGGTTGGAAAGGTCACGTGTGACCAGGGCTCGAATTGAGGGGGGATGCGGTGGATGGCATCCCCCTGGTTGAAAAAAAAAGACAAAAAGCATCCCCTCAGTAAAAGTACCATCCACCCTTACCATCCCCTTTGGATTAATAATGTGTATTAGGTAAAACTTATCATGCCAATGAAATGTTAAAATGATCTACTTAAGATAATTCACGAATAATGGCGATTGGCCAATCAGAACTCGTTTCTGTAACAAGCTGCGCACAAGCGGAAGCAAGTTTTCGTAATTTTTCGCGCAAAATGGTTCAAGAGCAACTTTTGAATTTCTTTAAAAAGAAGACAACAGAAAAGGTATGATTTTTCCTTCATTAGAATTTAAAAACATTCCCCTGACATAATGTTATTGTGCTGTATGTGTAACTGTGAGGGATTGGGAGATGATTGGAGAGCTGACATTATCGAGTCATTGACCTTACAAAAACACGTCTTGAGAGTCCAAAAGCATTCACTGCGCGATGAAGCCTATTAGAATATAGGTAAAATAACCTTATAATTCAAGCAATTAAAGAAAAAATACCAATGTATGAGTTTTTATGTTTTTATATTCATTGCACAAGCAATGCACTTTTCTGAATATCAGTAGACCTACATGCGTGCGAGCACAAATGTGCTATTAATTTTATACAACAGTGCATAGTAACACGGTGTTTCGTTCCTTGAATGAATCAGTTTTTGAACGAATCAAGTGAGCCAGGTTTTATTGTCATTATAATTTATCCATGACAAGCCTAAACCAGCCAAGGTTTCAGCACAAAAGCACATTTAGCAAAGTATTGTTTAATTATCAATATTGACCAAAATTCCTCCATTTCAGGCCCAATAAGGAAAAAAAAGCTTATACATAATAGTTCATTTAATAAGGCAATTTTTTCAGTAAATAAAAACCTTTTTTAAAAATTAGACAAATTTTGTAATCATTATGTAAAATTAGTTACAGCTAGCCCCCCCGAAAAAATAAATTGACCACACCATCCCCCCTGAATTTTTTTTTACAATTCGACCACTGCGTGTGACGTAGACGGAAGTACCAACCCAGCGTTTACAAAGCGAACGTGCAAAGAAAGTCAAACGCCCTTTACAAAAAAAGATAAAACAACGATGTCAGACGATTTTGAAGTTGGAGGAGAAAATGAGATGGAGTTTTTCGCCCTACCCTAACTTTTTGAACTGGAGTATACAACTAAGAACTAACCGCGCGTGACCTTTCCAACGTGATTACGTAAATGCATGAAGTCCCGGATGCGCATCGCAGAGCAAGTGCAAGACAAGCATTTGTGGTTAAAGAGTATATGATCTTTTTTTTTTTAGAAAATGAACAATCGTTTCGCTAGATGAGACCCTCATTCCTCGGCTGGGATCATGTAGAGCCCTTTAAAGCTGCATTGAAACTGCAATTTGGACCTTCAACCCATTGGGTCTCATTGAAGTCCACTATATGGAGAAAAATCCTGGAATATTTTCCTCAAAAACCTTAATTTCTTTCCACTGAAGAAAGAAAGACATCTTTCTTTCAAGAAACAAATCTTGGATGAGATGGGGGTGAGTAAATTATCAGGAACTTTTTATTGTGGAAGTGAACTAATCCTTTAAAGTGCCCCTATTCCATTTTTAAGGTTCCTAATATTGTTTTGGGAGTCTCCTACAATAGGTTTACATGCATGCAAGGTCAAAAAACGCTTTAATTTTCTCAAAATATGCATTTAACATCACCTCATTTTCCAACAATTCTCAAACGATTCGTTCGAAGCACTTCTAAGATTCGGTCTCTCTAAACCCCTCCTTTCTGTGTGCTACTCTGCGCTGATTGGTCAGATGGCCCAGTCTGTTGTGATCCGTATTTTGAACACTTGAAATAAATCTTGATAGAATTTCTCATGCTTGCAGGGTGTGATTCAGTGGAGCCAGTTGGTCCAGATAAACTGGGTACTGAGCCATCTTTCAAGAGCAAGCGTTTTGTGAATCCCGTGTTGAACTCCCCACGATTAGAGAAGCAGTCGTCAGTAAAATGACATAGGAACACAAAAAAAGATTGGGGTTGTACTAAAGTTGTTCGCGCCCAGCCAACGTAGAACATAGGTGAGATTCAAATTATACCGACGACTCGTTTAGGCTGTTCAGAGTCGATTCTTTCTTTTGGGAGACAATAACTTCATTTATCGTGCACTTTGCTGATCATTTATATTCACATACAGCTACATTACATACTGAATGAAAGGCAATATTCGAAATGGCATAATAAGGGCACTTTAAGATGTTTTTAAATTCACACCATTGCTTCTGGCTAAAATAAGAGTCCTCTATCCATAATATTGCTTTCTAATCTGAATCAGGAGAGAAAGATGCACAGATCAAGCACTATTTACAAGCGAAAACAGTCCAAAACTGGTCTAAACAAATATGTCTGTGAATTTTGATGTGAGAGGACAACGGGGGCTTTTTCACTGGAGTGTTACTATGAATTATGGACAGAATTTAAAATGTCTTGATGTATTTGTTTCTTACAAACATGCAGCTTTTCACTTCACAACACATTAATGATGGACTGGAGTCATGTGGATTACTTTTGGATTATTGTGATGTTTTTATAAGCTGTCTCATTTCTGTTGGCATCCGTTTACCATCCATTGGTGAGCAAGTGATGGCCTGTGGGTGAGTAATTTCTCAGCAAATTTCAGGTATTCCAGCTATTATTAAACAATTTCTTTAAGATCCAGTCACATAATTACCAATCTGATCACAAAAAGCATCTCAGCTGCATTTAGACTACCTGACTCCAGCTGTTTATGTCTTTATAAACCATGGCCTATTAATTTCCTGGTATCTTTGGTGCCATATGAGCAGGTGGGATCTGCCCTGGGGGACAAACCCTTCCTCTAGACCAGATTATACAAATTAAAGGGCTGCTTCCACCTTGTGAGGCCCCTCTTCATCTGCACTCATTTTTACATACCTCAGCATATTCTGCAAAAAAGTACTGACAGCCAAGATTCATTAGGATAATAGTCTTATCAGTTGTGTCACGTAAAGTATGTCTAGGATGAGACATTTTAATGTAAGCCCTTCGTGTCAGGTCAGAGTCTTTTCCTTGCACCCAGTGGGAGTTTAAAAGGTTAAAAAGCAGCTTTTGCAATGCATTACATTCATTAAGACTGCACAATTAAATGGATGTTGAGCAGATTAGATTTAAATTGAGTTGAATGAACCAAGGGTGGGTGAACATTTCTAGTTTCACACTTTCATCATCATTTTCATTGATTAGTGTATTTTCAGTCAGAGTAATGATCCTTATTGTTGAAATGCTGTTATTAGCATAAAGACATTGCAGATAAAATATGATTGGCTTCAGTGGAAAATGGACATTTAAGGGAAGCCAATTCATTTATAAAGGTTGATCTATAATTCATAGAGGTTTATTTTGTGCTTGCCCAGATGAATATGTAGATCTTGAAAAGTATAGTTTGTGATCTGAATAGTGTACTGAAATACTGCAAGATTGTGATTATAATATTGATTTTATGCAGCAGTTCAATAAAAAAAGAAGTTAATAACAACCTTAATTTTCAATGTGGAAGTAAACGATTTCATGTCAATGCACAAGATTTCATTCAAGAATTTTCATGCGATTTTTGCTGTCGTAAGAGCTCGCAGGCAGGAGAAAATCGCAGATGCTCGCATGGTCGCGGCTCGTACCGTGTGAGAAGAATTACGGGCCGATCCGAGATGTTACGAGCACCTCCCGTCCTCCCGATAATTTTCAAACATGTCAAAAAAAATGGGATGCTGTCTGTTTAAATTTGTGGCGTATGTGCGGTTGAATGAGACGATTTGGCAATCCATCTGAAGTTGACCAATCAGAAGATGACAAAAACCATATTCTATAATCATTTTAGTTTAATTATACAGTTCTATTTTTTATTTGTTATTCCGAATGTGCCAAATTTGCCGTTCAGCTTTATGAATGAATATGCCTGTTGTATTTCCAGCAAAACGAGCAAAAACGAGCCTACTCCTTCAATTTCAATTCAATTCAATTTCAATTTTCAATTTATTTTTATTTCGAACTATTAAAAATACAAAAGGAAAAAAACACTTAATAAATATACAAATAAATACCAATAATAATAATAAAAAAAATCTTCAAATATAAATTATTATTATTATATTTATATTATTTTTTTTTAACATATATTCAACCTGTTCGAAATAAAAAAAGGGTAGGTACTTTTGGGTTTTGTCCGTGCATTTTGCTGTCTCATATTTAAAGCCCCTCTCAAAGTCCCTCGAGTTCTTTATGAAGAACAGAAAGTCCATGCTTTTCTCTGCTTTTCAGCCATTCTCTTTGCCATGTCCTTTGTCTTCGTTTTTTTTTTTTTGGACGTCACAAGCCGCCTGCCAGATAAAGAAAACTATTTCAGAATCCACATTTTTATGAATGGCGCGAAACGTAATGCTTACGTCAGAGTTTGTAAAATCATAGTAAATTCGTGTCATGTGTGACTGCCTCCGTACGATTTTCGGATAAACTCAATCGTGACATGTGCCAGAGCTCATGACCTTCCGACCTTCAGAATCGCACCGTTTACGCCCGCCTTTAGACATTAAATAAACAATTAGAATAACAGTGCAGTAAACCTAGTGTGTTTATGATAATGATAATAAAATAATATGATAATAAATACTACTTAACTGTATTATTGTACAGCAAAAGTAACTGGAATCGTCTGACACCGGAAGCCATACACATTCTAGTTGAAAAGGTCCACAACTTCTCTTACGTTAAAAATAAAGTGGATTGAGTAACTTACATTTTAGGCACAATATTGTCAACTACTTAATACGACAAAGTCTCAAAAAATGTGAAAGCAGAAGTGTCACGCATCTCAGAGCAACACAAAGTGTTTTTCGTTTCTGAATGAATTTTAAAACTAATCGGTTTAGTTTTTCAGTGACTCACTCACTTGTTTTGTTGCTGAATGAATTAGAGATTTGAATGAATCGTTTGACTGAATGACTCAAACTCGCACATAAAAAACATAGTTGACTAATATTTCTTAGATTGCTTGAAAATAATAAGGATGAAATCTTAAATCCACATTTCAAAAACACTGAATCGTGGCATGATATTAATTCCTCTTTCTGCAAATTTTGGCCCTCTGTGCCACCCATTTTCATATAATGAATCACCACTGGTCATTAGTCTCCAAGTTTGCAGATGTGAATAAATAATGACAATCGACTTACTTTTGAGCACTGAAAGCAGAGAGCAGCTCTTGTCAGATAAGCTCACATGAATTAAAGCCCTGATCCTTTATCTGCTTTCAGGAGCCTTAAAGACACATTTTATTTGGCGGATGTTGTTTAAAACAAGAGGGCAAAATGCTATTCCTGGAGTCCTTTCATTCAGCAGGGACTGATGGATTAAGAAAGCTTACTTTCTTAAGGGCAGCTGGACAGTTTATGCCCCCTTATGACACTCCCTCATTTCTACCCTTCTTCCTCCTCCTGTTTATAATCATACACGCACACTAACACCATAAGCTGTCTGTCATTGTAGACTGGCTGGCGCATGAGACATCCTTTCCCTCTGTTAGCCTGTCGATTAGTCTGCGCTCACATCTTTTAGCCTGTCCATCACCATCAGTGAACTATAATCAGGGCTTAACCACACTCTCATGTAACCTACACATTATCACATGCTGCTCATTCAAAAAGATTACAGTTTTATACACTGTCACTTTAAAAATAGATGTATGGCACACTAATACAAAAAATAGCACATCCGCTGCAGACGAAACCCTGTCCAATGTTGTGTGTGTGTGTGTGTGTGTGTGTGTGTGTGTGTGTGTGTGTGGTTTCCAGTGCGAGTGGGATGATAATATGTGATGTAGGTTGGATTTTCATAGAGTGCTGCAAAGTGACGCATTCTGCTAATGGCGTCTGATTGGCTAAGAGGACAGAGGAAATCTCTGATTGGCAGAGGAATGATGACACTGCATGAAGATACAGAAATCACAGGAATCATGAAATCCATCCA
>NW_015505329.1:2731823-2764472 GCF_001515645.1 Sinocyclocheilus grahami
TCTATCTATCTATCTATCTATCTATCTATCTATCTATCTATGGATTGGAGTGTGTCACTTTGCTCTCCTCCCTCTCTTTCTTTTTTTCCCCTTTTCTCCTCTATCTGTCATTTTCTGGTGCCAACTGGTATAAATAGGCTTTGTGTCGTCATTTTCTTTCTTCTGCTCTCTCTTTCTCTCTCTTTCTCTCTCTCTCTCTCTCGCTCTCTCACACACACACACACACATACACATGCTTATGTGTGATGGACGGTGTGTTTTCACGGATGAATGCCCACATTTAAGCAGCTGGGCTGTTTCTAGGTAAGATTCAGGAGGTGTTTTAGCTTGAGTCTTTGCTGCTGGCTCAGCTTAGACTCTGGGTGAAGGCTGCTGACAGTGTATGCGTGTCAGGACACTAAATCTCTCGATCTACACTCTTAAAAATAAAGGTTCTTTACTGGCATGTATGGTTCCCTGAAGAACCTTTAATATCCATGGAATCATTCAATTGAAAACATTTCTTTATAGTGGAAAAGGGTCTTTATATTCAAATGTAAAAAAAAAAGGGTTTAAGAACTGTTTGCTGAATTGTTCTTTGGGAAACCTAAAATCGTTCTTCAATTGCATTGCTGAAAAAACACTTTTTTTGAACCTTTATTTTTAATAGCGTACAACAAAATAGACTAATTTTACTAAACAATATCGTCAAGTTTTCTCATTTTATATTGTCATGCCCATTCAAATTTAGGGGGCATGTGCCAAGTGTATATTGTGAATGCTTTTTTTATTGATTTATGTATTTTTGTAATTAAGCAGCAAGATTATTGTATGGCTATAAAAAAAAAATCTAAATTGCTTTAGCGATGTCTAAATGTCCAGTCATAAGCTTTAAATTGAAAATGAGCATCATTAGTAGATTATAATCTGAATTTTGACTGAACTTTTTGCAGTGATTACTCTGTACGATGTGTGCGTGTGTTTATATTCTAACTATATTCCCTACAGGATTATATGTGATTAAGATATGAAAGAGGCTATTGTTTATTCAGCATAGTTCAGCAGAAGAGGAGGGAAACACACACACACAGAAACTGAAACAGGAGAAACCAGGATTAATAGACTGTAGTGTTAAAATATTCCTCATATTTGAATACAGACATACTTATGAAGTTTGAGATTGTGGAATGCATTTCTGTGTGTCCCACAGTATCAGGTTGGGCAGCTGTACTCAGTAGCGGAGGCCAGTAAGAACGAGACGGGTGGAGGAGAGGGTGTGGAGGTGTTGAAGAACGAACCCTATGAGAAGGATGGAGAGAAGGGACAGTACACACACAAAATCTACCACTTGCAGAGGTGCTTACAATTACACAAACCCACAGACACACAAGTGTAATAATAAAATGTGCTAGATTAATGTTATAGTGCACTAAAAAATAGGTTCATCATTTACACATCCTCAAGTTGTGCCAAACCAGTATGGCGTTTGATCTTCCACAAATAAAGAAGTTTAGCTGAATGTCCTGGTTGTTATTTTCCACACAATGAACTGTTGAGCTCAAAAAATGACAAAAAGCACCATAAAAATGGTCTTTTGTTGGTTCCTCACATAAAACTATCAAATTGCTTTAGAACACTCAGACTATGAATGATATGGACTATTTTTATGTACTTTTATGATGCTGTTTTGACATTTTGGTGCTTGACTTTTCCTTTTGCTTCATTTTCTGTTAACTAACGCTTTACGGTAAAAGTGACGTCTGTAATTTAAGTCAAAAGAAATGTAAAAATAATGAATGTTTTCAAACAGATTTCCAAAATACCTCCCTTGTCTGTTATTGGTCAGGCAAACAGATAGCCCCACCCCAAACTCACACCATTGGTTGAGCCACTATTGCTATGTTGACATGGATAAATTGCTCAAACAAACAGAGCAACGTTTTGGAGAAAGAATTTTAACAAAAAAAGACACATTTCTGTTTATTTTGTCTATAGTCTACTTCTAATTGCATTTTTGCTTTTTCAGTAAAGTCCCGTCATTTGTACGAATGCTTGCACCAGCATCAGCACTGAACATTCATGAGAAAGCTTGGAACGCCTACCCATACTGCCGCACAGGTAACACACACACACACACACACACACACACACACACTTAGAAGCTAAATTTCTTTTCATGTGCTCTTTGTTTCTCTTGCTTTCTTATTATTATGTCTTCCTATCTATTTCTCCTTGTCTCTTTCTCTGTCACTGCGTTTGCGGGCACTGAATAATTCACTGTTTGAGCTGAGCAGGAGTGGAGTTACAGCACAGGAAACTGAGATTATACTACTGACACATTCCCTTCACATCATTTTCACAGCCGCATAGACGACAGACTCCCCATTCGCTGAAGAATGTTATCAAGATATTTCTAAATCTCACTGCAGTGCTTAAAACAAACTGAAGTCTACAGTTTTGTTTTTGAATAAATGGAAAAAGCTGATATGGCAAGTATTGAGCTGTACTGAATTTTCTAATTATTTAATAATATAAATATTGAATAACAAAATTATTTTTTTCTGAGATTATTGGCCAGCTGTCAGCAAGCTGCTAGAAGAAAGAAATGTGTTTTCCACTATTTGTCCAAGTCAAGGTGTCTACATATACAGTAACACTGTAGTGTGGCAGAGGTATTCAATTAAGAGCCAAGAGCTCTAGCTTCTATTGTTCCTTCACAGGAAATATCCAGACATCTGTTTCAGGAGTCAGTATGGGATTTTTGTATTCAATGCAAATTACAAAAGTTGGCAACCTAATTTTACCTTACCTTGTAAAATTAAGAAATAAAAAAATCTTAAAGGGGACATCGGACGCAAAATTCACTTTTACATGGTGTTTGCATATTAATGTGTCTTAGCAGTGTATGGACACAACCACCCTACAATGATAAAAATCCATTCACCCCAAAAAACCTAAGCAGTCTCAGTTATCAAGTCTACTGACGGACTGTCCCATATTAACATATTTCCGCCCTCAACCAGTTGTATGCTGTCCCGCCATTTTCTCCACGCTCGAGCAGCTGTAGCGACAACAATGTCTCACAATGCAGGTGTTTTGAAGTTGGATGTAAAAGTGAGCATTTAAGTGTCTTCATTTTCTCCCATTGAGAAATTTTAACCAAAATATTTTACAGACATTTCATGAAGACCCTAAAGAATCATACCAACTTGTGGAAAATGGGTGTCTGATAATAAAAGTAGTGATAGATCTTTTCTTCTTTATTGTGATGTACATCTGAGTGCAACAGATTATTGAAAAATAAAATAATCCATCAGTTGTTGATTGGATTTCAGGTTGTGGGAGTTTTTTTGTTGTGGGGTCAGTTGTGGAGGGACTGGGTTTAAGCAGACTAAATTATTGGAATCGAGATTGAGTTATGACATTTTGATAATAAATTACAATGTAAAATTTAAATAATAATAATAATAATAAAGCGTGCCTAGATGAATCGTTCACAATAAGATACATAACATGCATTTGAGAAATAGATAGGGTGAATTTTCATTTCATGCTGACTTTAAGTAGTCAGAATTTATGAATAATGATTCAGTCTGAATATCTTGTTTGAATATGGATATTATTTTAGTATTTTTACTTCCAGACTAAATTCTCATGGGCTAAAATGAGGTTAAATAAAATTAGAAATGGCCTTAAATGAGATGTGATGTTTTCTTAAAATGATCTAATTCATATTTTATTATCCTGTCCCCCCCATTGTCTGTCCTGCATCACCCGTCAGTAATTACTGTAAGTATACACTCTTTGCAAGTACACAAATATGTATTTTTCTAGTAACACTTATCATATGAATGAACAAACATGTTGATTTACAGAACAAGCTCATACAAACACTCACTTTTTGAGTGAAAGAGAAGACAGTAACTTTAGCTGGAGTGAAAGGAGAGAGGACAGACGTCAGTATGTCACTGCGGAGTCTGTCCATCAGTTATGGTTTATCAGTTTGTTCATTGATTATCTGTGTTTTTAGAATGAGTATATGAAAGAAAACTTCCTCATCAAGATTGAGACGTGGCACAAACCCGACATGGGACAGCAGGAAAATGTGAGTATAGCTTGTGTGTGAACTCCACAATTTTGTGTAAAGCCTGACAATCATGTTCTCAAGCATGATTGTTGTGTTCATCTGGACAGGTTCACGGGCTAGACCCAGACACCTGGAAGAAGGTGGAGGTGGTGTACTTAGACATCGCAGACCGGAGTCAGGTGGATCTAAAGGTGGGCTTCACTTAGATAAAATTGCTACCTGTTACTTTCTAATCTGATCAGTGTTATCTGTCTATAGGACTATAAACCAGAGGAAGACCCCACTAAGTTTAAGTCTGTAAAGACTGGAAGAGGGCCGCTCGGTCCAGATTGGAGGGTGATATATTTTAAAGCACTTCTAATGGCTGTGTGCTTGAATAAAATTTGTGTAAATGTAGTAAGTGCATGCTTGATGTATGAGTGGGAAGCTTATTATTGGGAAATTATATGCAAATGCTTAATGGATTTTGGGTCTGTGTAGAAAGAGCTACCTAAAAAGACAGACTGCCCACACATGTGTGCCTACAAACTGGTTACTGTCAAGTTCAAGTGGTGGGGCCTGCAAAACAAAGTGGAAAACTTTATTCAAAAGGTCAGTGTAAAACATCTACAGTATATGTGATTGATTAAAGAGTTTGACATGAAATCAGATTTGACCATATTTAGTGCATGTTCCTGGTCTGATAGTGTATGATTCATCTGTGAATGTTATTCTTTAAAAATAAAGTTTACTGAGAGGACTTACATTTTTGGCCCTCTTATTTTCCCCTGTCATAGAGGCTTTGTTGGTAAAGGCCGCAATTTTTGCCTTATCCAACTTTTTTATAGTCAAAAAACATAAAATGTGTTGTTTGCCAACTCTTTTCAAGCCACAATCAATATACATTACTGTTAAAAAAAACAAAAAAACTTTAATTCTAATAGGACGCATTAAATCGATCAGAGGTGACAGTAAAGACATCTACGAAATGTTTATATTAATAAAATATTTATAATTTAAATACTTTTTTTTTTTTTTTTACTTTATATTCATCAAAGAATTCAGAAAAAATGTGTCACGGTTTCCATAAAAATATTATGCAGAACTGTTTTCAACATTGAGAATAATAATAAATGTTTCTTGAGCAGCAAGTCAGCATATTAGAATGATTTCTGAAGGATCATGAGACACTGAAGACTGAAGTAATGATGCTAAAAATTCAGCTTTGACATCACATGAATAAATTATTCATTTAAACATATTAAAACAGTTTTCAATTTTAATAAAATGTCACAATATTACTGTTTTTACTGTATTTTGATCAAATAAATTCAGCATTTTGACTTGAAATCTTACTGATCCAAATACAAATGGCATCAGAAAGTTACAGTTACCATTAACTGATATAAATAGCATGTTGTCTAATTCCTGATAAAAATTAAGTTCCATCTTAATGTTTTATGTAAATAAAATCAGTTGTGATTACCATTTAATGTTGACTTTAAATGTCATGTCATGGCATCTTGTGGATATCAGTTCAACCTATATAAAATTCATCTTCCAAAATGAATTTTGTACCTCTTTCTCCCTTTAACAGCAAGAGAAGCGCTTGTTCACTAATTTCCACCGGCAGCTGTTCTGTTGGATTGATAAATGGATCGAGCTGAACATGGACGACATCCGCAGGATGGAGGAAGAGACCAGGAGGGAACTGGATGAGGTCAGATGAGATGCCCTCCAGCAGATTTACATTTACCCTGTTTTTGTCCGCTTTAAATTATTCCTCATCTCTATTGTTCAGTTTGAACAAGCCTTTATATGGTAATGATGAATTTTAGCCAGTTAGACAAACAAACTATTTGCTCCGAGATATTTTGTTGTCGAATTTAACAGAGTACGGACAGCTGAATTCATTAGTTGTGAGACTGAGTTTTTGTTTATGTTCTGGTGTTTTGAGTGTCGCCTTCAACCTGCCACACATTTTCCCACCGTACAAAGACAATTATGTGTAACAAGGCAGATGAATAATTGAATGTAGCCCATAATGAGGTCCAGTCACTGCGAACAAAAGGGGCAGCAGAGCGGAGCAGGTCACAGTTCAGTGCTCTCAGGTGCCGTTTGGGGAATGAGTGACATCACATATTGGCGGCATCCCCAGCTTCACATACTTTGCAGGACAATCCCAGAAATCAAGTGTCTCCTCCTTGACTTCCACAAGTGATCTGTAATCTACCAGAGCAGTGTTAATTTTGATTTAGTTTTAGTCATAGTCTTTTGACTAAAATGCCATTTAGTTTTAGTCATCTGAATTGTTTTTAGTTTTAGTCGACTAAATATCGTAAGATTTTAGTCGACTAAATCTACAGTAAATTTAGTTGGCTAAAATCTAATGGGTTTAGTTACAGTGCATTTATTAAGCATTTCTCTAAAATGTCCAAACTCATTATATAGGTTTGATATTAAGGTTTTATCATGATAGACACCGATTTAACTGTGGTGACACACAACATACCTTTATGTTAAAATTTAATAAAACCACTTCTCACAAAGAACAAGAACATGGTCTACTTTTTAATTAAATACCAATGGTTATATAGGCTAATTATGCATTCTTTATAGCAACTTGTTCACCATCTTCATTCATTCAAGCAGACATATTTATTTCTATAAATATATTTAGATTAATCTTTAGGGCTACTAAAGATTAATCAAAATCTTTTGTTGCTTGATTAACATCAATGACTCGGACAATAGCAACTAAATTAGGCTGCTGTCCCTTTAAAACCGAATGCACGGCTGCAATGCATGCAATGTACTGATACACGTTCTCCCTACGGTTTACGTTAACTTAAGACGTAATCAGCTGTGTTTATGTGAATACTCGTCAAAACGGACAATTCGACATTATTTTGTGTGTAATTCTCCGTTCATGCGACGCGAAACAGTACTTGCGCGCTGTGAGATGCGCTTTGTGTGTATAGTGTCTGCGCTCAGAAAACCGAATTGAGTTCTCTCTTGCGTCGTCAGATTTATCCATATGTCTGCTCTTCTCTTACTCCCACATATTAACATTTTTTTTACGTTTTATGCAACGTGCAGCAAGTGTATGTTAGTTTATGTCCCGCCGGTTCATATGTACTAGGGATGGGCGTATCGATCCTAAGTATCGATATATCGATACTGACGCGAGTATCGAAAATATCGATACTCAAACTAAAAATATCGATACTAAGGTGTTTTATTTACCAGTGATTTTGTTTATTTAAAATATTAATAATAATGCGTACAAATGCATTGAATTGGAGGAATAACCTTTGTTCGCAAGTAATTGTGTAGGATAGAACTATTTTCCAGCTCATCTGAACACACACAAATGTCAATCAGAACCAATCAATCACAGAGAGCGTTTACTCACTTCTAAAAGTGCATTCAAACAGGGCTGCGTTTCCCAAAAGTATCATAAGAAAGCATTAAAGCTTTTGGGAACAGCAGCCCTGAACAATGCTTATAACATAAGGACAGAAATAAAAACATATGTTTGAGTTATTTCACAATAAACAAATTGAAATCGTAGCCTACATAGTTTGTACAATTACATTTATTTAAATTGAACATTGAAAGATAATATAGATCATGTTCTATTCTGTAATATTAATTAATTAATTAAATATTAATTGAAATCATACACGGTCAGAACAGTATTGAATGTTAAAATGTGTTTTAAACAAAGTTAAGTGGTTATCATTACCCATTTTACTCTTAGTAATTTAATACATTTCATAATTTAAAAGTTTAGTTCAGAAGTATCGTATCGGTATCGATATCGACGATAATGCCTTGAAAAATATCGGGATTGTATCGAAAACAAAATAAGTGGTATCGCCCACTCCTAATATGTACGCATAAACTCCGAGCCACGCAGCAGATTCATTCTGAATGAATCTCATCCCAAATCATCCCTCCCTAACATTTTCGTCTCGTTATTATTAGTTGACGAAAATGTCAATAGATTTACGTCATAGTTTTTGTCATTAAAAGAGTTTTAGTTCGTTATCGTCTCGTCGTCGTCGGTGAAAAAAATGTCGTTGATGACAATTATGACGAAAATTATTCGTCAACGAAATTATCACTGTACCAGAGGATAAGAAAAATCAGTATAAGTCCTTCCTGAATCACATTTTTAGCCCCTTCTTCTTCCGCAAGTAGCTATTTGCTTTATGTACACATGCATGCTTTTCCATGGCTGTCTTCCAGATGAGAGTGAAGGATCCAGTGAAAGGCATGGTGGCTCTTGAAGACTGAGGCTGCTCTGTGTTCCTGGATGCTGCTGTTCATAAAGGTAATTCATGATCTTTAGCGCCCCCTTATGTCACATATCTGAAACAGCAAGTGAGAACTTAAAAATTATTTAATATTTCCTAGTCTATGAATTCAATATATAGGCTATGTTTGGGATAGCATACTCACATTAACATTATTGGGAGTATATAGTTTATATAGTATGTACAGTATGCAGATTTTCTGTATGCATAGAATATTCCCAAAGTGCATTGCACTGAACTTGGCCTTTCATTGCCATTGTGATGAATGAACCAGATGTAATTGTAGGCAAAACAGTTTTAGCCACAATCTTTAGAAGGATTTTTAAGTTGGTAACTGTATGCCACAGCTGATAATGTCACCTGATTTTTTTGACACTTTTTTCTGTATTATTGAAAGATATTTCTTATGCTCACCAAGTTTGCTGTTATTTGATCAAAAAAATAGTCAAAACAGAAATATGAAATGCTATTATAATTTAAAAGAACTGTTTTTTTATTTGAGTATATATTTTAAAATGTAATTTATTCCTGTGATGGCAAAGCTGAATTTTCAGCATCATTACTCCAGTCTTCAGTGTCTCATGATCCTTCAGAAATCATTCTGATATGCTGATCTGCTCCTCAAGAAACATTTCTTAGAATTATCAATGTAAAAACCGATGTGCTAATTAATCATTTTGTGGAAGCCTTTTTTTTCAGGATTCTTTGATTAATAGAAAACTCAAACAAATGTTGTTGTAGCATTAAAAAAAACATTATTACTTTTGATCAATTTAATGCATCCTTGTTGACTAAAAAGTATTTATTTCTTAAAAAAAATAATAATTACTGACCCCAAACCTTTGAATGTTAGTATGTACTGGACCGTATTCAATCATTATGTTAGTAATCTATTCTGAACATAACTGTGGTGTTTAACCTTTAGAGTAAATGAATGTTCTTGTTCTCTCTCTCTCTGCCATGTCATTTCCTGAGTCTTTCTCAGATCAGACCTGAACTACTGGAGACCAGCGGCATCACTCTCCTCAAATCACAGCAACATGTCTTTTTAATCGTAATCGAAGTCCTTCATCCAGCTCTTTTGGTGACCGTTTGTCCTGAGCATCTTTCATATCCTCCTTTCAGTCTGACAATGGAGCACATTGACAAGTTAAATAGGCTATTATTCCGGTTCTATCCTCATGCCCAGTTTCTGAAGTCTACCTACTTAAACAAATACAGGGACGATCAGCGGTTCGTCATTTATGATGTCAGATCATTACCTTAACATATGAAGCTCGGCAGAATTGTGTTTTAAGATGAATTTAATGTAAAGCAGATGATATTTGGGTGTATATATATTCAGAATATGTATTGGCAGTGGAATTATTGTGACAGATGTGTCAGGGGTTTTAAGTAATTGTTCTCCTAATTTTTTTGTGGACCAAGCCGGTTTTCATTGTTTTGTTTTAATCTGCAGTGATTTGTTTTTGTTGCTTTATTTTTTTATTTTATTTTACCCACTTTTTAGCCTATTTACCAGCTGATCCAAGATGTAAGTGTGTCTCTTTATAGTGTAGTACTGTACAATCATAGTCATGTCATCCTGACCATTCATTTATTTGTAACATGCATTGTGGATTCATTTTGACTGGCAGCTGCTTGGTCACCTTAAAATGTCAGCAAGTACTGTTCATAATTTAATGCAAGACAGAGTTTATTATAACTTACTATTAGAACAGTATCACATTCTAGAAGTATTGTTGTTTGTTAATCAGTCAATATTAATGGTTTCATTGTCATCTCTTCCACAATTTCCTTGTGCGTGCTATTTTAGTAGTATTGTATTTATTTTTTTATTAAAAAGACAGGCGTACCGTAGGTGTAGCTCTCTCTCCCTTGGCTGTTTTTGATTGGTTTACAAGATCAGGCTCCGCCCTTTTCTTTAGTCAGTGGCTGACTGTCTTTGAAAGAACTTGAAGAGGCAAAGCTAAACCTTTTAGCCTTGACATCTTTCATAAAATTTGACTATGACTATTTTGTTCGGTACCAGATGAGGTGCTCAAGGAGGATATTTTACGTTATGTCTCACCTCCTGTCCATTTTATTGAAGGATTGATTATCGCACTTACCCTTTTATTACTTGTCTTGAGGATAAAGGCACATTTATCCAGTTGTTAGCAATAATACCTCCTTTCACAAACCCTTCCAATCAACATACATGATGTGAGATAGTGACTTTAGAAGTGTATAATCCATCCCCTCTCAGAATGTTGCGTCATTAGGACTTTAATACAAATATACGCTCACTTCCAATCGCTCCTTACCTGGAATCAGGTAAGGAAGATGAAATGGGTTGAGCATGGGGTTTTTAAATCAGTCTTTTCTTAGTAATGTGATGTATGGATGTATGTGCGTTTGAAGTTCTCAGTGTTTCTTGTTTTTGCGTGAGGGACATCTGTCATGTAACTAGAATGGTGGTTTACACCCTTGTGTTTCTTTCAGCCAATGCTCAGGACCCATTGATGCGCATTAAATTATTCTTGTAGAATTACATTGAATTCATAAAAATTCCATTGAATTCTTAATAAGTGAAATCAGGTTTTATGGTGTAGACTGCACGTGTTAAAACATCTTTACTGTCATAATACAACCACCGATACACCAGAACTGTGTTGGTCCTGAGTCTAATCAAAGTGATGTATGGATGTATGTATTGAATTGTATATAATATATAAATATATGTAGATGAACACATATATATATATATATAAATATAGCTCAGACTATCCTGCCAGGCTATCAGCACATACAGCCTTCCATCAATTATATCGAGTGGTTTAGTAATGGCTGGGTGTTATCTGTGGGTGAAGTTACTGTTTGGAATGTGGCGAATTATGGTGAAATTAAAAATTATTAAAAACTATATTTGAAATATTGATTTGAACAGTCTATAACTGAACCTTCAGATGACTCTGCCCATCACTGTCACTGGCCCCGTCCCTCATCCCTGGCCGCTCTTCTTTGGCAGGATGGTGTCTAAATATGTTTTCATTCACCGATTGTTGTATTTTTGCTGTGAGCCGTAGAAATCTCTCACTTTTAAATTCCTTTCAAAGCTTACACTGTGAACGAAGCCACGTTTATGACCTTTGAACTTGAGAAAAGAACCTTTCGGGGTGATTTGGACTAGGTTGCCATTCTTCTCTCAGGAGACTCGAATTAAACTTGTTCTTGATCAGTCCAAGCTGGTGTTTGAATGACAGACAGGTGGCTTATAAAAGGGAACTATCCACATGAACTGATCATCCACAGTTTGTGTTACCATTATGTAAAGCAGATCATAGTAAACAGGACTTTCTCATAGATATGTTGTTGTTAGATTTCACGATTTGTTGTCGAAATTAAAAACCCAGTGATTGTAGAAATACAAATTTTTTTTTATGAATGTATGTTTAACCCCACCCTGTCATGTCATGGTTTTTTAATTTCTTTTACTGTGAATTTGTGCCTTTTGTCATCTTATCTTCCAATAAAACTACATTGGAGATGTGAAAAAATAAATTAACTTTTAAAAAGAAATGTTTTACTTCTTTACATATCCTCAAGTTTAAAAAAAAATACATATTCAATATTTTTTTTTCTGTAGATTTGTACATTTTCTTCTTTGATCAAACATATTTTTCAGTTGTATGCTTAACATCAGAGTTGTTCCCCTAGTGGTTAGTGCACTGACACATTGAGCTGTGGTGCTTATGTTGGTAATGTGTGTTTGAATCTGGCTTGCAACATTTTCCGACCTCCCAACTTTTCACCATAATTTACTGATAAAACCCATTTCTTCATCTAATTTCCACAGTAAACATGTCTAGTTACTTTAACCTAACCCATTCAATGACCCCACTCAGGACAAACACATAAACAAGCACAAATCATAAAGAAAAAGTATCAATGCAAACCCTCCCTTCA
Source organism: Sinocyclocheilus grahami (assembly GCF_001515645.1). Taxonomy (NCBI): domain Eukaryota; kingdom Metazoa; phylum Chordata; class Actinopteri; order Cypriniformes; family Cyprinidae; genus Sinocyclocheilus; species Sinocyclocheilus grahami. The sequence continues at coordinate 2,744,139 of NW_015505329.1, forward strand.
TTAAAGGGGTCATATGATGTTGCTAAAAAGAACATTATTTTGTGTATTTGGTGTAATGAAATGTGTTTATGCGGTTTAAGGTTAAAAAAACACATTATTTTCCACATACTGTACATTATTGTTTCTCCTCTATGCCCCGCCTTTCTGAAACGTGTCGATTTTTACAAAGCTCATTGGTCTGAAAAGTGAGGTGTGCTCTGATTGGCCAGCTATCCAGTGCGTTGTGATTGGCCGAATACCTCAAGCGTGTGACGGAAATGTTACGCCCCTCACCATACTGTGATGCCCTGTCCGGCCGGAGCGACGAGACAAAAACATTAAAACCCATTATAAACGAGGCATTTGTTGCATCCAGTGAGGACATAATTACGGATTATAAGGATTTATACTGTCTTTTTACACGTTGCGTCGCATCGCGCCGCGTAAAACAAAACCATGTCTGCATTTGTGATCGGAGAAATGACAAACAACAAGTGCTACTCTACACTGCTCAAAAAAACTTGCGTTTGAATCGTCAGTGGCAAATTCTTTAATATAAAAAACGTACTTGCAGTCTGTGAGTCAGAACAGCCGGCATTGTAGTCTAGTCTCCCAGGATCAGGAAACAGTCCTCCATAAAATGCGCTGCGCACATCTGAATATTTGGGTTGAACTGTTCTGGAACAGTGTTGTAAATACAACTTAACCACTGATTTCTAGCCGTATACTCTTTTGGAAGGCCAAACTAAGTAGTTTCGCTTTCACAACAAAACCACGTCACACACCGCCTTGAGTGGCGGTCCGCGGATTCGACAAAGGAGCCTGCGGCGGGCTTGCGGCAACCACATGTGACGACCCCGGGCTGGACTCTGCTTCGTCCATGGTGAAAGCCGATCCGGCGATCCACAGCGCGAAGTTGATGTATTTCCTCAGCGACCAGCACGGATCAGCTCCAGGCATGACGAAGCGATATCGTCCTCTTTTGGAAGACCGAATAAAGTAGTTTCGCTTTCACAACGAAGCACAGCGCATTCACGACATGGTGGCGGCGGCAACAACAATACTACAGCAAGAATAAATGTTACACCTTCTTTCTTTGCGTGAACCTTTGGGCGGCATTATGCAAATCTTCCCACACAGTGACATAGACATGTGGGGGCGTGTTAGAACCAGCCATTTTAGGTAGGCGTGGTTGACTCTTAACTTTTATAAAGAATATCTCTTTGGATTTGAGACTTTAGTCTTTGCAACTTTACAGATCTTCTTAATGCACCAAGAGCTTGTAACACTCCAAAGAGAAAGGAAAAATTGAAATCGCATCATATGACCCCTTTAAGTGAAACTTTCAGCCTAATCAGGATTTGAAGAGATGAAGCCAGATTTAACTAACCCCTTCTTATGAGGCCTTCAGAAAGGGGAATGTGTTTGATTCAGACATTTGGATTTCATTTTCACAGTTACAGCTATATGTGACATGTTTAAATGTTTATTTATTTATTTTTTATTAATTATACTCCGTAGCAATAAAAATCGATTCGTTCAGCTCTGAGATAATTAAAGAAAGCAAAGAGCCGTGGGATTTTTGGACGGTGAAATTTACCCTTAATCTCTGGTCCTAGAAGTCCTCATTTAGATCAGCTTTGATAGGCTGGTATGTTTATTATTATTTCTTTAAACTGATTAGCCTACAGAAAGAAAAGAAAACAAGAACGTGCCCCTTAAATCACGGCGTCTGCATGAACCATTATCATCACAGGCGTGTCCAAAAACAAGTTTATGGACTTTAAATAAAGTCGAATAAGTTTGTAACTCTTTTAAGATATTTTAAGTATAACAGCTCCTGACAACAACTCAGATTTCATATCGTTTATAAAACTTTTAAACATATTAACTGGCAATGCAGAAAACACTTAGACGGCAAATATTTAAAATTCATGTTGCATATAAAAACAGTTGTTTTCAATGAACAGAGAACCCTCTGTTTCATGCCCTAATCAAAAGGATTGCGATATATACCAAATCGATTTAGACACAGTCAAGTCTTTCATAACTTAGCCAAAGCTTTCAGGCGTTTATATGATGAAACAGTAAAGTTCTGCGGCTTTAAGAGGTTTCTGTGGATTGGCCGGACAGTGAAGAAGTAAAGGGGTGTAAACACGTACCCCAAACTCTCACACTGTCCTATAGCACCTGTTAAGTACGGAACATATATTCAAGACACCTGTAAAGTCTCCACAAGACCGAGACTGAAAGGTAAGATTTTTCATTCAAAATTTAATTTGGCTTTCGTTACGGTAATTTAGAGGAGTTTAGTTAAGTTTTCGGAACATTTTAACCTGTAAATCCCTAAATATTTTAAGTTTATTCGATGGCTGTTTAAATATAGCCCACGTTTTCATTTGAACGGTGTGTGACAAACAACAATAAGTCGTTACATAAAACTGATACAAGCGAGAGATTAGACTGTTCTGCTTTTTGGAAAAAACGTTTATACATTTACTACCCCCCATTCAAGCCTTGAACAAGTCTTTAAGTCGAAGTGGCCTATGTCGAGTATTCTTTTTACTATCAAATAACATTTCGGTAGGCTAATCATAGACGTTATATTACAGCTGTGTACAGCACAAAAATTGCGAACACAGTCACTTTTGCCCGTAACCATAGCAACAGTAGGCTACTGCGCTCGAGCGTTTTCAGTGAACATATAATAATCAGTTAACCTCCAGATATTTTTTTATCATTTAAAAAAATCTTTTAGATTAGATTAATGTTTACATTACCATGTATGCTTGTTTAGGTGGTTTTTGTGTACACAGGTCTGAGTATGAGCGCACAAATTGTTGGATCCAGGGATGGATATCAGGCTTTCAGGTAACAACACCATTGATCAATGAAATTAACCCCACTTCACTTAAAGATAGACAAGACTGAGGTGAAATAAATTATGCTTAGAGAACTGAGATGGACAGGAAGTAAAAGGAGTTCAGTGTGTTAAATCTGTTTTATTGCCCAGCATTACTGACTTGTTTCTTTTTGCATGGAACCAAATTGTGAATGTTGGTGTTTCTCTCAAATGTTTTACAATTTGGCACAAGACCAGTTGCTTTGCCTTTATGTGCCTGCTCTTTTTCTTTCTCTCTGCTGCTGAACATTGTTGGGGAAAGTTACTTTTAAAAGTAATGCATTACAATATTGCATTACTCCATAAAAAAAGTAACTAATTGCGGTACGTAGTTACTTTTTATGGAAAGTAATGCGTTACGTTACTTTTGCGTTACTTTTTAAATCTGGACAGGGCTTGCTTGTTTGTTTTTAAATTTAAAAAGTTATATTTTTGGCAAATATAAAAGTCTTTTCATACCAAAAGTGAAATGAATAAGCCTCAGGCTGAAGGGAATGTACATTTACGTCTGGACTCCGTACAGTAGAATGCAGAAGAAGACATTTCAACACACTTCAGCAATAAAAAAGACACACAAGTGTTTGTCTAGAGTTATTTATGTTTATTAGTACGGTTGAACTGGATCATCGAAGGTCAGAATCAAAGACATTGGTTAATAGAATGGGATTAAATACATAAAGGATATTTGTGTTGTTTAACATTTAGTTATTGCAGGTTTGAGTCATATTCTGAGTTGCATTATTTTAATTCATTTTGAGGAATACTGAATCTGTGTTTTTTTTTGTGTGTGTGAGTGAGATGAGTTAATGCATATTCATATTTATTTTGAACTACAGTAGCATCTTCTGATTTCTCTCAACATGGGGACAGGAGAGCTGTCAATCAATAAATTGGAAAAAAAAAAGTTTGAAAAAGTAACTCAGATATTCTCTTGTAAATTAAAAAGTAATGCGTTACTTTACTAGTTACTTGAAAAAAGTAATCTGATTACGTAACTCGCTTTACTTGTGCAACACTGCTGCTGAATGCTTCTTTGCTCCTAAGAATTTGCATGTGACTGTATTAGAGCAACGGGGTGGAAAGATAGTTAGCCTGCATTTGAGAATTATATTGCTATTTTAGACTAATTTATTAGTATTTGTTTGCCTAGTACAATTTTCCTGGTTTAAACAGGGGGAAAAAAGTAAGGTGTACAGTTGAGCACAAATTTGCAAAGATTTATGTCGACACCTGAACACTGAACAGACTTTATTATTATTTTTAATTTAATTTAATAATTTTATATCAAATGTTCATAAATATTTAATGTATAATAATAAATATTTAATTGATATTTATAATATATGTACACATTTTTAATAATACAAACATCAATACTATAAGATAACCACAATTTAAAAGCAGTGGATAAATGTGTTCATCAAGTAATCTGGAACGCAGTCTCACATATTGTAGTTGAATTTGTTAGGCAAGAAGGTTAATTCAACTCTGATAGAGTAACATTTAACTCCAAGGAAGTAAAAATTAGCTCTCTCAGAGTTAACTTAAATATGAGAGTTTGTTAACAAAGTTTGGCATTATGCTCTCACATTTTAATTTAAGATCTTTGAACTTAGACAACAACACTCCCCACCCCCCCACCGGTTGCAAAATTATTACCTTATTTATTTATTTATTTTGTAGAGTCCAAGAAATATTCACAGAGTTGAGGCCAGCTCTTGCATAAAGCGGATTAGCTTCTGTGGACATTTACTTGCGTTGCTAAAGACCTGCAACAATACATACAGTGATTTGGAGATCAGGCCTGTTAGTGATTTTTGCATTTTGTATTCCTGGCCTCATTCACGTGGCTCTCCACTGCTCCAGATTACACTTCATAATCCCAAACACTCTCCAAAACGCATGCTTTTACACACACTCGTCCATTCAGGCAACAAGATGCAATGAGAACATGTGGATCAACAAAAAGGGTTATATTTATTGCAATTGCTAGCTTTCTGGGCTCAAAGGATAATGATGAATTGTTTCTGAGAAGATCGGAGAAATATGAATCTTGGAACTACAGCACGTAGGCGTCGCTTGAACAAAACCTGGGATATCTGCATCTGCTGAACCTAAACCATTGGACACCTATAGACATTTGAACTTTTTTGGACCTCTGAAGCTGAGAAAACACAAGCAATACGATAGAGAATCAAATAAGAAATCTACTCACTTCTGCTGATCTCTTGGTTTGGATGAATCAGGCTTCAGATTATCAGTTGTTTTGGGAGAACAGCAAAAAGATGTCTGACACATTTGATGTCCCACGTGTGCGCTCTGACAGTACGTCCACCATGGCATCTCAGTCTACTTCATCACGGATGATTCTTCGCGAGCGGCTCGCTCAGTTGCTCGTCTGCTTAGAAGATCTCAGCTCAGATGATGAGGCAAATGAGGAAGTGTCCCGTACGCTAGACGAAGCCTTTTACCTCTGTGGAAAATACACCAACAGAGAGTCCTTCAGGTGTACTAAGTCATTGAAAATGAGTTTTAGATAGACTTGTGTTGGAGTAATAGAAGGTGTGGATTTTGTTGGTGATTTGCTAGCAAGTCCGTTGTATTTTTAGTTTTAGATTATCTTTTCGTATTCTTTCCCCAAAGTTTTTCTCAGATATTAAATTCAGAGTTTATATGAACCCAATTCATTCATTGATTCATTGCTGCTCTGTTTGTGTCTTCTTCTTTTGTTCAGGCTGCACATGGTCACATGGAATGTTGGCACAGCGGAGCCACCAGCTGATGTGAGGTCATTACTGCAGCTTGACTCACAGCCGGCCACTGACCTCTATGTGATTGGGTGAGTTAACATCACCTGAATCACATGATCAGCAGATTTATACTCACAAAAATAAATAAAATAATAAATAAATAAATAACATGTTAATTTACTAATACATACAATACCAAGTTTGGGTTTGGTAAGATTTTTAAAAAGAAGCCTCTTATATTCACCACAGCTATATTTATTTGATCAAAAATACAGTAAAATTGTTAAACATTATTACAACTGTTTTCTATTTTAATGTATTTTAAAATGTAATTTATTTCTGTGATGGCAAAGCTGAATTTTCAGCATCATTACTCCATGATACTGAAAATTACTAGTCTCCAGTGTCACATGATCCTTCAGAAATCATTTTAATATATTGATTTGGTTTGCTTTGGAAACGACTTATTATAAATGTTGAAAACAGTTGTGCTACTGTTGTTTGAAACAGAAATCATTTGTAACAATGTTAAAGTCTTTTCTGTCACTTTTGATCAATTGAATGGATCCTCAATTCAATAAAAGACAAGTATTACTTTCTTTAACTGTTCTTGAACTTCAGTATATATATTGAAGTTGTAAATGAAACAAAAATTACTGGAGTATGTTCTTTCAACTGTATTATGATATGTATTATCAATTTCAGAGTGAAAATTGTTTCAAAGTAAATCCTACACCAATTTGTGCGCGTGTTTATACTATATATATATATGAGACAGAATGAATTTCTCTGTCAATTGGTAAGTTTACATTGTTTTGTCATATAAGATGAGCAGATGTGTTTGTGCTCTAGTCTACAGGAAGTGAATGCCAATCCAGTGCGATATATCTCTGATCTAATTTCTGAGGACTCATGGAGTCACCTTCTCATGGATACCCTGGCACCAATGGGATATATAAAGGTACAGAATAAATAAAAAACTGATTGTGCGTCTCAGCATTGCAATCTCAGTTTAGAGAGTGTGAAAGACAGAGAGGTATTGACTGTCCTTATACATATGTTTATATGCAGTTGCAACTGTTACAATAGAACAGAGAGACAAAATCAGGATGAGCCGTCTCCTCATTAAGCTTGTTAAGCTCCATTGTTCGCTGCAGGCCATTGAAAACACTAGAGGCATTGTTTCATACCAGCACATTTGTGTACCATAACCTCTGATTTGATGTGAGCCCGTCCCATTCTGCCTTTCATGACTAATTAGCTCTGATTTTAAAAACTGAATTCCACTCCACCAAAAAATCCCAGGAATTTCCAATACCAATCTCCTTATTTTCTTATGTCAACGTATCAAGGACACTTATCCATTCTAAGCTCAAATACATGTTTCCTCTTTTGTTTTCTTTTACTGTATAAGGCCTATAATAGCTTTCTTGCATAGAAACCGTCTAAAATCCTCTTTCTGTGATGCTGTCGGTTTTGATGTGGAGGTCAAAGGTGGCGTGTGGCGTTTGTGTTGAGAAATGCACTGAAGCTTTGACATATGAAAAGGCTTTTTTTGCTGTCCTCAGGTGACTTCTGTGAGGATGCAGGGTTTACTGCTGATATTGTTTGCAAAGCAGGTCCACCTGCCTTTCATCAGAGACATCCAAAGTACATACACTCGCACAGGCCTATTTGGATACTGGGTATGGTATAGCCTTTACATTTCAGAGACACTTACTGTTATACACTAATTTCAATTTGATGGCATGTTCCTTCAAAACTGACATATTTATTCTACTGTTCATACTGTTATTTGACTGATTTTATAAGATTTTTGAAGTCTCTAATGCTCATCAAGCCTGCCATTTATTTGATCAAAGATACAGTAAAAACAGCAATATTGTAAAGTATTATTACAATTTAAAATGGTTTTTTATATATATATATATATATATATATATATATATATATATATATATATATATATATATACTGTATCCTCCTGTGATGGGAAAACAGCATAATCTTTAATGTAATTTTGATCAATTTAATGCATCCTTGCTGAATATAAAATGGCAGTGTATATAATCTGTATGTTTTGTGTAAAATAAAAAATAAATTAAAATAAGCTAAATAAATTCAGCCTAAACCTATCCTTTTAGAGGTATGAATATGTGAGTATGACTTGGGGCTTTACTGTAATAATATGCAGCTGGACTAATGCATTTTTATTTATTCTCACAGGGAAATAAAGGTGGTGTGTCTGTACGTTTTTCATTCTACGGTCACATGCTGTGTTTTCTGAACTGTCATCTGGCGGCTCATATGAACTACGCCCTGCAACGGATGGATGAGTTTGAATATATTCTGGACACGCAAGACTTTGATATGTACAACACACCACAAGTGTTTGACCACAAGTCAGTGCTAAGTTGGGCTCAAATTTACTCACGTTCATGCATTCTCACATGCATCATGGTTCTCATATTGCTGTTGTTCCGTATCTCAGGGTAGTCTTCTGGTTTGGTGATCTGAACTTTCGTATCGCTGACCATGGGATGCACTTTCTTCGCTCCTCGATCAACAATGGCCGCTTTAACCTGCTGTGGAACAGAGATCAGGTCAGGCAAACACACAAATAAAGATAGCACAAATACACACTCTTCTGAAGACAATGGCTCTTTTAGCATGGTGATTATAAAAATATGTTTTATTCAGAAAAATTAAAAAGTGCATTAATAGAAGTTAGTTTCATCGAATTAAAAATTTCACTCAATAGTTTGTGCTTAGTATCTCATCATTAGCTTAGCAACATGCAAATGTCAAAATTTATGGAAAACAAGAGACAGGTATGCATTATTCTATTCTATTATATTCCACTGATCTCTGGCTCTTAGCTGACCATGATGAAGAAGAAAGAAGCTATTCTTCAGGAATTTGAAGAGGGACTGTTGTGCTTTAAACCCACGTATAAGTTCGACCGTTTCTCGGAGACTTACGACACAAGGTACATTCACACACTTACAAATTATTAACACAGTACAAATGCATTATTTTTTATGCATGAAAGTGGAAATCAATTTGATTGAGAAAAAAATGAATCTCAATTTATCCCTATTGTGTTTTCTTAGAAGAAATTCATGGTCATTCTTTCTCCACACAGAGTACCAAAGACATGGTTTGGCTTTATGTAAGATTTGAGAAGAATTTTTGTGTTTGTTGCATGGCGTTACCTTAACCCGTTTATTACCCAGAATTCCTCTTACAGAGCACTCACCATCACATCCCTGTAAAACACTGCACTCCTCTCACTCATCGTTCAATCTTTGCATAATCTCCTGTCAGATGCTCCAGTAAGCATTTCAGTCATGTCTATACAAATTGTAAGAAAAAATGATGAGGAGGTTGAAGATCTCGATGAAGATGTTTATTGCAGCATAGCCGTGACAAAGTACATGTTGTACCTTGGGTTCTACAGAGTCGGAATGAACCCCGAACATCCTAAACTCCAACCTTTTATGCAGTTACAGTTTACTACCCTTAATGTAAATGAAGATGCTCCTATTGTGACAGCTGTGGTCTGTATGTTAATAAAGTTCCAATACCGCCCTGTTTGAGATGGATCTCGGTGTCCCACACCCATTCTCATTCTACAATTGGTCATCATTTGCTCAGGATGTGATCATCCAAAATGGTGCAGAAACAACATAACTGTTGACTTTCTTGAGCCATTTTGGGAATTGAGCATGATCAAACATCTATTGTGGAGTGGAATCTGGGTCGGGTCAGACTACAGTTTCTTACAAAATGTAATGTTGTGATTGGTGTTTTTTCTGTGTGCCAGCTGCCATCAGCTTTGAAAACATGTATGTTGTAGCATGTCTACTTTGAAGATGAGATGGGTATGTAGGATGTAAGATGGAATTGTATTTCCCATCAAACATAAATGGCTGAATATAGGAGGTCTTCCGCACCACAGAGTATATGAATCTGTGTCTGTGTACAAACGTGTCTTCAGCACAGATATTTTCCACATTTAGCTGTCACCTGTTTGCTGAATTGTTATATGGGTAGTGAAATATGGTTGGGACATTGTGTTTTGCTGTGTCTGTAATGGAAGCAGAGACAGTTTGTGTCTCCAGTGGGAAGATCAGCTCAAACTTTGAATTTATTTTCAAGATTACTAGTCAAGGTGAAAAAAGTGAAATAGATGTTTTCTGAAAAAACATGCAGGAAATCATATATACACCAACCACCCCATTTGTCCATCCAGCCCTTCCATCATATTTAATACATGACCACACATCCATGAAATGCTGTCAGTGTGTCATTGGGCTTTTAACAGCTGTCATGGAGAACTGCTTTGAACCTGTCATATAACATGACACTAAGCACCTCATCACTGTGTAGAAAGCATGATTCACTCTGATATGCTGGTGTTTGATGCATTTGCATGCTGTTTCATATGGTAAAAATAGCATATCACTTGCATGTCTGCATGGAATTGGGAATTTCACATGGAATTCTCAGTATACAACCACAGCACAACTATCTATCTATCTATCTATCTATCTATCTATCTATCTATCTATCTATCTATCTATCTATCTATCTATCTATCTATCTATCTATCTATCATCTATCTATCTATCTATCTATCTATCTATCTATCTATCTATCTATCTATCTATCTATCTATCTATCTGTCTGTCTGTCTGTCTAACAAAGTTTGGGGTCGGTAAGGTTTTTCATGTTTTTGAAAGAATACTCTTAAGCTCACCAGGGTTGCATCCAAAATAATCAAAAATAAAGTACAAACAGTAAAATTGAGAAATATTATTATAATTTAAAATTAGTATTTTCTGTAATTTATGTCTGTGATGGCAAATATTAATTTTCAGCATCATTACTGCAGTCTTCAGTGTCACATGATCCTTCAGAAATCATTCTAATATGCTGATTTAATGATCAAGAAACATTTCTTATTATTATCAATGTTGAAAACAGTTGTGCTCAACAGTTTTGTGAAAACTTTAATACATTTTTTATCTGGATTCTTTGATGTATAGAAACAACAGCAAATAAGAACTGCAATTTAATTTAATTTAATGGGCCCTTGCTGACTAATTAGTATTAAGCTCTTAATAAAAAGTATACATTAAAAAAAAAAACTTACTGACCCCAAACTTTTTTAGTGTGCATATATACTATCTATATAATATAGTGAAGATTATCTCACTCTGCATTTATTAGTTCAGTATAATTTACATTCCTTCTTTTTTTGCATGGGTCAATGATTAGTGGTAAAAAGCGGAAGCCTGCCTGGACGGATCGTATCTTGTGGAGGATAAAACCCAAAGCTATAGACACTGAGGATGAGAATAGCTCGACAACATCATCAGCTGACGATGATGAGTATCCTATTAAGGTGACGCAGGACATGTACACCTGTGATGTCTCGTATGGGGTCAGTGACCACAAACCTGTCATTGGGACCTTCAATCTGGAGGTATGAATTATGTATGCCTTGAATATTTAATCAATCAGATGACATGACAATGAGCTGATCAAATTGAAGTAAATGTGCTTAAATAATAATAATCATCATAATCATTACTAATTATAATTTTAAACACATCTACCTTTCTGCGTACATGAGTACGTTTAGTCCAAATTCTGTCTTGGTCTCTTCATGCAGATGAGAAAAAAGGAGACGGCTCTAGTCACACTAACCGTGGAGGGACACTGGAGTGCAGATGAAGACGCCACATTCACCTACACCATTCTGGAAAACTGTGAGTCCTCAACCTGGGACTGGATCGGATTGTACAAGGTGAGACGGAAACAGAGAAAAAAGAGGTTGATGGATGAACAAAAACACAGAAAGAGACAAAAAGGAGATCTGTATCACAAAGCGGGTCACTAACTAGTGGTGATTTATATCTCTGTGTGCAGATTGGCTTCAAAAGTGCCTCCGATTACTCCACCTTCGCTTGGGTCAAAGATGATGAAGTGGCTGCCAACGGCGAAGTCGTGACGGTATGGCAGACTAAAAGTTTTAGTGTTGAGAACAGGTCTGCATTGAGAAAATAATGCCAATAATAGAATTTTATATTACTTTACTTTTACACTCATCTAAAATGAATGCATTTAAACTGCATGGCACTAACAAGTTGTTACACAAGGACTAACATGAGTGTGCACTTCCTGTTTAAGGTCCAGATGAGTAAAAATGAGCTCCCCTTGCTGGCAGGGGATTATGTTCTTGGCTATTACAGCACCAACATGCAAACCCTCATTGCCTTTAGTCCGACTTTCCAGGTGAGTTTCCACAAATACATACATGTACCTCTGTGTTAGCTTTAGGCTATACCTCTTTGTTCATCTGCTTTGTCTGGATCCAGATTCTCGAGTCTCAGCAAGCTGTGATGGAGGGTCTGGTACCTGAGAACATCAACGGACATGAGAAGTAACGGGCTAATTTCTAACCTCTGGGGCATATGTTCACATATGTAAAAATTACAGCAGGAGATCTGAATTGAGATCGGATTTGCCTGTGTAAACAGACCTTGCTCAGTTTGGTTTTGAAAGATAAAACGGATTCTGAAACAGTCTGGAATAATGAGTTTGAACTAAGGCTTTAAAATTTCCCAGATAACCAGTCTAGTCACCAAACACACTGAAATACTCGTTTTTCGTTCTCTCTTTATCTGCAGTTCTTGTTAAATGGTAGGAGTTTGTTGTGAGCTTCTGTAAACACGCACACATATACATTGCGCTATTCTAATGTAATATGTAGTACCTGTATATGCCACTAGAGGACAATAAAGCAATTACCAACTGTATTCAGAAACATCCCATTACTGAGAACCCTATCCCATCTGTTTAGTTACTATGGTAAACTCAATGAGAACTGAGAAATAGAACTTTTTCAAATTATAAGTCAAAAATTAAGACCATGGAATCTGTGCCTGTATAACTTGAAAGCTCTTTTGATTTATGTAGAAACTGACCGTGCAAATATCTACACATTTCTCAAACATTTTTTTTGTTTTGTTGCAAATTAGATACTAATATCACTGTAAAACTAATAAGAGTGTAGAACTCTCAGAATTAGGCCTATATTTCATGCCAAAATCAACACATAAATGTTGAAAAAGTCCTCAGTATTATTTTTTCAGTAATTAAGTTCTACAATACACAATTATGCATTATTATATACATACATTACTATATATATTACATATATACATGTACAATATTTTAACATACATTAAATGCATGATGTTGCATTTATTTTGCCTATTATATCTGGAACTGATTACAGTATCTTACAGTTTAACTAAACATTGGTGCTGTGCTTTATACAGTATTTCACTGTATGTTTTATATATCAGTGGCTTTCTATATGATAATGTGTGGCTTTTCGGTATCTATAACAACAGTTCACCATCTGATTGCTAAAATGCCATTTTGTTTACACTGTCACTGAGTTGATTTGACCATTTATGATTTGTTAAATGTATTAAAATGTTTCTGTAATCAAGCAATTAAACGCAACAGTGTTACTGGGATTGTAAGCTATTTCATTAAAATATTAACATCTGAATATCTGTTTGCGTCAAAGACTTTGTAAATGCATATCTATCTGTATACTTTTATTTATAACTGTGAGATGAGTTGAAATAATATTTTGAGGTAACTTGTAATTAACCTGGAATATTCCTTTAAGGTCTACCACACACATTTGAAGGTTAATTACATTGCTGACATTAATTAGTGTGACATGGAGCGTGATTTTTCATCCAACAAAATCCAATCTCCAGAGTGACAATCAAACAAACTTTCTCCTCAATCTATCTCGCCACCAGTATTATTTCCCATTGGAGCTGAAGGTTTACATGTTTTTGTAGCTCACTCTAGGGGGCGCTGTTTACTTATTGTCTTGTCCATAACGCACTGTATTTGTGAAATTCACACATGCATACGCAAACTCACTCACTCACAGAATATTAATTCATCACTCAGTTAGGCACAGTACTCAGCACTGGAGATATTGTGTGGTTTTACCTCCAGGAGCATTTTCATGGATGATTACAGCTATAAATTGTTTAAATGGAAGTCGTGGCCTAATGGTTAGAGAGTCAGACTTATAACCCAAAGGTTGTGGGTTCAACTCTTGTACTGGCAGGGATTGTAGGTGGGGGGAGTGAATGTACAGCGCTCTCTCCCAACTTCAATACCATGACTAAAGTGCCCTTGAGCAAGGCACTGAACCTCCAACTGCTCCCTGGGCGCTGCAGCAAAAATGGCTGCCCACTGCTCCGGGTGTGTGTGTTCACTGCTGTGTGTGTGCACTTTGGATGGGTTAAATGCAGAGCACTAATTCCGAGTATGGGTCACCATACTTGGCCACATGTCATTTCACTTTTTTTTTCTCACTTTTTATAAATCTGTCTGAGGCACCTGCACATCTCTTCGAGGAGGAGGTCGTCAGAACTCGCTAAAAACACACCGAGTCAGTCAGTGATCATGAGCTATGAGACAGTGGCACTAGAATTCTTTCCTGGGAAGACAGTAAATATATATTTGGGATGGTAAACCCATAACATACTGTACATAGGGGCCTTTTTTTTTTTTTTTAAGGAACACAACTCTCAGAGATTGCGAAAAGGTATAACAGGCCTGTCTAAACTCCGAAGATAAGTGACCGATAGAGTTGGCTAGATATCAACTTCAAGTTATAAGATGCAGTTAAGAATGATTGTGCTGTTCTTATAACAGTTCAGTAAAAATTAAGATATGCAACTTACATTTTGTACACCATATTGCCAGTTACCCTCTCTATTTTCGCGCCTTTGAAGAAATGTTAACGGAAGAGTCAGCACAATTGACCGTTGCGTGTATCCTAGCAACACAAAGTAGTGGAGTCTCTGAATGAATCAGTGTTCAATTCAATGGCTGCGTCCCAAATGACGCAATACACTATGCATTATACACTATGTACTTATGCACTATGTAGCCTACTCGACCATGTAGTGTATGAATTATATAAGGTTATTTTTACTGCGTCCCAAATGACACACTATACAATATACAGTACACTATATACTTATGCACTATGTACTCAACCATGTAGTATATGAATAGATTATTTTGTCATTCATAATCGGAGTCTGATAGCCCCTCCCCCTTCAGTACATAATGAAGTGTCCAACATTCCACACTTTGTATTTTTGGTTAAGTGCATCATCCGGGTAATTAAAGTGCACTTTTTCTTTTCAGGATTTTCAGTGTGAACACACTACTCGCACTATTTATACTATAAAACGTATTAGAATAGTGCACAAGTAAGCAAATTTGCGACGCACGTTTTGCCATTCATAAACGGAGTCTTGCAGCCCCTCCCCCTTCGCTATAATTAAAGCTGTGACAGTTAAGTTTATTTAAGAAAAGTAACCATAATAAAATTGACTGTTATTCCTTGTAAGGTGTAAAATACTGTAATTTCCTTTTTACTTTGCAATGTAACTGTTACTTTTCTTAAATGAGACTGCCCCGATGACGAAGGCAGCCTTCAAATGCGACCTCTGGAGGATGCAGCCTCGTGAAATGAGACACAGCTAATATTCCGCACCTTTTTCCCGTTATTTAAGT
This sequence comes from Sinocyclocheilus grahami, assembly GCF_001515645.1. Taxonomy (NCBI): domain Eukaryota; kingdom Metazoa; phylum Chordata; class Actinopteri; order Cypriniformes; family Cyprinidae; genus Sinocyclocheilus; species Sinocyclocheilus grahami. The sequence continues at coordinate 2,759,409 of NW_015505329.1, forward strand.
GCATCATCCGGGTATTTAAAGTGCACTTTTTCTTTTTGGAATTTTCAGTGTGAACACACTACTCACACTATTATCCTAGAAAATGTTGGATTATAGAATTATGCATAAGTATGCAATTTAGGACACATCTAATGACTCGCTTAATCGGAACTCAACGCGTAAGTTGAGTCGATTGACTGAGTTTCTACACAGTGTGCATTTGCTCTCTATTCTTTGAGCACAACATATTTGTTTATATACCTTGTTTGAGGTATGACGATGACATATAGTTCTGTAAATAAGTACAACAAATTACCATACATACACCTGAGACTAATTAAACTCAATATAAACGCTGGAGCCTCAACATGTTTTCAACGTCTTTATTTTACTCAAACTTCTTCAAGTGCTATGTCTTGAACGATTCGAGTATGAACAAATCGGTTCAGTGAATGATTCAAATGACTCACTCATAAAGGCAGTCAATTGCGTCCTTCTATATTGTTCAGTGCCACAGGGAAAGATTACTTTAATCAAACTTTGCTTAATTTTTGAAGGAAAAACTGGTCAAATATTATAACCGATAATAAATTACAGCATACATGATTGCAAACACACTACAAATGCGTTTTAGTGCCATGTAAAATAAGTGTAAAATTACGAGATTAAAGTCTACATTTTTTTGAGAATAAAATCAAAATTATGAGAATAAAGTCATAGCAATATGAGATTAAAGTCATAATATTTTGAGAATAAAGGCGTAGCATTATGAGATTAAAGTCATAGTATGAGAATAAAGTAAAAAAAAAAAACAATTTTAAAGATTAAGCACACATAGGGCCCTGGGGCTATAGCACATCCATGGGCCCCCCTTTATAGTAGCCTATCTTGGTGCCACAATGTTTTCTACTAGGAACAGTTTTTTAAAAATGTACAAAAAATAAATAAAATCAAGCTGCGATACAATTAATATATGCATACTATATATTCCTGGATACAAAAATCATACATGCATTAACACCACAGGATTCCAGAAACAGCAACAACTTTTGCACATACAACTGCCTTAATATTCCTTTATATTACAGGCTCTTAATTATTGAATTAATATTTTACTTCAATTAAAGTTTATTAGAACTATTAAATTCTGTTGCCCTAATGGAATGCTACTGCAATTCTTGAATCCAGAGTTAACTGTATAGTATTAGTAATATAATGAATCAGGCTCCTCATTACCATGGTTTTATGGTTTCTATAACAACAAAACAAAGAAGAAGAAGAAGAACATCACCACATGGACATCACCTTGACATAGTCAAGACTGATAAACTACTCCCTAATGTAATGTAGAAACTTTCATTTTCTGTGACGCTGCTTTGCCGCGATGTGTATTGTGAAAAGCACTATACAAATAAGTGAACTGAATTGAAACTCAAACAAACTCTATAAAAGTGACTTATTGCCTTTATATTACCCATTATTTAATTATACTTATACTGATAATGCCATTAATAATAAATATCAGAATTCCATATTTCTACAGTGTTAGTAACTGCATGGTAAATAGTGGTGCTGTGTGGATTGTACAGTTTACCTCAACACTTCAGTTCACATGATCGGAGCTATGTAATCTGTTCTCAGCTAGTTCACCACATGGACATCACCTTGACATAGTCAAGACTGATAAACTACTCCCTAATGTAATGTAGAAACTTTCATTTTCTGTGACGCTGCTTTGCCGCGATGTGTATTGTGAAAAGCACTATACAAATAAGTGAACTGAATTGAAACTCAAACAGACTCTATAAAAGTGACTTATTGCCTTTATATTACCCATTATTTAATTATGCTTATACTGATAATGACATTAATAATAAATATCAGAATTCCATATTTCTACAGTGTTAGTAACTGCATGGTAAATAGTGGTGCTGTGTGGATTGTACAGTTTACCTCGACACTTCAGTTCACATGATCGGAGCTATGTAATCTGTTCTCAGCTAGCTTAAGAGCCATCAGTGGCATGAACGGGTGGTGCCCTTTTGACTCGATCTAGGTGCCCCCGGACCGCGATTTCTATCGAGTGGAAACTCCCCAACTCAGTGATTGGTGTTATATCTTTCACTTGGATGTTATAAGTTGCACTGAGTAAATAAAGCTGGATAAAACAAAAACTGTGTCCATCTTCATTTCAGGTTGCAAAGCAACAAACTTTAACTTTAATCTCATAATTGCTATGACAATTCATGTCATTTTGGCTTTATTCTCAAAATATTTTGAATTTATTCTTGTATTGCTACGACTTTATTCTCGTAATTTTAACTTCATTCTCTAAATATTTTGACTTTATTCTCGTAATTTTGACTTTATTCTTATAATATTATTACTTTATTCTTGTAATCTTTTTTTTTTTTTTAAGTGTCACTGCCATCGTAACACTGCCGTCGTAACACTTTTTTTCCCTCATGTTTATTTGACCACCTTGGCTTCTGTTTGTGATGGCAACAAACTCCACTATAAAGACATGAATGTCTTCAATATTGATATACCGTCTTATTAGTGTTTAAAAGCTTGGGCTGGGAGCTCTAGCAAAATTAAAGTGCTGTGATAAATTAAACCGAAGCAATTTAATTAAATGTATTAAGGAAAAAACGTGTTAATTAGAGTAATTAGGTCAGATTTTTGTCTCCTGTTGTGTCAGAACAGCTGCTGAGACCTCACCCCCAAGGGAACGGTTATAAGGGAATTATTCTTCTTCCCTGGAGAGGACACTAGATTCTCTGCGAGGCCCAGGAGATTCATATTCTCTAACACATCCGACTGGCCCATGATGTCACCCGGTGCTGTAAAACTTTTTAATGGCCCACTAAATCAGAATCATGGATTGGAGGCATTTAAGGCTAAGTGAAGACAGGATAAGGTTATGGGGTGAAAGAGGGAAAGCAGGATGAATAGAGACATGGAGAGAGAGAGCGAAATGACCTTGCTGATGTCATAACACAAGCAATATCAAATCTGAATGCATCTAGAATACATGTTCAAAACAGTACATTAAAAGCTCTTTGTGCTTTTGTAATGCATTAACCTCTAAAACTACAATAACCTTCGGTTTGAACAAAATTATAATTTCCCCCTCTTAACTTACAAATAAAAAAAATGATGTAAAGAGCCTTAAATAGAATAAATCAAAAGTAATCAGTTACTCACCCTCATGTCGTTCCAAACCTGTACACCAATTACTTTTGTGGCACACAATGGAAATTACATCTCTAAATATGGGACAGCATTATGGGGCAATAACAGCGTTTGCAAGTGAACACGAGCAGATGTTCTGTATAGGGTTGCACATAATTCTGGGATATGATGCAAGCAGTGTTGGGAAGGTTACTTTGGAAATGTAATAGGTTACAGATTACAAGTTACCCTATTTAAAATGTAATAGTAGTGAAACTTTTTCAATTACTTTAGTAATGTAACTGATTACATTTGATTACTTTTCTAAATTTCTAATGAATGTTTATTTGCAACTGTTAATCATTTTCAAACGTTTACACCATGCAGGGTTAACCTTACAGTAGTGCTCAACACTGTTAGACTGTCAAAAACCTTCATCATTTGAATTAAGATGATCAAATTTGAACACATCCACCACAAAATCAGACTTTAGTACCGCCTTTTACTTTGAGATGGATCTGAAGTTCAATGCAGATTTAAAATCATATGAAATAGTTAATAGATAAGAAATCTTTGCATAACTACAGGAAACATTGCATCTAACAATGGTTTGGAAAAAATTGTTAATTAAAAAATAATAATAAATAAAAGCATATACATCAACTCAAATACGGTTATCTAATAAGCATGTGTCTTATTCTGTGTACTAAACTCCTGAAACATTGGTGTCTTTTTGAAACATTGGTCTTTGTATATGATATGATTTCTCAAAATACACTCTTAAAAATAAAGGTGCTTCACGATGCCATAGAAGAACCTTTTTGTCTAAATGGTTCCATAAAGAACCTTTAACATCTGAAGAACCTTTCTGTTTCACAAAAGGTTGTTTGTGGTTAAAAAAGGTTCTTCAGATTATAAAAAGGTAAGAAAGAGATGGTTCTTTAAAGAACCTTTGACTGAATGGTTCTTTGTGGAACCAAAAATGGTTCCTCTATGGCATCGCTGTGAAGAACCTTTTGAAGCACCTTTATTTTTAAGAGTGTAAGTAAAATGCTCATGAAGTGACTCAGAGCAGTTCTAGAGATTATGTTTATGTGTTCATGTACTCATATATTGAGGCGGCAGAGGCTGAAAACACTGCGAGCTTCAGTAGGCCTGTGTCTAGTAAATGAAACCGCATGTCTGCGCCATTAATTTCCACGAGGGGCGGACAAAAAATTTCAGGCCGGGAAATCTCACACTCATACACCCACAACAAATTCTGAAGCATGGACAACCTTGTTTTTTGTATGGACCTCACATAAAAAATGATTAAATCCTTAGGTTGGGGACATGCAAAATAATTAAAAGTTATCTCCTGAACTGCACCTTCACTTTCATTTTTCTTTTCAGTCTCTTTATTTTGTCCTGATATCTCTCTCTCTCATGACTTTAATACTCAAGATTTAACAAAACTATACTTTCTAAATTGCCTACATGTCAAAATTATTACATCACTACAATATCTTTATAGAAAAATCCTAATACTGAACATGAGACTTTCCTTACAAAAATTAACCATGCTTTTATTATAGTAAAAGTACAGTAACCATGTTTTTTTAGTTTTTTTGGGCAAATGGATTACCATTTGTATTTTATTTTATATACGTAACGCCGTTACATGTAACTAGTTACTCCCCAACACTGGATGCAATAATCAGCTCCATTCATCCGCACAGTCCTCAATGTCTGAAATCAATGTCTTCATTTGCCAGGGTCAGAGCAGTTCTGCAAGGAATGTAGATCTAGAAAGAAAGAAAGAGAAAAACATTTACACACATTCATATTTATAAGAAAACAATTATTTGCACACACACACACACACGCACACACACACACATACACACACACACACACACACACACACACACA